>NC_057930.1:18787878-19090909 GCF_017639315.1 Drosophila ananassae
GTAAATTGTAGTTGTATGTAATTTTATAGAGATTTGATAGCTAGAGGCATTGATGCAACATGAAAATCCAAACAATTTGTATATAACCTACTGACAAGACTCGACGAGCCGAACATGAAACACTCAAACAAAAATATATGAAAATCAATAACCTTGTATGAAAAACTAACGACAAGTAACGAAACCCTTTTGTAAAACGATATATACATTATACATATATATTTGCACAGCAAACAATTTATATAATCATATATACCCACGTATATGATCCTAAGAAAAAGAAAAAAAAAACAAAAAACATATAAAAACCCAACATTTTGTATATAAAGAAAAAATTAAGCTAATACGAAATCAAAGTACGCACACGAAAATAAAACTCATAACCGCACGTTACCCTTCGAAAAGAGAACTTGCAGCAGGGGAGTGTGTTCGGGGTCCTGCAAATTTCGTGGAACATTTTTGCAGGGCCAGAACACAAATCCCTGCTGCCATCAAATGGCTATGGACGCGAATAAATAGCAACACAAATCATGACCCACATAGACCAAATGCCTGAAGATCTATTGGCTAATCGATGACACTTACTGGCTGCTCGCCTTTCTCCCAATTTCAAGGCGTTGTAGATCGTAAAAGCCATTGATTAACTTTTAGACTCAGGCCCTTAGTGCTACCACTGCCAAAGGATAGATCTTCCCCTGGCCAAGCTCTCTCCCACGGCCAGGTGGTATAAAAGTAACACGTCAAGTGCACCCGCCACAGGTCACTATGAAACATTTCGATCCTAAAACACCAACCCGGCAGCGGTGGCTAGACATTTCAAGCATTCCTGAAACTCATTTCCAAATTACCCATAGACATTGAGCCGTCCTAGCCATTGATGTCTAATCCTCTCCAGAAGCGGCAAGCGTGCGTGCCACGAGCATTGAACAAAACGAAGCAAGTGTCCTATGCCGGTGCTAAACCAACCAACAAATTTTCTATATAAAGAAAAAATGTAAAATGCGTATACAAAAAAGAAATTAATATTATAAATTAAAAAGAAAAACTCTTGAAAAAAATCGTAAAAATGCAATCTGCAAATAGAAAAGTGGCTAAAGTCCATCCAGTAAAGAAACCCATTTTGTTGTTAATATTTTTTGATAATCCTAATTATATTTGCCTTATACTTATCCAACTTGTTTATTAATACTATTTTTTATTATTTAACGCTTGAGCAATTATTGAGAAAATGCATACATTTATTTATTAGACCTATACGATTTATTACCTATCTAATTAAGTTTGATTTAAATGTTAAATTTGTGTAATTTGCTGCTTCTATCTGGTTATAAAAAATGAAACGTTATCAAGTTTATATAATTTATGTAGCATTTTAAGATTTCCTTTCTTGTGAACAACTGTACCTTTATATGCATTATGATTATTAAAGAACAATTTAAAAATATTAAACATTGATTGCATGATTGAATTTTTAATAAGTTAAATTAATAGTATCGAAGATATAAAATCGGGAAGGGGAACTTTCGACCTCTGGAGATCTTTTAGACAAGTTATGTGTAGTTTCCTAAATTTAATCGAGACGACAGGCCTATACGGAATATGAGGTCTTTAAATATTGCGTATACGCACCATATGGCCTATTCGTTTTTGTGGGGTTTTTAGCTAATTACTTTTCTGTTATTTGGTAAACGATAATTGATCTAGATAAGGCATAATAATGCCCTTCGATTTACCTAAAAATGTTTAACAATGTGAGGAGAACGATGATTTTGGGCAAAATGTTACTTTTGGAACACTTTTTAGCCATTTTACAACTAGAGTGTCTATGCGGGCACCTCCAGTCCGCCTAAAAATAAATAAAATGTAGGGTATAAGGGTACTGGGAACCAAATTTATAAAATTATAAAATTTATAAATATTACTTGTATTAAGACTATATTTGTCACATATTTCACTAGTGTAGTCGTGTGAATACACATAAATTTGAATAAAATAATGAGTTTGCTTAAGGTTTGAGATTCTCTGAGACTGCCTCAAGTTCGACCCGATAGATATATCAAAAATCAATTCTCGAAACTTTCCCAAAGGAACCCAGACCCCAAGCGAACACTTCTAGCCAGGATCCAAATCGATTTCTTAGCGTTTGTAGGCCATGGAGGTGCATTTGTCGTAGCGACCTAGAATTTGGGGCATTAACGGAACGCCAAGCCGCATGCTGGCACTCCTGACCTCTGGATAGACCACAGGCTTGCGTTCCTCAACCCAACGGATCGGCTGGGTCAGTTCCTCTACACTCCGGTCCAGTCTAATGCCACACTTGCCCTGGTGTTGCCGGAAGCGAGTGGGCTTGTGCATTTTGTGGTGTGGATCGCGATAGTAGTCCCGATACTTCTGGCACTGCAAATAGAAGTTGTCGATCCTGTCCAGATCATCGTAGTCGACAATGACCATTCCGATCCGTGGGGCAAAGCCGAGAATAGCCCTACGCTGTACATCTGCGTTTGTCGCCACTTTCAACATATCCACCTCGGGTATGGGTTCGTTAATCATTTCAATCATTTTGGTATATTGTGTCCAATGAGGTCTCTTATGGCTATTAAAGAATTCTCGTGTTTATGTGTTCTTAAAACTTCCTTAAATAACACTAAATGCCAAGGAAAACAGTTTCCGAATAAGTCAAAGAGTACTTAGTTTCAAAACTTCATTAAATAAAAAACAATATTTTTTTCAAATTTTGATTTACTTTAGATGGTTTTGTAACTCTTGTTTTACTCATTTTAATTTAGTTTTTATCGCATATAAATTGGGTGAGATTCACATAATCTCTTATCACGGAACACAACGCACAGATAGTGATTTTTTATGTGCAACAACGCGGCGTAGTTTTATCAATTTGTTTACTGAGTTCAAGATTGCTTTATGCCTATAGTACTTGGCCGCTGGGAGGTTTAATTTAAATCAAAAAAATTGCTCAATATACGCTCAGTATGGTTCTGATTTCGTTGCGAGTGGTCATGTGTCCGGTTACCACAATTTTGTTGGGTTTGGTTGGGCTGTTTGCCCTGGTGTACATCTTTTTGACATGGAACTTCAACTACTGGAAAAAGCGTGGAATACCAAGTGCGAAGGCATGGCCTTTTGTTGGCAGTTTCCCCAGTGTATTCACCCAGAAGCGGAACATGGTATATGACATTGAGGACGTCTATAAGTAAGCAAAGAATTCATTCGAGAAATTAAACTAACAATATATTATCATTAGTCAATACAAGGACTCCGATAGCATTGTGGGTTTGTTCAATACTCGTCTTCCGCAACTGATGGTCACAACACCGGAGTATGCTCATAAAATATATGCCAGCGACTTTCGCAGTTTCCATGATAATGAAATGGGTTTGTTTGTATGTACTTGAAATTCTTTAATTTAAAGTTATATGTAATAACTTATTGCATATATGTTGGCAGACTAATAAGAAGGTGGACAGGATATTGGCCAACAATCCATTCGTACTGTCAGGAAATGAGTGGAAAGAGAGACGCGCGGAAGTAACGCCAGGACTTTCAGCAAATCGGGTAAGTAATTCCGAGTCCGAATTAATACAATCTATTTTGCTGATAACGCTGTGTTTTTAATGTGTATTGAGAACGTTTAAAAGGTTATCGTTAGTTAATGAATGAATAATATAAGGTATCATTTTTATAAATTAATAGCCATCAATGAATTGATATGATTTCATGCTAATAGGTATACAAGATAGGAAAGCTAAATTAGGGTGGAGCCGAAGTTAATATACAAATACAGTTTTTATAAGTGTTTTTGGATTTATTCTAAAACACTTATTGTTTTTAGATTTTACTACAGAATCGTGGTACGGTAATCCGCACAAGAAACGGATAGAAATTGGTCAAGATATAGCCATTGCTGGGGCCCATATTATCCTTCCATGCATTTTTCACACTTTCGAAGAGGATCCCCCAGGAAATCTGACAAAAAATGTAAAAAATATTTTGTACTTAAATTTTGATGCAGAATCACGGAGAATTGATCTACCAATCGATTAAGGTATTCCGCTCAAGAATAGGATAGAAATTGGTCAAGATATAGCCATCGCTGGGGGCCATATTGTCCTTCCACGCCTTATTCACATATTGGAAGGGGGTCCCCCAGGAAATGTGACAAAAAACTTAAAAATATTTTGTTCTTAGATTTTGATGCAGAATCACGGAGAATCGATCTACAAATCGATTAAGGTATTCCGCTCAAGAATTGGATAGAAATTGGTCAAGATATAGCCATTGCTGGGGCCCATATTGTCCTTCCATGCTTTTTTTACTTTTTGGAAGTGAATCCTCCAGAAAATCTGACAAAAAACTTAAAAATATTTTGTTGTTAGATTTTGATGCAGAATCACAGAGAATCGGTCTACAAATCGATTAAGGTATACTCAAATCTAAAAAATGCTTTCATAATTTTTATTGATTTTCCAAGTATCCAGTATCCAATAGTATCCAACTTATTATTACCAACATATCTTTTAACCTAAAGGTCAAAGCTGTCTATCCTGTTTCCCAAGATGTGTGCAAAAAGTTTGTGGACTATATAAAAAAACAAAGCAAGATGGCACCCTCAGATGGTTTAAATGCCAAGGATCTGTGTCTGTGCTACACCACCGAAGTGGTATCGGATTGTGTCCTGGGAATCTCGGCCCAGAGTTTCACGGATAACCCAACACCTCTGGTTGGAATGATCAAAAGAGTTTTCGATCAGTCATTTGGCTTCATATTCTTCACTGTGGTGGCCAATCTGTGGCCTCCAATCAGGAAGTTCTACACCGTTCCTTTTTTTACCAAGGATGTTGAGAACTTCTTCTTCGACATCATGAAGAAGTGCATTCTTTTAAGGAAAGAGAATCCAGTGCAGCAACGCGATGACTTCCTCAATTACATGTTAACCCTCCAGGAAAAAAAAGGCTTAGAGACCGTAGAGTTGACCTCGCATACGATGACTTTCCTTACGGACGGATTCGAGACAACGGCTGGAACTCTGGCCCACATGCTGTTGTTGCTGGCACGTAATCCCGAGACGATTCGAAAGTTAAGGGAAGAGATAGGCACCAAGAACCTAAGCTTCGAGGAGCTGAGCGAACTGCCCTACATGGAAGCCTGCATTCATGGTAAAACAGAATTAATTATTTATATAAACATAGATGATGTATAAACCATAATTATTTTCAGAAACCTTGAGACTTTTTCCGCCTGTTTTGGCTGCACGGAAGGTAGTAACCGAAGAGTATGAATTTGTCAACAAAAATGGTGTCAAAGTTAAAGTTTACCCCGGAGAAGTAGTCATTGTTCCAGTCAGTTCCCTTCAAAAGGATCCTCAATACTTTGAAGAACCGGATAAATTCAAGCCAGAACGATTCTTGGAATCCAATGGAGGATCCAAAAAGTACAGAGATCAAGGCATTTACTTTGGCTTTGGTGATGGTCCCCGCATTTGCCCGGGTGAGTACATTCAAGGGACCCAATTGTCTTTTGCCTAAAACCGAATATCCTTTTCTTGCAGGCATGAAATTTGCTTTGACCCAACTCAAGTCGGCTATGGTAGAAATAGTCCGCAACTTTGACTTTAAAGTTAATCCAAAAACGCGCACTGACAATCAATTCGACGATACATATTTCATGGCCGCTTTAAAAGGAGGCATTTGGCTGGATTTTAAGGAGCTGAAATAACAAATACCTTCGCAAATAATTTAATAATGACTTCTCTCAAATTGAAAAAAAAAACTAGGAGAGAAAGCTAGCCTTCTTTATGTTCATGTGATTTTGATAAGAAAAGAAAAACAATTAAAATATGAGCTATATGTATAGCATTCCCAAAATCCAAACCTCTACGCCACCTCTACGCCAAACACACGTAGAGGTCAGGAATAAAGAGAATTTCAATTTCATTATTGTAACACGTTTTTTCAAAGAAAAACCTCGGGGGCAAACATCATTGCATCAGTCTGCTGATAAACCGATTGGATTGTCTATAACTTACTAGGTTGCCACCACAAACTACTTATCATATCAATCTTTTTGGTGAAGATATAGTTGAGGGCTTCCACTTGATCTTGATAAGACGAGCGACTCTTATCACCAAATGGAAGCCTGGGAGTATTACGGTATGGGAAGCAGGCCATTTTATCAATTTGTTTATTGGGTGAATCCATGTTCGTGGCTGCCCGCCCATCCACTTGACTGTCATCAAGTTCAATTTAAATCAGGGAGATTGCTCAATAGAGCTTCAGTTCGTTTTTCGCCTCGTTACTGAGCGGTTGTGCCATGTGTCCACTCACTACGATTTTGTTTCTGCTGGTCGGATTTCTGGCCTTGTTTTATGTCTTCCTAGTTTGGAACTTTGGGTATTGGAAGAAGCGGGGGATCCCCGAAGCCAAGGCATGGCCTTTCGTGGGCAGCTTCCCGAGCATGTTTACGCAAAAGCGAAACCCAGTCTACGACACCGACGACATCTACAAGTAATTATTCAATCACCTAGATGTGCAAAGATTAATTCAATAACTAATACTTTGACTAAATTAGCCAATATAAAGAAACCGACAATATCGTTGGTGTTTACACCACCAGAAGGCCCCAACTTCTCATCATTAATCCGGAATACATCCGCAAGATTTTGGTGAACGACTTCCGCAGCTTCCATGACAATGAAATGAGCCAATTTGTGAGAAATAGAAAAGTGCAGTGGTTTAGAATTGTGATTTATTTTAAATTTTAGATCGGCGGTTCTGGGGACTCGATCTTGAAAAACAATCCGTTCATATTGAAGGGCGAGGCTTGGAAGGAGAGGCGTGCGGAAGTCACGCCCGGACTGTCAGCGCATCGGGTAAGACTTGGAAAGAAACTGGTTCTTAAAAGTGCGGCGTAATAATTTTGTTAGGCTTGTACGTCAGTTTTCATTGCGAGAGAGTCAATTAATATGCTTGGCATGTAGCCACTGAGTAAACAAATGCGGGAGCCCCATTCTTCTAATAAATTTTTTAAATTGATTTAACAGATCAAGGCCGCGTACCCGGTGTCCCAAAGCGTGTGTAAAAAACTAGTGGATTATATCAAGAAACAGCAACGAATGGCCTCGTCGGATGGCTTGAATGCCAAGGATGTGTGCTTGTGCTACACCACCGAAGTGGTCTCCGACTGCGTCCTGGGCATCTCTGCACAAAATTTCACGGATAACCCCACGCCCGTGGTGGGCATGATCAAGCGCGTCTTCGAGCATACCTTTGGATTTTTCTTCTACATGACCCTTGCCACCATCTGGCCTCAAATCCAAAAATTCTATCAGGTCTCTCTGTTTGCCAAAGACGTCGAAGAATTTTTCTATGACCTGATGAAGAAGTGCGTAGTAATGAGGCGGGAGAATCCCCAGCAGCGTGAGGACTTCCTCAATTACATGCTGCAGTTGCAGGATAAACGAGGACTGAGTGTGGAGGAGTTGACATCGCATACGATGACGTTCCTAACTGACGGATTCGAGACAACGGCTCAGGTGTTGGCTCATACATTACTCTCACTGGGCCGCTATCCGAAGGAGCAGCAAAAGTTGAGGGAGGAAATTGGCAAGGACGAACTGTCCTTTGAACAGATGAGTGATCTGCCCTACCTGGATGCCTGTATTCATGGTGAGTTATCCCCGCACATAAATCGGACAACTTTTTTTTAAATATTTAAAGAAAATTTTCAGAGGCTTTGAGACTTTTCCCCCCTGGCTTGGTACTCCGCAAATTGGTAACCCAGCCCTATGAGTTCATCAACAAGAATGGAGTCAGGGCGCAAGTGAAGCCCGGCCATGTGGTCATCATCCCAGTTAATGCTCTCCATTATGATCCCCAATACTACGAAGACCCGAAAACCTTTAAGCCAGAGCGCTTCTTGGAGGAGAACGGAGGAATGAAGAAATACAGGGACCAAGGCGTTTACTTCGGCTTTGGCGATGGTCCTCGCATCTGTCCAGGTAAGAGCGTTTGCGACTCAAATTTGATTCAGAGGCTTAGATGGCATTTTTGTTTCAGGTATGCGTTTTGCTCTCACCCAACTCAAAGCAGCTTTGGTGGAGATTGTACGTAACTTTGACATCAAGGTTAATCCCAAGACCCGCAAGGATAATCAGTATGATGACACCTACTTTATGGCCGCCTTGAAGGGTGGCGTTCATCTGGATTTCGTTGAACGTCAATGATTCTAAGTACTTCTGCTATAAAGTTTAGCAATTTTGATGTTGATCTTTTTTTATTAATAAAGAAGTATATTTTACATTTGTGACAATTTTAATACTTTAATTTTGTTACTACGATAAAACCCACCGAAAAATAACAGAGTATCCATCAGTCCCGGCTAAGGGCCAGCTGGACCAAAGGCAGAACCTTGATGGAGGAGAGATCCGCCAGAATAGCTTCGATGCTGTCCAGCGAGGCCACTTGCATGATGCTCTCCTTCCGGAAGCTAAGGATTATAATTGCAAAGAGCGGTAAGATCTCTAGGCTATCAAAGCCAAGGATCTGGAAAAGAAAATGAGAATTGTTTTGAAATTTCAAATACAGGCAAAAATGGTGAGTTCCTTACCAAATCCCAAAGTATCAGCAGCTGGTCGGGAGGCAGATGCCCCGAAAAAGCGCGCATTAGCCACTTGAAGACAACACGCAAGCTGGAAGGAATTATTGTGATTATAGAGGACCAAGATCAAAGCCCCTAAGTCCTACTTACGGCTGGATTTGGAGCTCTCGGAAATGCGACCAAAGCTGTGGCTCATAGGTCTGAAGCAGCTTCTCAAAGAGCAGGCACAAACTGACTATGCCCTGCGGATGCGTGTTGATCGTGGTAAGGCGGTGGCAGTAGCGGATATAGAAGGCACGGAAGGTATAGTAGAGGTTCACTGGGGAGTCGTACAAGTAGCAGAAGGGGGCTGCGAACATGCAGATGCCGTGGAATGGCACCACACCAGAGGGCGGGCCCTCGTACGTCTTGCCCTTGACCGGAAAAGCTTCGTACTCCACGCAGCCGCCGATGTCTGTGTCCCGGGAAAAACAGAGCAGCACCTGGTAGAGCACGTCCTCAAACACAAAGTACTGGTCGTCGTTGGAGGCGGTCAGCTGAATGTCCTTGAACACCAGCTTGTCCACAATGTGATCCGTGGTCCACACCGAATTTCGCAATTTTTGCCAGTATTCGATATCCTGGATGGAAATATTTTTTTTTTACTCTCTCTAGCAACTTGTAAATGACTCCCAACTTACATAATCGTGCAACTTGCTGTCCAACACAGAAGCCCAAAGGGCTCCCCGATAGGGCGCTGGAGTACAGCCCTTCTTTAGAAACTGTTGACACATCGGAGCATGCCTGGCCTCAAGGATACGCTGGCACTGAATAGTCAGATCTGGTACACCCAAGTAACTATCACTGCGTAGAAGATCGGCATAATGCGCCCTCAGTTCGAAGAGATTTTTTACTGGAAGGGCTATGTGTGAGAATTCCCATAAAGGTATGTGGCTGGAGGAATAAAAAATTTAGATAATAGGTATTATGACCCAAGAAAGACCGACATACTCTGTGGGTTCGGTGGTTTTAGCAGGTCCTTTAAGGGAAAGTAACACTTCCAACAGGTCCTTGGGTGCGTACACTGGTCTATAGTTGGCCAAATCTGAAATCACTTCCGCATAAAACACACTCCTAATCACTTAAGTACTTGAAATATACTTACCCATATTGTAGTTGCTCAACTCGTTCCACTTAGCCATAAAGTCCTCTCGGTCGGCACTGATCCTGGGCTGGCCATGCAGCGGAACCTTTAGTTCCGTGCACATGGCATTGAGACTCTTTCGCACTCTGCGATCCCATAGGACTCCGGCCCTTTTCAAGTAGCCAAGGGGATCACTAACGGTGGGTTTCTGCAAGGAATGTAATAATATTTTTAATTTTAGAACAATTATAAATAATGAATACTACTTTAACAGCTAGAAAATGAGAAGAACTTGTTGACACCTCCATTTGGGTAGATCCCAAAAAAATAAACAAAAATTAAGATTTCATTATGTGTAGCAAACCCTTTGGGTTCCCTATGTGTCACTACAGGTATATTGAAGGAAACATCAGAGATAACTCTTCTATTATTGTAAATAGTAGTAAAGCTACTAGTAGTAAAAAATATAGTAAAGCTAAGGTATGGAATATTGAAAAAGGCCTACACACCGTATTTTGTTTGCTGGCCTGGGTCTTCTCATCGGGTCTGGTGAGACGGCTGCGGACCAGATTATAGACAATGTTACGAATCTCCGTCTCCAGGCCGGCACCCTTGATGGCGTCCTCCAGGGTGTTGCGCATGTCATGGGTATCCACAGCGGGATTACAGACCAGTCGCTGCAGCTCCTTGAACAAGGGCTCATAGCATTTGGTGTTCTTGATGGCAGAAATCACCTTGGCGGTCATGTGATGGATGCTGGCATCCTGAAGCTCTTCCATAATGTCAACCTTCTTTCGTTTGTTCCGTCCGTATCCGTGATTTTTTTAGGCAACGCTTTGTATCCTTTGCCGTTTCCGTTCTGTTTAGAAGTCTACTGCCTACTACTTACTACTCATCGGGCGAGTTCTGATTAGCTCCACGTTGGGGCGCTCCTAACAGTTCGAGTTTGACTTTTATCGATCAAACTACTCGACGTCGCCTGCTTTGATTTCGTGGGGTCGCGTTCAAAATGCATCCTCGGTTGTCGTCGCTTCTTGGCGACGGAATGCAAGGCATATTTGTTGTTTTGGCCCTGTTAGTTCCGCGTTAGTTTCGTTAGTCCGCCGCCCCTCGCAACCGAGAATTCCATTATGTTTCTCGTTTCGAATGAAAAGGCAAAGGCGCGTGAAATTGCTTTCGATATAAATATGCATATGTAGCCGTGTTTTCAGTCAGCCACTGGCGGCAACTTTTTCTTGGCATCTGTCATCTGGCCCAACGAGTTGATGACATGGCGCCCCTTCTCCTTCGCCCTCTCCTGTTGATTGCCAGCCGAAAGTAAAACTTACCTGAACACGTCAAAAAAATATGCTTCATCAAATGCTTTGAAATTGAGTTTAAAAATACGTATTTTTCCACAGAATTGGGAAACATATTTGTACTGAGAAATATATGTACAAATATATAGTTTTTTTTTAGCAAAAAATAGTATCCAAAAATATTGATTATTTTTAAAGAACTATGTGTTTTTTAAAATGGTACTCTAAGCTTATATCATTTTTATTAGATGTTGAACCTAAAAGTATGCAATACATTCTTCACGTTTTTCATTTCATAATTTATTAAATGAATAGATTCTATCTATTTCTGAATCATTTATTCAGAAATGTTACAATTTTAAGCTTCAACTTTCTGTTCCTTATTTTCAATGCCAAACATTTTATTCATAAGTTCATCGTTTACGAAGGTGCGTCCCATCACCTGGCGGCTTAGCTTATTGAAGCTCTTGCCCATGGCATAAGGAGGCCCATCATTGGTGTCCAAAAAGTACCGTCCCCTGGCATTTCTTTAAAGCGGAGTTTTGTTAAAAAAAACGGATAGAAAAACTAGGAGAAACTTACTGAACGCTGACGCCGAATCCCATTAGCTCCACATTATCTTTAGGGGCGCACACACCCGATACGAAATCCTTGAAGCTGGAGCAGTGATAGCCATAGAATCCGGGGGAAGATGAGCTTATTGACTCGGCGTAGTAAACCGCTGAGCGATTATGGTAGCAGTAATGGGTTTCCACTAAAAACATTACAATTTGATGATTAAATTATGATACATTTTAATACAACTACATACTTTTATTCTGGGGACCACACTTGGGCTGGCTAATGCCCATATTGATGTAAAAATCGGCATCGCCCACCGCATCCAATAGTCCCAGCATCATTACATCCGTGTGGATGACATCGACGAATTTGGCATCGTTGGGATCCAGTTTCTTAGCAGGATCCGTGCCCAAAAACAATGGCTTTGCGGGATCCAAGGCGGTGATGTGATTCACCGGCTTTTTCATAGCATTGCTGGCAAAGCCGGCCACATGAGCCCCCAGCCCAAAGCCAATGAGATGAAGATCCTCATACTTCACTATCCGATGGTAGAGCAGGGTGCTCAGAAGTCTGCCCAGGCAACGACCCACAAGAGGGGCATTGATCACCGCCTCGGAGTAGCACGGCTCCTTGGCCAGGTTGGCGTAGTCCACAGAAATCACGTTGTAGTCGAGGTCCAATAGCAAGGATCGTAGCTGGTCATTTGGAGTGTAATCACGGTTTCCATGGAAGCCATGAATCAAAACTTTCAACGGCTTTTGGGGCAAAAGCAAGTTTAAATTCGTTGTTTTCGCTCTTATACCATTTCGATTACTTTTCCTATGAGACACTCACTTTTAATATTTATCTTAGTAGCTGAATAGTAAGCAAGTTACGTGTATATCCAGAAGGTTATGTTGATATTGGGACACTTGTCATCGCTAATATGAAAACAATGGGGCTCCTCTTCGGTATCATCATAGGCGGCCACCAAACAGAGGCCTGACAAAAGGATTACAAAATGTTAAGGGTTAGGCCTTGTTTGATGGTCTTAATTACCCATTAAAAGAAGCAAAGACCAATATAGAGCCATTCCTTCCGTTTCCCTGAATGAATATATGGGATTTGACCACAGCTGGAGACGCTCTACGTGGCATAAGCTATTTTAATCAATTTCGTTTCGTTCAGCCGGAAAAAGAAAGCGCAACAATTTTGTAATTGGTTTAGATGCGGGATCCAAAATACAAGGCGCCCAAAGAGGGCCCCAGAAATGATTTAATTCAAAAAACTATAACTCATATTTAAGCCATAACTATTGACTTTGAGTCGGCATTAATGAGGATCAACAACCTCCTCAAGTTTTCAAATCATAGTTTCATCATTTTCATTTTTAGATCGTCTGTTTGGGGCGCAGTCGTTGCGACTTCGCTCCTGGCTCATACAATTTGTTGTGGTAATTACGTCGTAAATCTTGCCTTAAATTTCATGCCACCAAACTGTCAGCATCCGAATTAGAACTAGTGCCACGTCTGTGGCCACTGGCCACCACTCGAGCTATTTTTACAAGGGGAAGCGCACATTTTTGGGAATTATGCAAAAACAATCGAACTTTCGGTGTAAGTATGAGTGCACTCTAGTGTCGCCCCAGCACCTGCCCCCACTACAAGCCACTGAAAGCATACTACCCCCCATTAGACCCCCACCCACCTGGCCCGGCGGCACATTCCAAAAGTGTTTCACGTTTTGTCATAAATAATAAAAATCAAATGACCATCAAAGTTGCTGCTCTTGCCACTGCTACTGGCTGCCTTTGCCAAAAAATGCCGTCGGAAGGTTACACACAGAGACACAAAGACCGAACGAACTATCCAAACCCATGCTCATACCCCTTCCGGCTCCCTCGACTGACCTGTCCATCTTGCTTGATGTCCATTTGCCAGCCTGAATGCCTGTTTGTTTGTTTTAAAGCAAAAATATAAAACCAAATCAACATTTTTGCGCAGAAACCAATTTGCGAGCTTCCGAGTGGGGGAAGGTAGTTACACAGGGAGAAATTAGGCACTTCAAGTGCATAAAATAGGAAGATTACCTGATCAACAGGGCATCCAAAATTATCTCACATAGCAGGGATAATAAAGCCTTTAAAAAGTTTACCTAAAACCCAAACTATTGCCAGTAAGTCTGAGTTATTAGGCCAATATAAAGGTGATGCTATCATTACCAAAACGATGTTCTTATTCAATGTTGTGGAAATTATTGATTTGGCAGGAACCGAGTTCGATTGATGTCTGGTTCGCTTTGTTTTTTCCTGTGTAGAAGGGGTTCGGCATGGGGGGGCGAACCCCAGCGGTTAACCACAACACTAACAACTAGCAGTAGCGGCCAAGAGCCTGTGGAATCGGCAGAACCAGCAGAGACGGCATCTGGCCCACTCATGATCATATGGACAAAAATTGCTATAAAGTACTAAAAATACAATTACCGTGAGAAAATCGCGCTGATTTTGTGACTGATTGTGAAGACGTTTATAGTCGATTTTTAGTGACTGACTGAGTGACCGACACACCAGGCACGCACACCCACATGGATGCGGATGCGAGGGAGTATACCATGTACGAGTATCTCGATCTCTATCTCTATCTGTATCTGTATTTGTAAATGTATCTGTGTCCATGTATCTGAGTGCTGCTCTTTGCATAATTGTGGCGTGCGCTGTGCGCTCGTTTTTCCGGCTGCCAGCGGTAAAAAGATGATGGAAATGACGTCGCTGTACTGCCGCCGCTCTGACCTTAGATATCAGCCGACACCAAAACCCCAGCTATCCCAAAAGAAATACCAAATACCAAAACACCCTACCCAAACACCCAACCACCCACCACCCACTGCTGCCGATCGGTTGTGCACCTGTAACACTTTGATCTGATTTAGATCAGCGTCTGGCCAGAATCAGTCTCCGCATCCTCTACCACCACTACCACCACCACCGCCGCCTTCGGCAGGTCTCGCATTCCAATGGCTGTTAATAAAGTGCTTTGCCGAAAGCCAAACCAACAATAACCGATGGATAGATTTGGATGTACATAGATGCCACCACCTCCACCTCCACCTTCTCAGCCGCCGCATCCGCCTCGGCGGCCAGTACCTCTACTTTTGCTTTTGCCTTTTCTTAGGTGTATGCTGCGTATGAGTGACGCTTCCACTAAGCGAAATTTGTTGTTTATAAATAATGATCTTGGCCAGGCGATCGGTTTAGTTCTCGTCCGCAGGCCAACGCAGTTGGAACGCATTGGATAGGATTGGATACTCGTCCGCCTTTGAGATTGTCGCGCAGCCAGATTCAGATACAGATACAGATACAAAATGGTATCTATCGGGTGTACCATTTCTTATTTTTGAAGGGGGAGATTGTGCAATCGATGGTGGCAGTCTGTGAAGTGCCTAATATGTTCATTTTCGTAACTGCAGGAGGATGACGAGAAGATGGACATCATGCGCAAGGCATTCCAAATGTTCGACACACAAAAAACGGGCTTCATCGAGACCCTGCGCCTCAAGACCATCCTGAACAGCATGGGTCAGATGTTCGAGGAGAGCGAGCTGCAGGATCTGATTGACGAGAACGATCCGGAGGATACTGGAAAAGTAAACTTTGATGGCTTCTGCAACATTGCCGCCCATTTCCTCGAGGAGGAGGACGCCGAGGCCATTCAGAAGGAGCTGAAGGAGGCCTTCCGTCTGTACGATCGCGAGGGCAACGGTTACATCACCACCTCCACCCTCAAGGAAATCCTTGCCGCCCTGGACGACAAGCTCTCCTCCAGCGATCTGGACGGTATCATTGCTGAGATCGATACTGATGGCTCCGGAACAGTGGACTTTGATGGTGGGTTTTGAATATTTTATATGATCCTTCCTTTTCTAATACCAATCCGTATTATTGGTTTCAGAATTCATGGAGATGATGACTGGCGATTAGAGGAACCGATCTTGCTGACACAATGAAATAAAACACCAACACAGATGAAGCTTTTGGGTTTAATAATAATTTTTTATTATTTTTAAATAAATTAACTAAACGCTTTAATACAAACTTTAGTTCTTGTGGTCTGCGCGCAGTAATAATGAAACAAAAAAAACTGAAAGATCGACTTAAATATCCATTTAGTGTATATAGTTTACTCGATGTTCTTACAGGGTAGCGTTTACTGTCTACGTCTAGCTTAAACAAGGTTACTTGATAAGAACGATAAGAGATAAGTTAAATGGTTACGGATAAGGATAAAGATACATATATAGTATTTACAGAATCGCTTATAACGATAATATATAATATATATACTATATATCTGTATAGTTAGCGGCCTTTAAACATCTATGCTATTTACACAAAACAAAAGAACCGACACAGGCGCACTTCTCGAGACGATAGCATCGCTCTACATCTCTCTCTGGGTACATATCTTTATATATTGCCTAGGCATGGGGGAGAAGGAAGGGTTAAGGCTTGGTCTCCTTTGATGGATCACCGTCTGTCAGTGGGCTCCTGTCTTTACACTCTGTCTTAAGGCAACTAATTCCGTGGATTTTACAAAAGGCAGCATTCACTTGCACAAGTCTGCAAAGTATTCAGTTAATCACTACATACAAAGGCACGGCACAACCTAATACGTATAGGATGTGCCTTGTGGGGAGGCTAAGGCCTCGGAGGGTTCGGAAAAAAAGGGGCTTAGGAAGTGGGCTTAACTCGTACGGTTGAAGCGTTCAAAAGCTGGCACAAAAAATGTATAGTATACACCTACAATAAGTAAATTTCGATTCCGATTGGTTTCAGTTCGCAAACTTATGTACATTCAAAATACACACGCAAGTTCTCCTTCACGTATTTCTCAAATAGTTAAAGCATTTTTCTAACCAAAGATTTTTGCAACGAGGCCTTAGTGTCTAGCCCTAACTAATCTTACGCGCTAGCCGTAACTCTAACATCTAGCTTACAATCAGTGCGGCGATTAAAGTAATCGTAAAATAGGCACCTCTTCGGGATCCTCTGCTCTGCTCCGCTCCGCTCAAGTACAGGCAACTAATGAACTTATGATTACGAACCAAAACTAGGAGGCTTCGGCCTCACAAAGGGTGAAGCGACAACAGAAATTAAACAGAAAACTAAATGCAACATAGGTCATACCTAGAACGGGACTATAGCTACAGATACAGATAGTGTGCTTAGATGATCTTAATGGGCATGTCGATCAGGCAGTCCGTTTCCAGTCGCCCCAGCGTCTTCTTCACGCGCAGGGCCGTCAGTCGGACGGTGGGATTCGGGTGCCAACACTCCATCATGATCTTGGAGACGGTGGCCAGGACGTCGTCCTCCTGCCAGCGCGACGGTATCGGCGGCCGGAAGCCCTTTACACACACCACAGCGTGCATGTCCTCGAACGAGGGATCCGACGGTACCACATCGTGGTACGGCAAGGCGTAGTCTTCGCAGGTGGTCGTCTTGGTGCCCGAGATGGGTGTGTAGCACCGGCGGGCCATCTCCCACAGCACCAGACCCACAGAGTACATGTCCGCCCGTTTGAACTCCTCGAACTGTTTCGGGTCCAGGTGCTGGCTGAGGACCTCTGGCGCCATGTAGCGGCGTGTTCCGACACGGGGATTCTGTGCAATGTGGATGACATCCAGTTCCGAGTTGTACTTCACCGCCAGCCCAAAATCGGCAATGGCGCACTGGCCGTTGCGCTTTACCAATATATTCTTGCTCTTGATGTCCCGATGGGCAATCGCCGGTTTTCCCGGAGTTCCAAAGATCTCCTCGTGCAGATGGGCCAAGCCCGAGGCCAAGGAGTAGGCTAGCAGCTGCAACTTCTGGGGAGTGATCACCGATGTGGAGAGGTAATCGTGCAGGCTTCCCAGCTCATGGTAATCGGTTATCAGCAACATCTGCGTCCAGCTGCCATTCCCCTTGATGTCGGCGGCGATGAAGCCCAGGATGTTATCGTGACGCATCAGGACGGTCTGGTAGATCTCGGTCTCGCGGAACCAGGAGGCCTCCTCGGTGGTAAAGAAGGTCTTGACGGCCACTCGCTCGTCCCGCCACTTTGCCAGCCACACCTCGCCGTAACGTCCCTTGCCCACCAGTCGCACCATCTGGATCTGCTTGGCAATGGTTCGCTGAACCAGCAGCGGCAGTCCTGATCCGGATCCGGAACTCTGTTCGACGAGCTGGGAGAGCGGCGACAGCTGGGAGTTGCACATGGAGGAGATGAGACGTGGTTGCTTGCGTTTCTCGCGCCGCTTGTAGGTGATGCACAGGCTGGCCATGATTAGCGTCAGCACCGACAGGCACACGACGATGGAACCGCAGAGGACGAGTGTATGGACGGATTCGCTGCTCACCGGCAGCTCTGGAGGCGGCGTGGTCATCCTCGGTGTGTAAACGGGATGCAGGTCGCGGTTGCACATGTCCTCCTTGTCGCAGCAGACTATGTTCTTGCCATGCAGGTGGGGTACGGCGGACACTTTGCACTGTAAAGTAAATAGTTCCCTTTAGCCAAGATCCTTTTCAGAATTTCAACGGGAGACTCACCATTAGAAGCCCGCCGTTGTCTTCGGGGGGCATGCAGCCGTATGTGCGCTCCTCCTCATATGTGTTGGTGGTTTCATCGTAGAAGCTTTGGACAGCGCTGAAGCAACTGCCGCCGGGTCTTGTTTCGCAGGTGCCATTGCTGACGTTGCCGGGACAACTGCCATCGCAGTAGCAGGTCAGGGAGCGGGCTAGAAGGAGAGTAAAATAGATTTAATTAGTATTAATTGTCTCTTATTGCCTCAGACTAAGTCCAGTTAAGCTAGTAAGAGTACTAAGCCTGCCAATTCAATTCTCTTAAGCCCCATCTCTTAAGTCTTCACTTTAAGCTGATGCCTAAAGCCGCTTGTAAATCAAACCCACTAATGAATGCATTTTATTTTTAGAATATCCTCCAGGTAATCCCCCAAGTCAATCAATCGAACAGCTATTAAAGTGCCTAAGCACGTCCAACCTTAATAATAATCCTCGAAATGCACTACCGGCAGAAACGCTAACTGTTTCCCCGACATGGCGATTATAAACGCCAGCAAACCGCTCGTATGCCCACTCCGCCATGAAAACGCGTCTAAGCATGAAACCCTAAAGAACAGGAGCGGAATCGCTATACGCGGGTAGGCAAGGTAAGCTAACTCGTAACGGTAACTCGGGCAATTGATTCAGGTCGCTGGCAAATCTGCAACTAATTACGAGCTTGTTGCAAGTGGCAAGTGCAGCTCGGTAGCCGAGTTTTTGGGTAGTTGGGTAGCTGAGTAGCTTGTTAGCCTTTTTTTTTCTCTGCTGGTCACTTTAGTGGAGCTACTGGTGAGGGAGGAGGAGTAGTAGGAGCTACATGAACAGCTCAACCGTTATGGTGGGCGTCTAGCCATTGGGCGCAAGTTTTATGACCGTTTACCGCCTGCGACACAGCCATCCCAGCCATTCCAGCCATCTCAGCCGTTGGGGCATTAAAAGTGCGTTTTCCCCGTTAGATGCATGAGTTACTGGCCATGCCAGTTTAGTGCGTGGGTGGATGCAGGGGAGTAGTAGTAGTAGTTCCCATGGATCGCTGGATGGTTGGATCGCTGGATCGCCCCCGACCTGCTCAATACGATTTCGCATTTAATTGCACTCGCTGGCTGCAGTTGCTGGGGCTGTTGCAGTCACTGTTCATTCATAAAAGCACTTTTAATGCCACAACGAATAATGCGCCGTATTCTTTATGGTTCGTGGCTGGCACAAAAGGTGATTTGTTTACCCCGGAGACAGGCTACGGCTACGGTGCGAAGTATTTAACATATTTTTAGACGTTTTTATAACGCAGTCGACCATTTATAAGTCGTAAAGTGTTCGTTCATTCATTTGTTCTCCACTTCCCGACTGATTTAATGTGATTCGCCAAAACGGATGTGTGTCATGAATTTTCTGGCAGAGCCTGTATCTGTATCTGTGACTGCCAGCACAATGTTGGCTAGCTGGAAGCTCCAGATGTAGATACTTTGGCTCTTTCAGCTGAGTCGGTGGGATTGCTTTCCGATTCCCATTGTTGTTTATTGGCTGGCCGTGGCAAAAGAATATTATAAGAAAACAAAGCTCTCAGATTCCCTTGTTTACTCCAAAACGATCTCGCTACGAGATCCCTTCAGCAATCCGTCAAATCGCCAACATTCACACGAAACTAGATCGCCGTTAAGAGCCATTAATGGCAAGACTTTTGAATTCCTAGCTCACTGTTTTTGGGAGCAATGGGTCGCGTGTTGTCAAGGTTGATCAAAGAAACAATAAACACAAATAAACACAAGTGACACATTCCACAAACCACAAACTGCACGCCGCTCACAGATTGCAGTTGCAGTGCCAGTTGCAGTAGCTATTGCTGCTTTTAGTCGCAGATACAGATACCACCATTTGGCTAAACCGAAGCCAAACAAACCAACAAATTGGCGGATGTTGCCTGCATCTGGCCACGCCCCTAGCCACGGCGAGATAATAATTTAATTACAATTTAATGGCCAGCGACAGCTGCTGTGCTGCGGTGCGGTGCGGTGCGGTGCGGTGCTGTCGCCACGCGTTTCCCTCGCTGTTTTTATCGCGCCAAGTGTATCTGTATCTGGTGCCATGCAAAACGTGATGACTGCTGCAACTGCGACAGCGGCCAGAGATATTTTCAATTGTTCAGTGTTCATTGAAAGCAATGCTTCTGGCATCTCAGTGCCAAGTTTTGTACATATTCGCAAATACCTGTTGCTCCGCCACTAGTCGCAGGTACACTCGAAGAAAATAATGCAAACTAAAAGGCTAAGAAGACATGATTTCTCTCTCTGCATGGAGGAGTGGAGGAATCTGGCAGAACGATGGCCACGTATCACGGTAGCCTGTTGCGGTGCAGACAAATTATGAATTTTTTACAGAAGGCCAAACGCAAGCCAACCAAAAACTCCACAAAAAGTTAAGCAAAGGAAACCGAATTATGAAACGAACCGCGGACGCTGAAGTGGCATCCGCCGGGATAGAGGGGCAGGGCAGGGCAGTCGAGGGGCACTCCACTCCTCGCCTCCGGATGAAGACGACGTTGTTGCCTCTTTGCGCTTTCAGTTAGCTGGAGGGGCAAGGCGCTGTGGCGGCTCCAAGTTGGCGCCAAGTGCACGCGCTTGCCTTGCCACTCAGTGAGCAGCCAAAACTGGCTGCCAGGCAGGCAGGCCAAGACCAGGGCAACCTCTCCAGGTTGGGCCTGTTAGCTGCTTGCCGCAATAAACAACAATTTTTATGTGAAGCTCTTCAAACACGAAAAGGAAGTCAAAGGATGGCGACTGCCAGCGCCCTACATGCCCGGCATACAAACATTCAAAAAGAGGCCCCATCATAAAATAATATTTCCAATCATAAATGATTCTCGAACGAAAATCAATTCCAATCATAATTGACATTATTTTCAGAGTTGGTTCTCCAACAAGTCTTGATGTCCTCCAGTTTCTTGTTATGGAGAACCATTTGAGTTCCTTTTCAGGATCGGCATGGCTGTTAGACTCACGAATTAGAGAACAGCATTGACCCGCAATTACTCTATATGGACTGTAATTTTAATTAGCCTTTCTAGACTCTAGCTGACAGTGGGCAGCAGATGCATTCGCACACCGCCGAGATCATCGGTGTAACAATTGCAATCGCTTTATGGCTTTGCAACGCACTGTACTGGGTGCTGGGCTGTGCTGTGCTGAGCAGAGCATGTGGGGAATGTTTTATGGCATGATTCAGCTAACGATTTCCGCTGCCAACGCTCTCTCATGGGTGCAGTTTCCCCAGTTTCCATAGTTTCCATTGCTATAGCTATAGGTTCCCCCACTAGCCCCACCACCCAAGCTTTTATCATCACCACCACGATGATCGGATCTGCGATCTCACCGAGAGCCGTGAGCTGTGGGCGTGGGTCGCCGGTCGCCTGCCGCCTCCCTGTCGAGATCGTGCCGCAAACATCGCATCAAATGGCTGGTCGGGGGCTAAAAATATATCTGCGTTGCATACTCGATGGGCTTGCTCCTCCCACAAGGCGGCAGGCGGCAGGCAGCAGGCAGCAGTCAGCAGCTTGAGCTGCCATCCCTTTCCCAACTTGTTGGTTTGCTGCCACATCCGCTGATCGCCCACATTCGCCAAATGCCTTCACAGTAGAACTTGTCAGTGGTGAGAATATAATATATAGTATATATATTCCTTCTGGCAGCTGCTAAACTGTACCCACAAGTACGGAAACTTCTTACGCAGTCATGTGATCGCGAAAAATACACAAATCTATCTACTACTGCCGCAACAAACACCTGACGGCGGTGCTGGGGCTGTGAGCTCATCAATGGAATGGAATCAGCCCCCAAAATTAATCCAAACAAACCCAGCGGTGGCTGCAACATCAACAGATTTGAATTCCATGACGTCTGGGGAGAGTGTTAGTCCAGACACCAACCCGCTCTGGTGGTTTGTCTAAAGGTCTGTGGACTTTATGAACCCACTAGATTAGAAAGCTAAATATTAAGTCTTCTCCTAAACCAAAAACAAATCAATTATATAATGAACTAAGAATGCAGTCAAACAAGAATTGTCACTAAAACTATTTGTCATTCTTTAGATATTTGTTAAAAACTATTCTTTCTTAATATCATAGTATGAAGAGCATCTGCAGGTCTGCCTAAAAGATTGAGATACTTTCCACTTGTGGCATTTGTGCTTTTCTGCACGTTTTCCACTGCCTTCGAACTGTGGGCGTCTGTTTTCATTTTCATAGCTTGTTTTTGTTTTTATTTTTATTTTTATTTTTATATAATAATGTTAAGTTTTATTGTTGTACGTAGGCCGTAGGCCCCGTGTTGTATTCCCCGGTATTTATTATTACGAAAAACACAACAAATTTCGAGAAAAGTGGGCGGGCGGCAGTTTCCACAATCTCCGTCCGGGTCTGTCCTAATGAATTGGTCCGCTGGCATTTGATTTTTCTCTTATCTGATCCATGGATCAGATCCCTCCTAGGATTTATTTTTATTGGCAGATTTATTTAGCTCAGTCGAGTCAAGTCCCCCCGAATTCTTGTGACTTGCTGACGTTGGCTTTTTATCCATCCAATCCAACTGATGTTTGTTTGCGTACTACTACCTCGTCTCGCCACCGAATCGCCTCCGTCGTTTACTTGGCTATAATTCTTTTGGGGCGATTTAATTTTAGTTGCCGCAATTGTTTGTGAGCTTGCCAAATTTTATCAAGGCATTTGCGCATTTAAATTTGTTTTTTCCGCCGGTTTATACCATTATACCATCATGGCATTATAGCAGACGAAACTTTCCTTTTCAGCGAGTGAATTGGCATTAGATTAGACGACATTCCCCTTCCTTTGATAAGCATTTCTGTGTAATTAACACTTGGGAACTGGTTCTGCTGGTCAGCGGTAGGTAGGTTGGGCGGCTGAGTAGCTTGTTAGCTGGGTACAGGTGGCACTCGCATACTTGGCCATTGTTATTCGGGATTGGGGATATTGTGTGCTAAACTCCCAATGCGTTAGCTTCGCTTAAATGCATTCTACAAGCGTTTAATTGACTTTCAAAACGTGTCATAGCCAATAGAAACACGTTTTTGCTGTTAGCCCAGCCAGGCCAGGCTAGGCCAGCCCGGGCCAGGCCAGCTGTAATCTGTGAGATGCATGAATGGCCGGCTGCCTCCGATTTTTTTTCGCCTTCTGATAAATCAGCCAATACCAGTGCCGACACTAGTGCCAGCCAGTTATTTCCCATAACCTGCTGGCGATCGTGGGCGTCGGTTGCCGCGAGTGAACCTGCCTCTGTCTTAGCCTCAGGCGGCTGGGCTCTTAATCAAAAGGCTGTCAAAATTCTTAATAAAATGCGCTGCAGTCTGCGCTATACTGCTCTCTAAATATTTGCAAGTGTCTATGTCGCTCGTCGACGCATGCGTTTTAATTAAGTGTCGCATATTTTTAATTAAATCACAAACGCCCAGGCAGCGGCAGTGGCAACGGCAGCGAGTGCGACTTCTGCGCGATAAAAAACGCGCCAAACCGTTGCGTGGGCTTTGTCGGAGGGGCCGACCATCCACTCCATTCCAGCATTCATCCAAGCCGAAAGGGAGAGAGAGCCGAGTAAATGGAACAGTTGACACAACAAAATGCTAAACAAAATGAATGCCTAGTTTCTTCGCAGTTTTGTGCGTGGGCAGCCGGATGCTGCGTCTCCGACTCCAGCCACCTACACTCCACTCCACTCCGCAGCTCAGACCGTTCGCCCTTTGCATAATCTGCATAAATCGAAGCTTTAGAAATTGGCATTAGAACGGCGATAGAGGTAGTGGCCCACAAACACAGAGACATCCGGGTTCAAAGTATACAGCAACGGCTTATGTGTTTCTGCCATTCATACCTGTTTGCTGGACATGTGCTGATCGGGCGGAGGAAGCTGCTTGATATTCAAAGCATAGGGGCTGCATAAATTAGCCGGGCTTCTACAGAAGAAAGAGCTATCTGGGCTGAGAAAAATAATACCACTTACAACAGAAATCAGTTTAGAGTTTTAGCTGTAAGCTGTAAGCCAACCAGATCGATCGGTTTAGCTGGCAGCCTAACTAGCAGCTTCACTGACAGTAATTACAACAATCTGCTGGCCATCACAATTATGGCCAGCTATTAAGCTTTACCAACAGTAGCACTATGAATGGAAAAGCCTGCGGGCTGAGCGGGCCAACTTCCTTCAATAGCTACTGTGATTACTGTCAATGATGTTGGAACATTAGCAATGAAGTCATCATCTATTGGCTCTGACTCTGCCATTGTGGTATTGTGGCGCATGTGGGCAATAAATAAAATATCCACAAATAAATATATAGAAAAGAAGGGAAATGAATGCCCCCTCCATGCCTTTTGGTCAAGCGATTGCTAAATAAATCAAGCATACGCCCCGTAAATCAATAGCAATTAATTGTTTTCTTCCCATTTTGCTTTGCATACGCCCTCCAATGAACAATGAATTATAAATTACCAATACCCACATGATTTCTTATAGACATTAGCATACAATAATCCGCAAAATGCTGTTTTGTAGATAAGGCTTGGATTTTGGATTAAAATTTTGCATTTCATTGGGGGCTGGCTGTCGTGATGAATGAAAAGTATAAATGGGCATTTTTAATTAGGCTTAATTGAATGTGAAATTTGTGAAGAAACTATCTAATTAAGATACTACCAAAGCATGTTTATTTAAGCCAGATTAGTCAGCCAGTCAGATAGAATGTGATTCAGTCTTGGAGCTCTCGAATTCCCAGAAATCTAATAACTATTATTCAAATCTCTTTCCGCGGAAATCGTGGGGAGTACATAACATTGGCAACTATTTATTGCCATTCCTGGTGGGAATCTGGGAACTTGGAATAGAATTATTAATCATTGCCTAGCAAGGGAGAGGCTGTCGAAAAAAGAGCGAAAAGTCTTTAACCCCAAGCTGAAGTCGAAAAAAAAAACAAAATCGTTTGTTTTCCGAACAAATAAGAATGATGGCGAAGGTAAACGGGTTTTCGGATGTGGTTGTTTCTGTTTCTTCTGTTGGCCAAGTGTGTGTGTGTGTTGGTTGCCAAGCCTAGCTTGGGACCAACACTCCACGCTTGGGCATGACAACTTTTAAAACGATTTTTCCTTATAAATGGCCATAATTAATGCCTGTATCCATTCGGTGTTTGTGGAAATCATGAATGAAATGCTAATAGAAATCTAAAACAAATCCCCCAATCCCTAGATGGGATTTCTATTAGCAGATGGTCGGTCAGATTTATGCCTGACACAGTCCCCTGATCTCTCCTGACCACTTGCTTTTCTGGCAATTAAAAACAATTGCAGCATTCATGGCATACACACTCGCTTGTGCATAATTTTCCTATACTTTGCACTGCCTTTGGCTTTCGAATCAACACAATCGGCTTTAATTAGAGAGCCCGTCGGGCATACCGCGCTGATTTGGCTTAATGATTTTTAATTGCAAGAGCAAATTATTTTCTGCTGGCAAAAAAATTGCATTTCCACACTAAAATATGAAAAATTGTAGCAGCTGCTGGCTGGCCAAGCGGCAGCCTCTGGGGGACCACCCTGAAAACTATTCCGAAGGTGGAGAATCTGTTCAATTAAATTATTTTAAAATACTATTTTTTACCAACAAAGCTTCTTAATCTCAACGCTTCTCGATGATCCATCGTAGAGTAGACTTTGAACTTACCTGAAATGAAAAAAAATGGAAAAACCAATTAGTAATTGAAAGCAATCAGGGTATTGGCATTAAAATCACAATTAAGACCATCTGTTCGCATAAAAATCTTATCGTCCAGTGACTTTTATGGCCGGCATTGCAATTCCCATTTAGCAAAAAAATAATAAAAAGTATAAGAAATAAAAGAAATCATTTTAAACAGTGACTTGTTTATGAATTGCGAGTAAAATTCGCAATTTGCATAATTCAACGGCAGCAGCTGATACAGTTTTTATGGCGATTTTATCAAGAAATCGAAATGAGCAAACAGAACCGGAGGGATCAACGACATTGGTATTGATATTGGGGCGATGATTGGCCATCATCGTTGGCAGATCACTGATTGCTGATCGCAGATTGCCGAAATCGAAATTGAAATTGAATTCGGAATCGGAATCGGAATGCTAATCAGGGGAAGGCAGGGGACGCGAAGGCGTCATCGAAAAGTCACTTCACCTGAGACTCGGACGCAGATCAGAGATTATTCGGTCCACAGTAGCGAACTGTATCCGAGAGTTGGTATTGGGAATTGGGAATTAGTTGCCATGGCTGGTGGGTCAAAATTAAAATAAAAACAACAGAGCGGCTAATTAGTCGTCGTCGTCGCAGTCGCTGTCGTGCTTGTTTCTTTCTTTTTGTTTCTAATCCGAAATTTATGCGCCTGCCAGACAAAATACCAAATGCTATTTTGCTAGAAATAAACTCGCACGCATACATCGCATATATCGCAGACATTGTCTATATACTATATATATTCGGCACAAAAATAAAGTCAAGCTGTCTGCGCATTTGGCGTCTGCGATTTGTTAGCATCTCGCAGAGACGACTCCTGCTCATGTGATTCCTAAGGAAACAGCCTCAGATGTCCATCCAGCAAGCACCTCTGTCTGTTGCTGGTGAATCACCTAGCTGGACAGGATTTATGGCCATGTGGGTGGGCCAGCCAACAGCCACCAATGCAAGTCGCGTCAAAATGTCAATTCGATTTATGGCCACGACTCGCTCTGCATACAGAAACGTAAGTAACGCCACAAAAAGCCAAGAAACGAACGAAAAAAAATAAATTCAACCCACCAACGTGTTAGCAACAAGTTGCTGCAACCACAGTGCAGTAGCAACATGTTGCCAGGCTCCTTCTGCCCTCTAGACTTCTAGACTGGGCTGTTAGGCTTCTATTTTTTTTTTTTGGTCACCTGATGATGAATCAAATGCTGGCGATCGCCAGCCGATGCCTTAAATGGCTGCCCCGGCGACAGCATGACGTGTGCGGGCTTATAATAGACAGGAAAGCATATATATTGTAGAAACCGCGGCAAGCAGACTGCCAGACACCGAAAATATGCAAATGTCAGAGAGAAAAACACGGCTATATAGCTCGTATATTATTTTATATGATATGCACAATACGGCCGAACCAGGCCAAATGCGAAATACGTGCCAATGTGCGTTGTCATTGACTACCGATTGGCGATACTCATTGTGGCTCTGGCTAACAGCGTTTGGTAGCCATTATTCCGGTGGTAGTTGTTCGCTGGTTGGTTGTAGTTGTGGTGTTTGCAGTCTAATAAACATGCCGCCGAGCAGTCTGAGCGACACATTTACTTACCAGAGACAAAAAGCAGGGCGTATGGGGAGAGCTTCCTATAAAGGTTAGGATTTTTCGACCATCAGAGACTATTAGAACTCGGTTCTGGCAATTAGCAGATCTAAAGAGGCTTCGGATTTGACGGGGAAATGCTAATTTCAGACTAGGTTTCAGGGAAGAGACTCTCTCTTACATCCAGTAGTGATAATAGAGACGGTTTAGATACAAGAATCCAAGGCCTAAGCAGTTCTAGTCGTAAAGCTTCCTTACTAAAACAGCAGGCTCTAAATACATGGCTTGAAACATGCCAATACTTTCCTGAAGAACCAAGAACTTCAAACTCAGCTATAGTAACCCCCCTGCAAAGAGGTATTCCGGCTGTCCGAGGAGATAATCGTTTCAAGCATTTAACGCATTTGTAAGAGGCAGCAGAGAAAATAATGAATGCGAAGCTAAGAACAGCCAGCCAGCCAACGGAGTTGAGATAAAATCCACTCAAATTTCACTTCATTTATCACGAAATCCATCAACGACCCCGGCCAGTGCCAGCAGCAGTTAGCCAAGGAGCTGGGGAGGCCGGCTGGGAGGAGTTACTTGCAGTTATTTGATTTTGATTAATCGTCAACGAAATTAAGCGGAATTCGTGGATGCTGCCAGGGCTGTGGTTATTGTTCGCTAATGGAGTTTCGGAGGAGGCAGGAAGCTGCATTTGCATAAGATACTGCATATGTATCTGGCAGATACATTTCATTTCACTTGCCGCGCCTCGCCTCACAGCAAATTCCATGCCAATGTTTTGACAAACAGCAGCAGCTGCCGCCTACTCGGCATTCAGCATATCCGCATCCATTCCCATTCCCATTCCCATTCCTGGATGCTTCGCTTCTTGATGCAGCAATCCGAGGGATAAGCGGACGGAACGGACCGATTCGCCGCGCCTCGGTCGTCATTTTCACGCGCTTCAGTCGCACATGTGTGCTCCACACGCTGGCGACAGATCGCATCGGATCTGGATCTGAGATCTGAGCTCCACACGGCAAACAGGATATGCGGACTCTGCACTCTACACTGCAGCAGTAGCATCTACTGGGAAGGGAAACAAAACTCGAAACTAAACAAACATCTTCCGATTCAAGGCGAGCGATGGATGAGTTGATGTTTGATTAAGAATTAATGGAATAATCTGCTGTTGATCGTCAAGTGACAGCTCCACACTACAATGTTTCTATTGAGTTGTAAATTTAAAAATAATATAAATAGTGAGCTTAATGTTTTGAAATCTAATCCATCTATACAAAGTATTCAAGTGCAACCAATTAAGTTTATCTAAGCAGGTAGAGTTTCTTCTACCTCTAGATACAATCATCTTATTTTCTGTTATGTAATATAATGTTCTCGGAACGATCTGAAATATGAAATTTCAATCCCGCTTCTAGAGTAATTCCCGCGAGGTACAGTATAACACAAATCGAATCTGGTTTTTTGTCGTAATTCCCTGCCATTGCAGTTCCGAGAATGGTTCGTTAATCTCTCATCTGATAAGACCCGCTAATGAGTAGCATTTCAATATAGAGGTAATTAGTGTAATTCTTTATTACTGCAAAGAATGAGGCATATTTTAAGCCAATGTCAAAGCGATTCTGATTTATATCCACGTAGCTGGGAGATCTTGGCCGTCGCCGGAGCCGGAGCCAGACTTGTGGAGCGTCTAGTCTAGTCAGGGTTTATGCTGACCGGTCAGATCGGTGGATTGGTGGTGGTCAGCCCATCGACAAATCAATGACCCCTTTTGCGTGCTCTGGGGGACTGGCGGCGTAAAATCGACAGGTTGGCATTTAGCTTAAAATTAAAAATAAATGCAATTTCGCCGAGAAAAGTGCCAACGGCTGACCAACAGTGGTCAGCAGAAAGCACTTGAGAAGTGTGTATGTTCTACACTAGTACGGGCGATGTTTGGTGTTTGGTTCGCTTATGTTTTGCTTTCTATGAAAAGCAGAAAAAATAAATAAAATCAAATAATATAATGTAAATGTAAGTCATCAAAATGCAAGCACACGTTGCTCATAAAATCAAACGTGGGCTGGCAGGCATCTCCTCTCATGAGGTCGTGTGTAGTATTTATTTTTGATTTTGTGTCGCTTTGCCGAGCGCCCATTATTATTATTATTATTATAACTATTTTTGTTTGTTTACGCCAACGGGCGGCAGACGACAAGCCTGATAAGATTAGGCGACGGGGGACTTGGCGAGAGGAAACCGCCGAAACCCGGCCTGTCGAACTGTCGGTCGGTCAAATACCTGGGAATTAGTATTTAGTGCCCTCCACACTGGCACATAGCTTGCTGGGTTCTTATCAACGACAGTCACTATCAGTGGGCTAGGCTAGGTGATTCCATCCAGGCTACACTCCAGTCGGAAGAATAGTTTTCAACCTGAAAGTGGATCACCTCTGGCAGCAAGATTTTCTTGCAGTGCAGAGGGTGCAGAGAGTTGTTGGAAGTGAAACTTTCGGAGATTTTCGGAGGAAAACTCCACTGTCCAATGGTCTGTTTTTTGGCACCAAGTGTGGGTGTGGCATGTCTTTGTCTTTTCGAACAACAATGCCCACATCAAAAGGTGTTTTTCGCATTTGTTGCGCCTTCGAGGCTCTTTATCTTCTTGTCTCTGCTGTTTGGCATTTGTTGCGATTTGTCATGGGCGCAACCGCCTGGCTGACTAAGAGGCCCAGCCAGGAGGAAGGGGATCGCCACCCGTGGCGAATTTATTATTAAGAGACTCGGACTGCAGACTGCACAAACAAAATCAGATCTGCACCTGGACGGATGCCCGAAAAACAAGACTAGAAACAAAGCACAGCACAGTAGGTGCACGTGTTCAGCGAAATATTAATTATATTTTTTATTAAATAAATATATACATGAATATATATTTAAGTTGCAGAACGCATACTTGTGCAATTATTGAAAATAAAAATGTTTATTTGAAACAACTGCTCGACTTGATTGCCTTCAATTGCTCTTAATGAGGTTGGATTTCTTGATTTTTAACAATATTTGCCATTATTTTAAATTGTTTGAAGCCAAAGACAGTACTTTCAGGCAGTATTTGGGCCTCAGGAGCTATTAAAAGATCAACAAGAGTAGGCAAGAGCTCTGCAGAGGATGGAGAGGGATTATACCAATTCCTAAATAATATCCCCACGCGCTGTCGTAAAAAATCAAATGCTCAGATGCATATCAAAATAGTCTAAGCAAATGAAACAAAATGACAACACAACAGAATACACACTACACACACCCAGGAAAGGCATAAAATACACGACTGCAACACCCCAGAAACCCCAGGAGAAAGGGGCACCCATTCCCATAAAACTGACAGCTGATCTTTTTTCTCTGCCAATGTTTTTCTGTTTTTCTTTTTTTTTCGGGTATCCACTCTTTTTCTTTTTTTTTGTTCCTCCAGCAAGGGGTGCCCATTGCCGGATTGTGGTTGTTTGGTTCGATTTCTGGCTCGGTTCGGTTCTACCTGCTCAGGGTCATAAAAAATTAAGAAAAACATGCACAACTCCAGAAACTCTACAAGGCTGGAGGAGTGAGACCGAGAGGGATCAGACGACAGCGGCAGAGACGTCGCATATTTTAAGCTGATGGGATCTCCTTGGGATGGTCAGGAGCAGGAGCAGGAGGACTTGGCATAGAGAACCAAACTGATTCGAACAACAAAACGCAATTAGAAACAGAAAACGCAAGCAAACGAATTTCAATTGAAATCGTTGGTCGTCAGAGGAGGGGACTGGCAGCCAAGGAGGACTGCCAACAACAATCCAACAGGATATGCCCAGAGATATGTAATATGAGCGCTGCATACTTATGAGACCATGATCAGGCCATGATGATAATGGCACCACCACCACCATCACTACCACCGGCTGGCCATGTCCGCCGATGAGCATTCCGATAAGCGAGGAAGGCTCCGAAGAGCCACAGAGCCTGGCAGTGAAAGCTTTTGAGGAAAATCTCCCAAAGAATCGCAAACTACACTATGACCATAAAGGAAATGAATCGAATTTTAGATGCCCAGTTTATGGGGAGAGTTAATAATAAAAGATAGCTTATTTTTATTAACTTTTAAGAGGTCTTAGACCGAGATCTTCCTGCCATTCATGCCTCTTTCGAAGGAGTGACAGTGACTTGATACATTTTCTGATACACTTCCTTATCAAATTATTATTATTTTTTTCCATCAAAAAACAGCGTGTTATCTCTGACACACAAACTAGATAATTTCTATCTATGGAAGTGATAAGTTATAGTGTTTTGATGTACTTTTTATAGGTATGATATGGTTTGTGGCGACTACTGACAACGTCATCTAGCAATTCTGCAAGACCTCACCCTGGACTTGTGCCATTCGTAGAACAATTGTTACTTTTCCCATTCAAGGCAGCTCTCCACAAACAAAAAATCAAGAAACAAAATCAAGAAAAAGAAATGTTACATTAATATTTACCATGAGCCTTCTTCTTTCTGGATTTCGGCGCCATGTCTGATGGCTACAACAGCAACAGCAACAACACTTCTTGATGATTTTTATACGGCGGCTGGGCTGGGGCTGCGGCTGTGGCTGCAATGCAACTTAGTAGGTTGCTGTTGTGGCCGATCGTTCAGCTCTTTTTTTCTTCGCTTTCTTCAGTTCTCCCAAGTCCCCGGATTCTCCACTCCACAGTCTACAGTCTAGAGAGTCTACGTCGTTCTTGCAACAAAACAATAAACGCGAGGCAGCAAGGCAACAAAAGCAAAACAAAAGCTGCAGGAGAACTGGATTCGTTTGGGTTTCGGGTATGGAGTATTGGAGTATTGGAGTATTGGAGTATGGGTTGGTATGGGTTTGTTTATGGCAGCGGCGTCGGTCAAGCCGGCGACACGGTGGAGCCCGCGATGATGATGAAGAAGAGGAAGACCGACGAGCAAGACGATGATGATGACGACGATGTGGAGGTGAAGGAGAAGCAACAGGGGCGAAATTATGGGTTTCGCCAAAAACTTGATCCTGGCGCAGGTCTTCTGGTCTTCTGGTCTCCTCTCGCTTAGCCTTCTTTTATTGTTTTTTATTATTTTTTCTGTTTTTTTTTTGTTTTCTGGTGTGAGCGCGTGATCACGTTGATTATAATTATATACGAAAGGTGGCAATACAAATCAGGTGAAACTCAATCCTCGGTCATTGCATTTCTACATATATCCTGTGTGTATTTTATTTTTGGACACTCTTCTGATAGTACGACACTGACACAAAATTCAAACTTAAATGCATCCATCCACTTTATCAATTCGTTTGAGAAACTTTTGTAGCGGCAGCAGCTTGTTTTACATTTTCCACTTTTTTTTCGCCTCTTAAACACGTTTTTAGCTTTTAGCCAAGCGTATTTTGTTTACTTTGAAGCACACTTTGAAAATACACACTCTTGTGTTGGCCAGCGCCAGCCAGACGCGAGAACGTAGCGTTTTCGAGGCGGAAAAAACAGAGTCCGTGCGTACGTCACGACTCGCGGGCGATTTTCATAACAGTGATCTGTTAAAGAATTGTGATTCCGATTTTTACCCCGAATAACAGTGGGCTATTACTCTCTCTCGGAGAGGCAGGTCCCTGTTAAGGCCAACAGCTGTTCTCTGCCTTGTATCGTTAGTACTTAACAGAGGGCGAGAGAGGATTACGAGAGAGACTTCCCTGTTAACAGCAAAATAAGAAAGAGAGCAACAGCTGTTAAGCCTTCTTTACAGTTTATTTTGATTTTAGAAGACTCGCTCAACAGAATACTCTCTTCTGATAGAAGAATTCCAAATAAGAGACGAAAATGTTGATCACTTGAATTTCAAGTTTTTTTTTTAAACGTATTTGTATCTGTATCTGGGTATGCGTGTGTATCTTGATCTTTGGTTAGCAACGTTGTTGTTGCTTTTCGTGCTCGTATTTCGTTGCCGCTTATTATACCCTAGCAGAGGGTACTATAATTTTGAGATATCCAGTTGTCCCCGATAAGTAATATATATTTTTGATCAGGATACAGTATCTTCAAAAAGTCAGAGCTGTAGCTTCACTATATCCTTTCACGTAGAATCTGAAAGAGCATAAGAACATCGGCTTCTTCCGCTGCCAGCTTTCCTTTCTTCTTATAACTGACATGTATCTAGATACGGCGATGGGGCGTCCCTCCATTGGATGCATAATTGCAGGGCCCTTTTGCATATGGGGCATGCAACAATAATAACAGTTTTGGTCGAATTTGTTAGCGATGCCTGCAGCCGGCAACGTGTGATTAGCAGCAACACCATTGCCAACTAATAGTTGGCCGCCTCCTGCTCTGCGGAGCGTATCCATGAGATACACTCGTGCAACCATCGCATCCATGATCCATGGGATGCCCGCGCGCACTCATAGTTATCATTTTGGAGCAAGCTGTGGTTTCGCTTTGCCTGCCAGCCTCATTAGCCGCACGGTAGTCGCTGCTAATTATGGTCTAGGCTTTGGCTTTGTCGGATCTACCACTCCGATCCCTATCCCTCTACCTGTCATATCGCTTAGCACGTCTCTTTTGTCAGGTACTGGAGTATCTCGCGGATCATCAGCCACGGCAGCGGCAACATTAAAAACACATTTGACACATAGGTTGCACATTATCTTTTACGACCCAGGCGATAAGACCCGCATAATTTATTCCGCCGAACTTTAACATCTCGAATCATTTCTCTCTCTGCATTTTGGCTTCAATCCCAGTGCTGATATTTCGTTTATTATCTCGCCCGCGGCCATAATTCATTTTGATCTGGTTTGGTGTCTGCTGCTCTGGTTTTGTCTAGTCGGATCTCTGGATAAGATGCCCCAGCTCCAGCTCTAGCTCCATCTCCGGCTCCCTAAATGCCGGCTGCCTGCCTGCGAGGTGTGATTTCTCAAGTGTAGGAGTCATGCAGCGCACAGCCAGACGCTGGGAGTTGCACCAGAATCGGAGCAACACTCCAGATAAGGGGCAAGACGAGGAGAGATACTCCAATGTGGAAAAGGGACTTGGTTGCAGTTGGCCGGGGGCCATCGAGGAGCAAGAAAATCAAGTTCTCTATGGGGAGACTATCAATTGAGTTTAATGGATAGTAGCATACAATTTTAATTTAATTTTGAATGCGTCCAAAGGCCTAGAGGAGAACATTTATAAGACTTTCTATAAAGAGTTGTTACTCGCAGAAATGTCGAGTTTAGTTTTGCCTTAGAATTCAATTTATATTTAAATGTGATGCAATATAATTCCAAGAAACAATTAAAAGCACATCGAACATGATCAACGTGAGGTATAAATCTCGTTAGGGACTTTCCAAGCAACTGTCTTCCGAGATTTAAACAAAGGTATGGTTTCTAAGCAACGAATAATAAAAAAAAAAACCACAATAAATAATTACATTGCATGATTATAAAGTCTTAAAATCCCCGGCATACACTTCCTTCAACCTCTCATCTACTAGAAAAATGTTAATTTATTTAAAACAAGACACGAAAGGTGAATACTTTTGGGGCAGAGCCCATGACTTGTGTGGACTTCTTTCGATTAGAGTCGGATTTCTGAAAGTATCTCTAGCGCGAAATTTTTGTGCGATCCGTGCTAATTCTCGCAATAGAGGAATGATTGGATGGACGCGAGGATTTGCTGCATTGCCCAATTAGCACCTGTGCTAAAAAGCCCCCACCCGAGACCCGGGTTTGCCTCTTTCATTAGCACTGCACTGTGCTTTCTAATTTGTTTGCGTTTGCTTTTTAGTTAGAAGAGCTGTCTGAGTCTGATCTGAGCGGGAAGATGTGGAGTGCAGGCGGTTGATTCGAGCCATAAACGAGAGGCAATATACATTTTTTGTGTTGTATACAATAGAAGAATATCCATGTTGGATTTTCGAGTATTTCGTGTGAAAACGATGAGGGGGCCGGGGGAATACTTCTTGATCCGTACAATAAACACAAAAGGCGGCCGACACTGACTGGGAACAGGGCCAGACAGACTGGCGGGCCGAATGTATCTGTATCTGTAACGAATCTGTATCTGTATCTTTGGGATTATTGTTAGACCGGGCATTAGATACACAAGAATATATGTACATACATAAAGGAGAGAGATGCGGAGGAGGAAGCCCTCGCCTCTGCAGGTCACTGCATCACAATAATCAAAAAGCAACATGGCCAACAGATGTGCGCAACAGGCTCCCAATCAACGGAATCACCAGAAATCAACCGAAATCCGAAATCAGACAAAAGGCGAAGGTCTCGGGAAAGGTCCGAGATGTCACTTGGAGTGTGGCTGGGCCCTAAATCAAAGTCATGCAATGGTCCCCGATTGTTCTCTTCAGTTTTTTGTAGCTGGTAGCACTGACCAGGCACCAGGCAACAGGCACCTCGCAGCCACCATCATTCTCGGCCCGATTCTGTATCCGTAGCATGGAAATTTTCGTATTGTACCAGAAATTTGTGTCAACGTGGGCGACACTTTATTGTGAACGAGTGTGCCTGTGTGTGTGATGGCTGGGTGTGTGTAAAAATAAACCAAAGTCATTTTATGTTGTCAGCAACATGTGGAAAAATGCTCGGAATTCGTTCCATTCTTGCACACTTTTGCAATGAATTAAAAATCGGATAGATACAGAAACTCAGAATCTGATCAACCAGGCGGCAGCACCTTGTCAGCCCGAGAGGCATTAATACTCTCGAGACCTGCCTCGTCCCGTTGCCTCTTCATCAAAAAAAAAGTGAAGTGCAATTAACCATCATGCTCCCTCTCCAGTCTTCGCCCTTCCTGCACAGTCCATCTCATTGTGATTCTATCTCAGGTTCGTCTCGGTTCTTCTGCTGCACTTCACAGCAAGGCCCAAGGTGAGGTGTTAAAGTTTTATGGAATTTCAACAACGATAAATTATAATTACACGCAGAGCTGAGCATAAATCTACCCACACATCGGCAGAGGATTCATCCACTGGGCACGCAGATACTCACTCGGCAGGGCAACTCCACCGCCATCGCCTCTGCCTCTGCTCTGTAGTGAGTTCAACCGCGTCAAACATAATTTGTAAACGCATTAAACATTCCCCTCATTAACACCTTCAGAGGGTGACTCCAGCTATCTTGGGATCTATAAATGGATTTTGAAACAAAACTTCATGCTTGGCAAAAACTATCCAGAAGAGGGGTTTCATTTTCCATACAGAACCTTAAGGTTCTCGGGTGTGGAACATGTTTTGTGTTTGACGGGCCACTTTCAACATCCTCGATAGTATAGTGGTTAGTATCCCCGCCTGTCACGCGGGAGACCGGGGTTCAATTCCCCGTCGGGGAGATGTTTAAATACATTTTTTATTTAATTTATTTTTTAATCATTATTTTATTCTTCAATTTCGTAAATCTTTGCTTTTTCTTAAGTAGAAGTTTTAATTTTGTTAAGGAAATAGAAATAGAATAGAAGAATTAAATAAAAACACTTCAATTTTTAATCATTCTATGAATCTCTTATTTTTATTTGGTTTTTACGGATTTAATTTTCAGAAACAATAAATATGAATATAAAAAATAAAATCGATGCAACAATAATGTTCTTTTGTTTTCTGAACAATATTTATTTAAGAAACTATGCAATGCAAGGAATCCGATACCGTTATTATTAAGAGAGAATTGTTTAAATTGGCAAAGCAAAAAAACTAATATTTTAAAATAAAAAAATGTTTAAAAAATAAAAAAAAAAAGTAAACATCTCCCCGACGGGGAATTGAACCCCGGTCTCCCGCGTGACAGGCGGGGATACTAACCACTATACTATCGAGGATGTTGAACGTGGCCCGTAGAATTCGAAATAACAGTTTGGCGGTAATCTTTCCAACAGTCTTCTGATCTTTATCTATTTTTAGACTCTCTAATCTGAAGAATTTGTGAGTCAATGAAGGGAATCAAAACAACAATTTGTCATTGAATACATAAGCCAGAATGAATAATATACCAAGAAGCGTTTGAATTTATTTGTTTTGTTTACAAAATGGCAAGACCACTCAGAAGTTGCTGTTTGTTTTGAGATTAATTTTAAAGAATCCTAACAGATGATTTTTCTGAAAACTTACCACTTTCTTTGACTTCATGTTGGTCGTCGTCGGCATCTCCATAGCCCTCTGATCGGGGTCCAGATCCCATTTCCATGCCGCTGAGGGCGGCAGCCGCCATAGCTTCGACGTCTGACATTACATTTGCACTGAATTCACCTACAAAGCAAACAGAGAGGCCAGCACAAAATTTAAGTAAATTGAAAAACTGTGTAACTAATTTGTAAACAAACGGGGAGAGAGAGCACTTGAATGGCTCGGCTCTTCCTCGGCGCCACACAAATGTCAATTAATAATTTAACAACAACAATTGCGTGTTTGTCGGGCGCCTGAAATACGAGATCTTAATTGAAAATAGAAGAACAGAAGAAAGAATCGTACTCATACAATTCTAGAAGAAAGTCAGATGGGGAATGGGTGGCACTTCTCTTCCTGTTAACCAAAAAAAAAAAAGTAAAGCGGATGAGCGTGGGCCTGCAGTGTGTCATAAACTTGGTCAAAAGGCCGCCATTTACTAGCCCAGACTTTGATCTGAAAAGAACCAGTTGCTGGCTCTAGGCTGTAGCCGGTAGTCGGCTCTAGTTCCCTGTCTCTGCCACCGGCAGATGTCTGTGTGCATCTTTAAGATACTGTTTGACAGCCCGCCGAGATTACGTCTAGTACTGTCGTCTGACGTCTGCACGCAAGCGACTTGGACCTGGCAGTTGAATCTTCTAGCCCACGCGAAAAGTGCAACTTGAAGGCTCAAGATCCCCTCGCTCGAGGTGCGAATGCCCGACTGGGCTATAGCTCCCACTGGGCCACTTTCAGAGCCAGTCAGCCACCAGTCAGCGGAAGCACCTCAGACGCTGTCTCAGCGGAAGGGGCTTCGCTACCCAGAGGTGGGGACAGCGGCTGGCTTCCCAGCTCTTCCCCCCCAGCGAACTGACAAATTTGCCAAAATTAATGAACAAACTTCATCCGTAATTTGATAAACACAGTACGAGTGGTCCGTCCGGGCTTATCAAAACATTAGTTATTATTTATGATGCGTTCCATTTGGAGAGCGGCTGCCGGGAAAGCTATAGCTTGTATACAAAAACAAAATATACATATATGAATATGTGTGCCACTATACGGTCGATTGAAAAGGCGCACGCGTGATGGGTGGGCGAGGAAAGTCGCCAGCGAAACGCGAGCGACTTTGGCGCGCAAATCTGTCAAAAAGCGATACGATATGAGTTATGCGAGTGCAGGTCCGATAAAAAGGCTCCCATTCAGCGAGGGGCGGTTGTAAATATTCAATTATCTGAATGGCCGACTATCAGATGGACTAATTTGTGGTCATAAATTGTGGCCAAATCAATAGAGTCTGAGTCTAACCACAACACGATTAGTATCATAAATTACAATATTTATTATAGTATACATGGTTGACTAGCCATTTCTATTTAAATAATAAATTAGAAAGTAAAGTGGAGGTGTATAAGTTTTTATTAAAAGTCATCTTGCGCCTTTATCTGTCGAATTTCCAATGCAGACCTGGTAATTATGGAAAAACTTTCATTATGCAGCGAATATGCCAGAGTGCCTTGATAAGAAACCAAACAGGGTCTATCGCTAATTGATTGAGTGCCTTGCACTTGTCGACTCTATCCGTTCGCAGACCGAACTACGTAATTCCCCCGACATGACCAATATTTTTTGTGACTTTAGTGTTGGTTTTTACACTCTTTGGCAGTTACACAGCCCATCTATCAGCGATTGCAAATTGCTGGGTGGGAGATTGCTTGCGGCACTCTTGTGTTGACACATTTCCAAGAACCCCGGGCCGAAGATACAACAATAACCCACCAGAAACGTGACAATCCATGTGGGTGCAGTCGGAGAACCATGCGAGTCATGGGCAAGGGGTACACTGATTTGGTATGGGGAGAACATGGTGACAACAAAACCAAACCCCAACACAAATTGGAGCACGTGCAAATTGCCTGGCAATCAATCAATATGCATACGGGATAGGGTACTATATACTACGATGATATAGTTCGTCGATCGCTGTTCGCATCGCTTCAAAAGATTCGCAATTACGTAGAAATAAAAGCAAATGCCGACTGCATTACAAATTAATTGAATGTTTGCCAGACCATAGAGGGTTTAGATGAGGCTATATGACACTATATTTGGGGGGATACTTTAGATTTCTTGAAACTTGTAGGTTGAGATTTGTTATCTTTTAAAAAATATATGAAAAAGATTATAGAAACCCTAAGAAATTATAATATTTTTATTTATTTTGTTGTCTGGTAGTGTCATATAGGACAACCTACCCTTCCAATATATTCAAGTATGAGAGAATCAATTGGGTGTGGTCTGGGCAACTGGGCGTTCAAGGGGTTCACTTGCCCACTGAACTTTTCCGCTTTTTGTTTTTTACATTTTCCCTATATTCCATAAAAAAAATAAGCAAAAAGTAACTTAAGTGCTGGCATTTACAGCAAAAATTGCTTGCATTATGCCTCTGACCAGTCGCCGTTAAATCTCGAGTGCAATTGCAGTGGCAGTGGCCCAAACAAAACATGGCCAACACTGTTGCCGGAGATAAGAGAACTTGGCTACTTGGATACTTTGGCTGGCGGGGAGAAAAGGCATACTACAATGAATAATGAATGTCGGTCGAATGCTCCAAAGATAAACCCACAAGCTATGAATGTGTGGGTACGGGTTCATATTCATTTTCATATTCATATTAAGTGACTGATTGATTGATGGCGGAGCTGACTTGAGGTTTACTTTCAGTTCGTTAATGGTACGCTAGGCTAAGAGGTACGAGAGATACCAGGTTCGAAGATACGTTTTTGCCAAATCGCTCATGGTTGGGAGATGTCAACCCCGAGATTGATGGCAGAACCGGGAAAGAAAAACCCCAAAGCTATCTGAAAGCGAAATCAAGAGTATTATGGTTGGGAGTTTCGATTGCAAAGTTGGGCAATTAGCCATGACTGACTGGGGTGATGTACAAAACAGGGCCAGAAACAGTGAGTTATAAAATATTTAGTGGAAAATCGAAAATCCCTCTGAAGAGACAGAATATTTTGAAACTGGGTCGTCCGGCAGACTGGCTCGCTGTGTAATGGCAATTAAAAAATTTGAATATTTTTTTCTGGCGAACAGAATTTAGCGAAAAACTCAAAAATAGATCAAAGTGAAATTTATGTTACAGATTTTCACTCTTCTGGGGGGGTTCTTCGGTTCAGAGTGTTCGTGTTTTTTGGGAAATCATGCAAAGACTGTTCTTTCAGAGAAGACATCGTCGGATGATGGCAGCGGATACTGAGGCTATCAGAGTGGGACACCGGGGGCCAAAAATAAAATTCCTGGTGCAGCCATTTGGAGTTGGATTCTGTCCATCAACGCGCCGAGTCTATGCTAAATGAGCTGCACCCCGGGGGCACCTACCTCTCGCCGTCCCTGCCAGCGGCGTGTGAACATTAGTCAAAAATGCGTAAATGAAATCAATTAAAATTACGCATAGCACTCGGTTCGTGTTGGGAATGAGAATCGCCTCGATGCGAGTGGCAGTGCCAGTGTGTTTACACATTCTGCCTACGCGCCCTGCATGGCCTAATGAAGGCACGTCCCCAGGGGTAAGAGTTGAACCCGAATGCAATCCGTAATGGCCAACTGTGGAAGATCGCCGGGAGGAGTCGGGAGAGGGACAGTGTAGAAGTTGGGGGCATCACTGAGTGCCACTTCAATTTGTTTACAACAAGTTGGCCCGCTGATTGCAGCTGGGACTCGTCTCCCAATCACTGGAAGAATAGTGTCTAGGCGATCTTATTACTGATCTTCTAGGTTAGCTTTTCAATCACTAGTTTTCTTTTCAGTGCATCATTTTCTGCTTAATCATATCGCTTCGTTTTGGCTTTGCCCCTCAAACGCATCACTCGCACACACAATGCAGCTTTAATTTTCTTTATGGCCAGCAGGACAGACCAGACCAGAACCGATCCGATCCGATCCAAACCGATCCAAAATGAGAAATGAAAACTCATCGTATAATAGCACTGTCAATGGGTCCGGCGTTGGCCCCCAGGTGTTGGCTGTGAGTGGAGATCTTCACTTCAATTTGGGCATAAATGCAGCATAATGATCTCGCCTGGAAAGAATAGCCACAGATTGCTGAAATCACATCCATTTGTCTGCCGCCACACCATCAGCCATGGCACCATCCACTCATCTAAGGAATCCCCACGAACAGCAGTCTCTGGACTAGTCATTTATCGGACTTTTGTTTTCTCAAATAACTTAATTCCTTTCAAGACTCTGGGATGCACTAATGAAGCTCAAAAGTGAGTGGTGGATGAAAGTTCTTTTACCATTATTCTATCAAGTTTTTCTTTAGATTAATTGAACTTCTGAGACTTGAAACTGAATCACTTGTTTGTCATTCTTTCCCATAAACTCGAAAATATCATAGTTTAGGCGTATCGGTTGCATTTAACTGGCCCCGTTTTGTTTTTATTTATGACTTCATGCCTCATTGTTTGTTTGCTGTTTTAGGCAAATGTGCAACTCAAAAGGCCACCCACGGCAGCTTGCAACGCTTGCCCCACCCAATGCCCCATGCGGCATACCGCATTCATGCATTTATGATGATTATTTATATAAACCGACCGACGATGTATACGCATGTATTTTTCCAAATATTTTTATTACCAAAGTCTGAAGCCAAATACGCAGTGAGGTCTTCAACTTTTGACAGACGTTTGATTTGTAATTGAAAAAGGCATTCGGGCAGGGAGGCAGGCCCGGCCCGACCGCATAATTTCTAGCTCTTTAGGTTTTCTATTTTTCCGGATGGCAGCTTTTTGGGTGGTCCTAGATATGTACTCGTTCGCATACTCGTATTTATAAAAATTCATACCATGAGATGCTTGCTGGCAAAGTTTTGCGCAGTTCTCGATTTCAAAGGCCTAGAGTCGGCGGCCATCAGTTCGCCACTTCTTGGCGCAATTGAAGATTTCCTGTCGGGGCTACGGCTCCGGCTACGGCAACGTCATGATCACGATGCTCATTATGGGAAGATTCTATAGAAAGCACTTAAATTGAATAATGTCACCCGAAAGCGCTGAAATTGATGCAACCGCGCTGAGACGGCAATTTGGATAGATGTCTGTCTGTCTATCTGGATGTCTGGAGAGGGGAACAAGAAATAGTTGGATGGTTGGGACACTACGGATGCTCCTCAGCTCACTTCGTCGCTCAGATAATGATGGCGATGATGAGGATGAGAATGATGATGATGATGATATGTCAGCAGCCACGTTGGCGTGTAATTCAATACGGGGCCCTTGGACGGACGGACATGGGGACGGAGTGCGATCTGCTGAATGCCAAAGTGTGAAGAGGCGCGTTTCGGGCAAATGTATTGTCTACAATTTCAACGGTGACAAGAGAACCGCAGAATCAGGAACCAAAAAATGAAATAAAAGTATGTGCGAGAAGATACCAGAACCAGAGAGGGAAGTCTATATTCTTATATAAGATTAAAAGAATTTAAGCAAGGGTCTCTAGATCCTCTAGATCTTGTCCTCATTATAGGTCTAAACAGAAACCACCCTCTGAAAAGCCAACGAATGCAAATTGTTTTCGTAAATGTCGCAATGACATTTAAATTCTAATTTTTAGAAAAAAAAGGTTGTCACGCTCACATCTCTATAGTTATTTCTAAAACCGATTGGAACAAACAAAACTACACTCTTCAGAGGTACAGATAGAGATGCCCAATGATATAAAGACACCGACGATCTCAATCCAGAGATCTTGGCGACGACCTGAAAAGGGTCGTCATGTGGAGAGGCCGTCGTGCATGTCAAGCAAAAAAACAAAAAAAATATATATAAGAGGAGAGGACTCCAGGGATCGGAGGGGTCAGACCGTTTATGCTTTTTTAGTATTCTTTAGTTTTTGTCGAGAGTATCTACATATACATATTTTGGAACCTTTGAAATAAATGTCCAAATAAGCAGAGGACCGGGGAACCTGAAAACCGGAGGACGGGACGACAGCCGCATTCGAAAACAGACAACGCAAATCAAATTGTAAAAGTGTTAAAGGCTGACACATTCAAGTGTTTGACGCGTCTCCGGCGTACTCTAAAATAGTGTGGGTTCCTCGCCGGGTATCTGTGTGTCGAGTGGAGTACCTGTGTGTGTGTTGTGTGTGTCTGAGCCAAGTGCGTGTCACGGTATCACTTTCAAAGAGTGTCTGCCAGTCAAGGGCCAAAAAACACAGAAGCGAACATTTGCCGACAGCTGCATGGGAGCTTTTTTTCAAAGATCTTTAAATATTCCAAGTTGAGAAATATCTTCTTGAGACAGAAATTACATTTCATTTCAGGAAGGCTACAGCTACGTGTAACTTAAAATTAGAAAAACAAATCAACAGAATTTCAATTAATTTTTATAGATGGGGTTTCGTATTTGTTTCTAATTATTTAAATCTGTTTGAAATTATTTGAAAAGCATCACCATAAATTACCAGAAGCCAGTCCCGCCCCATCGATCGTTAAGAGGCTGGTCCCATAAATAATTCGGAAGGGGGACGAGTGTTATTCCCCACCAGAGTCCACCTACGCCGACTCTGAAATTCGCATCAAATGCTAATTCATTCGAATGACATATTCTTAATTAGCTCACAAATTTGTTAATGGCAAAGCTAAATCAATAAATGTTTAGTCCTCACTCTAGTCACTTCAGTCGCCTCCCACGCGCCTCTCGAACTGGCATTGTTAATTGCTGGGCCCGAACCCGAACAATAGGCATGACTTTTACCAAAAATATCGGCCTCGGGGAATGCGCTGGAACAAGAAATTCGTTTCGACCAAAAGTAAAAAAGAGAAAAACCCAAAGAAATCTTAACAAAAGGCATCGATTCGATTCGAAAAGTAGAACAAGATCGATCGCTGCTCGATTCGATGCGATACCATTCCATTTGATTTCGTTTGATTAGACAACGAAGTGCCTTTTTGTGGCTATTTTTTTGGGGAGCTATTGTTTGGAGCCACAGCCGAGTCGAAATTTGAATTTTCTTGTTGTGATCGAAATGTTTTATGACTGCCACACGTTTCTATTGAAGGAATCAGAGGCATATCTTCGACTCAGACACTGACTCTGACTAATTTGCATTCGATGCGGAAACTGGGAAACTGCTAATCATTGGGGGTCTACCTCAAAAAACTTAAATATTATAGAATATATGTACAAGTATAACTTCAAATAGATTCTTTCAACTCAACTGTACTTGAATTTGGAGGCTGTGCCACCTTTATTCGACAAACAGGAAATATTATGCAGATCTTCATTACATTTCATTTTGATAAACACGAATGTAGTTGAGGAGCCAGCAGCGAGACCGACCAGGAATATTGGCATTTGTCGGGCCAGGAGTTGCAGTTTCGGCCTGGCTGGGAGCTGTTGTTGGCCGATGCCTGCCGCCTGATAAACCGACAGAGTTTTCTGTGGAAAACATGGTTATGGTTGCGGGTCCCCAGGTGGAAGGTGGTAGGTGCCACAAAGCAGCGGGTCTTGTTGTGGGAGTGGGAGTGGGTGTCGTTGTGAGAATGTAGGCGTGCCGTGGCTTCCACAGTCTCCTTGCCACAAAAGCGGCCACAAAAGCGCGTGGAGCGCGCCTCATAATTGGCAAGACGAAAAAGTCTAAAAAGCGAAAGACGAGCCCGCAACACGACAATTATTTGGGCAATGTGGTAAACGGTTTTTGTTCCTTTCTTGTATTTTTTGTATTTTTTGGTTCGGTTCTCTCTCCAACCGCATAACTTGGCTAACAAGCAAAAAACTGTTGACCAAAAATTAAGGCTCGCAATGCGCGTGCAAAGAGTCACAGAAGCTGCAGAAAAGCCCAAAGAAATGACACATCAGATAAGGCAATATCACCTACCCGGGCCAAAAGGAGAACCAAAAAGGCCAAAACTGGTCAGCATGCACTAAGAATAAAACAATATGATCTATAAACTAAGACAGATTGGTTCCCATTTTAGGATAAACATTTTCTTCAGTGTAGTAAACGAGGCGATGACGCCGTTTGTCTGCCTCGTTGGCACAGCCACCATCCACTGCCACAGAGCAAGATGCAACAATTGATTGCCACAGAAGGAGCCCAGGCAGGCAGGAGCTGCAGAACAATGCAATGCGCGTCCAACTCCATTTCGGAGTCGGAGTCGGAATCGGAGGTAGCCAGCTCCTCAGGGTCGTTGCACAGCAGCAACATTGAGGCAACAGCAACGTCGTCTGCGTCGTTCCCCATTTGTACTTTGCAATGCAAAAGACGCGACGTTCTCCGCCCAGATTCTCCACCTTCACCTTCTCCTCTGCGACCTCCAATCCTCCATGGCGAGTACACGAAGTACAACACAAATTGTGGTGTCGAACATCATGTTCTCGGTACCCCAAAACCAAAACAACAAAAAAAAATGGGGGGGACAATGGGACAAACCAGGAGCAAGTTTGGCCAACTAGTCAGGCGGTTTTCGGGCAGATTTTTGAGGAAAAGTCTAATTGATGAGTGGCATGCTGTCCCCTGGCTAGACACAGCCAGCACGCCAGAGCAGACGCAGCTCATTACCAAGATGTCTGGGCTGGTTGTGGTCTTCTCTGATCTTGGCCAGACGCTGCACACAATGGACGCATAAACCAAGTCGGTGGGTTGGGTTGGGCCGGCCGGGTTGTCCTTTCCCCGGGAGACGCGACTTTGACGCATGAATATGTAAGTACTGCCAATTTTCAATTTCCAAAGGCAATGCCAAAGTCACTAAAGGTTGCCAAATAGTGACAGTGAGCTGGGAATTGCAAGAATTTTTATCTATCTATGTAGTATTTTTAATATTTTATAATGGGGGTTCTTCAGTGGCATGTTTCAGAACGCCTAGAAGAAGGCAACAATATCTTAAAGAGTACCGGGTATCATGTAGTTGGAAAACTTCTTCAAACAAATAACCCCATTACCTTTTAGTAATTGATACTATTATGATACTCATTTGCCTTATTTAGTTCCAATATCATCCCTAACTCCCTTGTTTTAAAACTAATTAACCCTTCTCTGTAATCATTGGCTCTAAACCACTATGCACTTTGGTGTTTAATGTTGCCTCAACGAGCATAATAACAACAGCGAAAACAACTTTGGCAACAGCAACGAAAAGCCTACGTGATGTTGCACAAAAATTGATGAATATTTTTTTTCCTTTCACGTTTCGAACTCGTCCACAGGAAGAAATAAATTGCGATTCTTTTGTCCGCCAGAATATGTGTGTGTGCTGGAGTGTGTGTGGGGGGTTTTTCAATGGCCTGAGTTGTTGGGGCTGAGGTTGTCGTTGCCGCTGTTGCTCTTTAACACTTCACGTGCGAAATAAGTCAGCAGCAGTTGCGAATAAGTAGAGGCCGGCCGATCCGCGACGAGCAGACCGACGGAGGAGGAGGAAGCGCTAACTTTAAATTAGCTTTGACAAGATAAATGATCAAGCATCGGGCTAAAAACGAAATGAGAAATGGATACTGCCGGCGACCTCTCCACCTCTTTTTTTTTTTTGCTTCTTACTTGTATTTTTTATCCGGCTTACCCTAAAAGAAGTACGTCGGTAATTGCACAGTGTGGCTCACAAGGTTAGGGCAGATGTGGATAAAAATAGTCCCAAAGTATCAAATATTTCAATACCTAAAATCTCAGATTTTTCAATTAAATCCTTGTCTCCAGTATTCTTCTTCAAGTACTCCTCCAAGAGTAACACCAATGACAGTAATTTCATCTTTAATTTGCTGAATCACACTGTACAATGATCTATCAGGGGCATTATGGCCAACCCCTCGGCTGGACCTCCAATGACCCCCAACAGTTGGACGGCATTTACGCCTCGAACATCCTTAGGCTCATTATGTTCGTCTCCGTTTGCGTCATTGGGCCTGCTATTTCAATCGGACCGGAAAGGCCGCACCACTAAGTATATATAATTTGAGCTCCCTTCGGCCCGGAGGAGCGGCCGGTTCCATGCGATTTACAATTGGCATTGGCAGCGAGGCGTCAAAAGGCTTATTAAAAGAAATTTGCAATTGCAACGGACACTGGACAAGGCAAAGTGGAGCCCCAAGAAGCCCATTTCAAATTGCATCCCAAGATGCACAGCTCGAGATTTTCCATTCCCGTTCCTTCCATTCGCCATCCACCATCCGACCGTCGAGCCATTTATGTTATTTCAGGCCTGACTGGGGACTGCGACTGCGACTGCGATTCCCTCCAACTTGGCTTTCTGCTTCTCTATAAGGTCCGATCGCACACAATCCCCCAATCACAATGGGGCAGGCACGAAACTCCACTTTTAGAAGGCACCTTATCTGTGCAACGGCATCATTATTTCACACCAGCCCGGCTGAAGGCACAAAGCAGCCAGCAGCCATCCCAGGCCCATACCCATGGCCCATGGAAATGGAAACGGACGAGATCGAGAAGGACAGCAGCAGCGGCAGGAGGCAGGAGGCAGGAGGCAGGAAGGCAGGCTGGCACACATGCAGACGCAGACGCAGGAGATCAGGAGACGTCTGTGGCAGCAGCAAAAGGGCAGACAAACGGCATAAATATTATGGCCAAAGCTGCGAACGAGCTGCAGGAGCTGCAAAGCATAAACCGGGCCTAGAGATGGCCAAGAGATGGGTTTAGTTATAGTACAAAGTTATACTTCCATCAGGATATAACATATATGTGTTTCAGAACACAAACTGCAACCTTTCCAGGAACCTCCTTACATGATTATGCTTTTAATTTCTTCTCAAACTGAGTCCTGCCATGAATAATTATTCAAAGGACCAGACCATCATCCAAAGTGCAAAGTACTGTACTCAGTTGTAGCACCTTCCGTTTTGGAATTCCTTGAAATTCGTGTCACGTAACCATCCATGATCCGCTGCCAAAAGATCTCATATCGAACACAGTACGTGGTCGGCAATGCCATGAAATGCTTAAACATAAATTCAACGAGACGAGGAAGTGCAGGAAGAGAGTAGGAGCCGGAGCAGGAGCAGGAGCATGAGGAGCAGGGGGCAGCAAAAGCCGGTCCTGCCACATCGCGATGTGCTCCGGCAGATTAGTCTGAGAGCCGTAGAACCGCTTCGTGTTTTTCCTTTTCTCGTTATGTCTTCGCGTCTGTGCCTGGCTTTTTCCGTGGCAGATGTGGATCTTGGCCCGAAGAGCGGCAGAAGAACGCAAGCTCGCATTTTTGCTAGCCAAGCCAGGCCAGGCCAGGCCAAGCCGAGGCTTAGGCTTAGCGAAATAGCTTTCTCCTACCAATGGTCAAGCTCGATTTTAACTGATGGCGAGATGCCAGGGCCGATGCCTGGTCCATTGGCATGGCATTGTTCCCCGACCTGCAATAAATTATCGATTAGAGTGGGCCGCCAGCTCGCCAGCTCGATATAGGCAGTGGAGCGGTTCATCGACCCGAGCTTATTACAAACCAAATTACATAAACGGCCCAAGTATTCGTTACGCTTTAATGGCTGCTGGCCGTAGGATGGAGGAAGGAAGAGCCCATTCGTGTTGCTAAAAGGTTCACGCCTACACTGACATTTTGTTCGGGGCTTCGTTTTTGTTCGAGGACCTGCAACTGTACGCCGAGGTGTGAAATTCGCAGCCTGGGCATATTCCCCAAAGGCCCCCAAAAAGATGCTCCTTGCCTCATACTCCGGCTCCTGCTCCTTGCTTGCTCCTTTGAATGCTACTTTTTTTCTTCCTGCCCCAAAGCCTTTAATTTAATGCCAAGGCAATTCGCCGGGCCGGCCGACGTGGCTGGAATTTTAAATGTATTTCTGCGTCCAGAAGAATCCGAAAACCGGCGAACGCAAAGTGTGATTAACGCGTACCTGCAACTCAGACGGGAATCGAGGCCGAGGGCCCAGCCTTTTTGACACAAAGCTTGGGTCTCTGGTCTCTGGATTCTGAAATTCTGGATTCCCGGCCCTGCGACGTTGACAAAAACCCGAGGGACCCATGGCGGCGGCGATCCTCATAAATGCGCGCAGAAGCTGCGCAAAAACCCGACGAGATCTCTCCCCCTCAGCTCCCATCTTCCCAAGTCCCCCGCTTCATCCTCCTGAGAGGTGGCCGTCCAGTCGCCGCCGTCTACCTGAATGGCAGTTTGTAACTTTTGTGTGGCTCGGGGCTTAAATGCCCCAACTCGTTATGCTCACCGGCAGAAGCAGAAGCCGCAGCAGAAGCCGCAGATAAGAATCCCCAACGGACTCCAGGAGCTGCACTTCAAAAGTAACTTGGTAACTTGGTTTGAAATTAAAATCATATTGTATTTCTTTCAGTGCCAGGAACCTTCCGCTGCATTTCGCTTTGCATGCCAGGCTTGGAGCTCCCATCCCCCACTCATATCCCTTCCGTCCGCCTCGGGTTCTCTTTTAATGAGAGTTGTCTGGGTCGATCGGTTGGGTTTTGGGTTTTGGACTGGGACTGGGACTGGAACTGGGACTGGGCTTGGTGGCTGTGCCAGGGTGACTGCATCATTTTAATAATATTGTTTACGTGACATTTGATTTATTATGAACTTTTTCTTTTGACAGATTATGTGGCGGCTTGACTCCATGCCAGTTGGCTACTGTTTCGCCTTGGCACGCACACAGCCGGAATCAGCGAGCCCTGGGATCGTTTGGGACCCGGGGATCGGGCTTAATGGATCCGCGAACCTGGAAACTGTGGCAGTGAAATCAGCAATAAGAAGCTGCAGCTGGGATGCCGGCGAATCAATTAGCCTGCCATATAACAGTAAGGCCGCACAATTACCCCAAATTACATGAAAGAGTCCTGCATTAAGGATCCCCAATTACCATGAATGGATGGGCGGAAGACAGACCAGATTATGGTGCTACGAAGAGAATAATTTAAATCAATTGTAATAGTAATTGGTACTTAAGGACTTCCAATCTAGAAAGTGAGGTATGATTAGAGTCTTAGACCCTCCATAAAATAATCTAATCAGTTTTAGGGCTCCTATCTCCTTCCGTCCTATTAACCCCTAAATCGTATGCAATCTATTTGAACTCACACCGAAATGGTACTACCATTTCCCTTTATTTCCAGCGATCATCGTCGGAATTGATTCCCATTAAAGCCCTCCCTTTTATGGGCCTCTATCCATCTTCCTGCTCTGGCTTTTAACGCCTTTTTTACGAGCCAGCCAGCGAAGGAGGAAAAAATTAATAGTTCTTGTCATTTGAAGCGACCAAAAATATAATTAAAACCGTCTCAAGTGCCAGAGCTCTCGATAAATCAGTTGGAGGCGACAACACCGCAGTCCACAATCGGCAAAACGCATGGGATCAAAAAAACAAAAACAGACAGAACGAGGAGGCCCAAGACAGCCATCGGCGGCCAAGAAGAAATGTTGGCCCAGAGCCAGTCAGGTTGGAGCCCCCACCTCAGATCACCTTTTCAAACCCAACTCGTTTGAATGCTGCGATCGGCAGAGAAATGTTTTCAAATTATAGGAAACCTTTGCGCGTTGCAGTCCCTGGTCCCTGGAGTTTCGCTTTTTAGGGTTTTTTTTTGGGTTCAGGTCCCAGATCCAGCATGGGTGTTATTCTGGTTCTCTGGGTCGATTTGGGTTCCCTTTTGGTAGCATGTAGGTCTGTTGCCTGGTCTTATTTTAACTTTTCGTTTTATGTTGTCGTTTGATTCGTTACGATTATTTACAGAGAACTCGACATTGTCGTTTTAATTAAGAACCAGTTTATTTTTACGTTTTATTTTGGTGGGCTTATATTTATTTTTATTTTTTTGCCCGGCCCAGCGACATTTACAAATTAAAATGGTGATAAGCAGAACTTTTTGGAGGGTCACCCAAAAAATATTTAATTATGCGACATGCCACAGTAAGTGTGATACACTGTAAAAGATTATTCAAACTATTATACCATTCCGTGTCACATTCAAACTTGAATACATATTTTTAAAACATGGCCTTTATGACACTGATCTCGTAAAATTTAATACTCATCACCCTTTGAGATCTCTGGTTTACAGACTCTATTTAAGAAGACATTTCTGTCAGTGCTGGTGCGGAAAGACTTTAATCTTTATGGGTTATGAATGCACTCGAGTGGTTAGGCTCAGTTTAAACAGCCATCGAGACCCGAGCCCCGAGCCCAGAGCCAGAGCGGCCAGAACGTCGTTATTTACGATGGCTGTCAATAATAATAGTCATAATAAACACAATCGGCTGTCCCTTATGGGTGGAAGGTGTTGCACTCATGCGGCGAGGGTGCTGCTCGTCCCGTTCGTTATAATATTGACCGATTCCGATAATGTCATAAATGTGACAGCGATAAAAATCAACTCAATTTAGTTGTAGGCTCGCTCTGGGCTATCTCCCTTCCTCTACAGCTCCATCGCTCCATTGCTCCATGGCTTCATTGGTGTTGCAGGTTGTTTTTTCGGGGCCCCAGCCCCGGCCCCGGACACAGAGCCAAGCAATTCAACTTCAAAGTTGTTTACACTTTACAGCGTTGGCAAATGTTTGATCGAATGTCTCAGTGCACATATTGACACACTGATTAGGGTTCGACGGAAACATTCCTCCAAGCAGGAAGCTTCCACGACTCAGGCTTATGAAACTGCCAGACGGACAGAGACTGCGTTTCAGCCATTCCCATTTCCACTTCCATTCCCGATTCCCGATTCCATTGGCACTGCCATTTCCCATTTCAATTTCAGTCAGCGAGGCTCATTTTATGCAAAATCCGACACGACTTTGCACTAAAAACCAAAAAAGACTCTTACTGACCAGGGTGGCCCGAAACCCATGATGTCTGTCTTAAAGCCACTGAGTTTAATGGAAGTAAGAGGTAAGCTTAAAATACATTTTGGTAATAAAGAGTCTTATTTAACTTGGTCGGTATAGGGTTTCCATATTGGAATATGGTAGACTGTTCTAAAAGTAATGGATCTCTAAATTTTAATATTACTATTCACAACAATTTAACAATGTCAGGTCTTACTTCCTTTTCAAGATCTTTACCTTAACCATTTTTATTAAACATGGTTCTCCTAGAGGACAAGGGTATGCCAAACTATTCAAAAGGCAAATCTATATATAGAAAACAAAATTCAGCCAAATCGGTAGATTTTAGAACACACATTTTAGACATTTTATTCTGCTTCCTGACTCTGAGAATCATAGATCGAAGGAGAAGAGTAGCGGGTATCGGATAGTCGAGAAACCCAACTATTCTCGTCCCTACTTCTTTATGTTTCCTTGGCGGGAGGACTCTCAATGGATATGCAGATATATGAGCATTGTCAGTCATCTGTGAGTTTTCCTCGGACCTCGCTGAAGCCCAAGTGAAGCCCAAGTAGAAGGTACAGCCTGGGGGCTAGCCGGCAAGATTTCTGGGCATAGATTGGCAACAAGAGGGGAAATAAATTGCTTTTCGCTTAGCTTATGCAAAAGCCGGGATTCGCTGTGAGGAGGAAAAGATGCAAGATGCCAGCATTCGAGGCTTCCAGCAAAGCGCGAAATTTTTCGTACGTGTGCGATGGTCCGGTCTGCGAAAAATGCAAGAGAACTGCGAGCCGCGAGAATCGCGGAATATTCTGCGGCGTTGTTATCGCCGCCTTTGCATCGCTGGCTGGAGGAGTCGAGGCCGGAGAATGCGACGCACAATTAATCATATCAGAATATATGGCTCCCTTTGGTGGCATAAATCTCGCTGGACTTAAAGCCGACTAAGCCGCATGGCCGAAAAGCCTCCGGAGCCGACAGAAAGGAAAACTGCGCATTTTAGCGCTTCACGGGCATGCGCAACAAATCGCTTGATTAGTTTCTGAAACCGAAAAGCCTGAAAAGCCCAGATTCGGTCATGCCCAATTCTGAGAGACAGGAAATAAGCCTGAGCCCTGAGCCTAATGGCATCCGAATGGCTCGGATCAACATTCCACTGGCCTGGACTGCCCTGGCCTGGCCTGGCCCAGCTTATTAAAGTTCGTAATGAGCGTTCCCAGCTGCATTTCTGCAGACCATTAGCCAATTAAACGAAATTAAAGTCATATCGGGCAATTGCCGGCGAGGCACAGCCTCCAGTTTGGACAGATGATGAGGTGTCGCCAGCGGGACGCGTAATTAACCCCATGGATACCCCATCTCCAGGCCCACATCTATGGCCAGGCCAGGGTCCACGTCTGAGCAACTGCAGGCTCTTCTAATTAAATTGTGCTCGCTACTTTTTAATTAAGGCGATGCAGAACGCACTCTGGCATGATTCCAACATTTATGAGACTCCGACTGGCGATAGGCGATAGAGGGCTTGATGTGAGGCCTGATGAATTCTAAAATCAAGTCCACAGATGCCTAATTAATTAAATGAATATTCCAAATACTAGGCTCTGCTACGCTACACTCTAGGAGAGTCTAAAGAGTCTACTTTACAATCCTTATTCAATGTTTAATAAAAAATAGTCTCCCTCATTGTTAGGCTTGGTCATGGGTTGGTTCCAATACCAATGTTGATTCACTGCATCCATAAGCAGGGACAATGTTATTGGCTTTGGGCAACCATCGTGGCCTGGCTGATCCAAAAGGAGACCGCAATTAAGTGCATATAAATTTAGTATTTTTATGATCGCTGGCCTTATAAAAAAGCTCACTCTATGGCGGCAGCTACAGTCACAGCTGCCCAAGGAGCGCCCAGCCCTGAACCATAGTTCCATAAAGTAGGGCGATTTATATCCACGTGTTCGAAATGAAAGAATATATGTATGTAAGCTCAACTCCCGCGGGTTAGACCTCAATGTTTCTACGGCTAATTAGCCGTGACATTGCATGGCCGGGGGCACTGGCTAATTCGAAAAGCATCGTTAACTCCCGGCACCTAGAAAAGCATATGAAAGCTTATAGATTAATATCCGAATATGATAATTAAGAGACAGAGAGAATATTTTACATACCAAACCGATTAATCATGGTACTATCAGTGCGATTAGAGGAACAATTTAGAAGCCACAATTTATGGCATTTATGGGCAATTTTGTTAACAATTTTTGCTGCGTGTAGAACCAGTTTCCAGAACCCCTCGAAGGGCTTATCTTAATTTTTGCATTTAATAACCGGCAGTGCGGCTAAAACGAGCCAGGAAACTGCCACCGGTCAGTCGGGGCGATCGCAACGGGCGGCCATTAAGCTTAATATGGCCAAGTAAATTCTTGGCCAACTAAGCCGAGGTGTGAAGAAAAGTGTCGACTTGTTAAGCCAGAGCGACCGCATCGGGCCCAGACAGATAGCCACCTTCGAGATGGGCCTTGGGACGGGATCGCCTGAGCTTCGGACATTTCTTGGAAACAACGCGCGCGTTTCGTGGAAGCAATAAATATAAGGAGGCAGGAGTCGGAGGTGTATTGTCCTCCATGGCCGGCATACGTAATAAATTTTATTTATTTTTCTGCAAAAGGATAAAAAGGGAGAAAAACAAAAAAAAAGAAGGGCCGTCGGCCGCAACACCACCAACCACCGCCACACAACAACACCGCCCTGTCGCACTCAATTAGCGAACGCGAGTCGCGCGCGTTTTTGGCGCGGTGGAATCGCTTTGAACTCCAACCGCTAGCAGCTTCCTTTATGCTTTACGATTTTCGTGCTGTTTTCTAGTTAAAGCAAATTAACTAGACTCGTCTAGGCATCCCCCTCCTCTAAGCAGCCCAGAGGTGCTATGCTCTCTTAGCCAGCTGTCAACACTCGGCATTGTCTTTGCGGCCAAAATCCGGACAAACAATGGGTGGAAAATAATATACAAGCTGCCTATAAAGTGCCTGCTTAAACTTTGATGAGCTTAGACCCATAAACATTATAATGGTAGCTGCTCTATAAAAAAAAATAACACTCAAATGAAATAAGCCAAAAATTAAATATCGTCCCGTGAAAGCAGAAACTCAATTTGGCGAATCCACCGAAGTCTGTGTACACTTTTATGGGCCAGAGCACCATTCGAAGCGGTTGTTAAAACCGAAATTTGTTTTTTAATTAGTTCAGGCAGCTAAAATTTAATTAAATTTAAATTCAAAGTAATACGCAAAGCGTTGTTCGGTCCATAAAATAAATGTAGCTTGAACTCATTTCGCAGAAAGTTTGATTCTGAATATTTTATTTGGTTCATAAACTTTTCGGTTAAAGTCTTATTTCTAACTGATATTTTATCTAACCAGGCAAAGTCGAAGCTTGGCAATTATTTTGTTCTAAATTTAACAGAAAGAGGCCCATATACTTATCAGTTCTTTAACAATTGGCAATAAATTGTTAAGAGCTTTTCGCGTTCCTGATAAGTTATAGGCTGGGGCGCCACAAAGCCAATAAACCACTGTTTCCACTTTTAATTTCACTTTAAATTTTGTGAAATCTCCAAAGTTAAGTAACCTAGTCTGAGAGTATTAGTTAATCGTAGCCAATACTTTTGATATTCATATTTAAATCGCTTGGAAATCGCATCAAAACCAAATGACCAATTGAAGTGCTGCCATTCCATTCCACTTCCATTTCGGATCGTCGCAAATGGCTTCCAATAAACTCGGTTGTTTATGGATCTAAGCGGCTTGGCTTGGCTTTCCTGCCAAGGCAGTAAAGGCCGACTTTGAGTTTGGTTTTGTGCCCCGGTTTTTTGAGCCCCAGCATCTCCCAGCAAACAGCTCCAAGTGGAGCTGCGTGACCAAGTCGGTCTCTGTTACTTTTTCAGCCATCGGCAGTCGGTCTAATCCATGGCAATTAATTACATCGTTACACGCGCTGCCGCCAAACAACTTAATACAACATAAATAATTGTCAAAATGCTCGACCACAGACGCGCGAATTAGTCTTCATTATGTCAATAAATCTTGGCCAATTGCCACACTATGGACATCCAAACGGGAGTCCATATATCTGTCCATGTACCTGTCCCACGCCAAAATAATAAACGTGATTCGCTTGGATCGTTCTCCGATTCTCCAAGTCTGTTATCAATAAACGTTGTTTCCTTTTGGCTGGGAAATGTCAATTGCCTTATTGATGGTTGAAGTGCCTCCTATATTGGGAGAGGATGGATGCCAAGTTGGTCTATACCGTGATTATGGTCATGACAAGTTAATGACGAACGCAACTGGGCCCTGGGAACCCGATCCGATCCGAACCGATTCGATCGTCTGGAAGCCACGCAAGTTGGCTGACGACCCGGGAGCGGGTGACCGAAAAACGAGACCCGGCGACGAATTTGCATAAAAATCAGCAGCGTTACCCTTCTCCCACTCTCGAGGTGACATTAACAAGCCACAAAAGGAAGCAGCAGCCACTGTGATACGACAAAATTTTAATTAAAAGTTTAGTGGAGCGAGAGACACACGCCAACGACATCGCCAAAGGAGGCCATCACCACACTTGGACAAAAAATCTACCCAAAAAATGTTTAATGTTTCTTGTTGTTAGAGGGAAGGTGGCAAGAAGTTTCTTCAAGTGCCTCTGTAGCAGGCACCAGCCACCAAGCAGCAACCGGAGATCTTTCTGGGGTTGCTGGCGACCGCAAAAGGTTGCTGGGGCAGAATGCCGTGCAACAAGTGTCAGGAGAGGCAGGCTAACATGGCTAACAAGCGTCGCCTGTTCTTGTTAACTTATTTTTTTCGTCGCCGCCGCCGCCATCGTCTGTCAGCAACACACGCAGCAATGCCCCACACACAACCCAAGGCATAAGCGACACTCTAAGGAGAGAGGTGTTAAAGTAAATATGCAAGCGCTTACAACAAATTTTACATGCCGCCGCAATAATTGAAAAATCGTGTTGCAACATGGGTTTGTGCTTAGGCCGAGTGGCCAGCCAGGAAGGTCAATACCTGAAACATGAATTTTTCTCTCAAAGAGATGCCAGAAAATGATGGAAAAGTAGTGTAGTGGGTTTTGTGGAATGTCCTTAGGATTCACCAGAAATAGAATGCAAAGTAAGCCCCCTATTAGGTGATAGTGTCCAGGCTCCTCTGGTAAAATGATCTTTGTTATTTTAGCGATTTCCCGTAGCGGATTGCAGTAGCTCTGCTTTGCCTCAAACCCAGTTGGGAGCTTTCCCCGGCTATACGCCCTAAAAGAATTGCAAACCGCACCGAGAATCACGTACATAAATAAATAAATAGCCAGTAATGTTTGTATATTCACACCGCAGCGGAAGCTGCAGTAGCAACATCAACATCAACATCAGCAAACATTCAACAGTGGCAGTGGCAACAGCAACATCAACAGCAATAGCAACAGTTGAAACAACAAACATTCGTGCCGCCAACCACAACTGTTGTTGTTCATTGTTGGTTTCTTGGTTTGGTTTCTGGTTGCTGCAATTGCCACTGATCGCGTCGATTCAATTAGTAATTCTAAAAAGCGGCAAGCGACGTCTTTTGCATTTTAATGAGTGTATGTGGTTGCTCCTGGGTCGATGATGTTGCCGCTGTTGCTGCTGCTGCTTTGGAGTTGCTGCCTGTTCCTGCTGCAATAACATTTGTTCATAACAACAAGACACAACCAGAGACAGGCCATCCTTTCCAGGGCAAGTTTTTCCAATTGCCGGCATTGGACTTTTCATGCCCAAATGCAGTTGTGATTGCTGATGTGGCTTTAGCTGCTGCTGCTGCTGCTGTTGCTGCTGTTGCAGTTGCATTGACTATTTTTGTCATTGCCGGCGACATCCACGTCCACGCACTGGTCGTGCAACATGCTTGCGCGTTTCGTCTCCAGCTCTCCGGTCTTTTCCACAGAAAATGTAATTACGGTGATTTAATTTTTTATTTTTTTTTTATTTCCACGATTACTTCTATTGCAACTGAAACTGCCGCAGCGATTGCCTGGCCTGGCATTGCCATTTCTGTGGCTCAAATTAATTCTTCAAGCCCAAATGCGATCTGGCCGAGCTGCAGCTAATCAAACTTTAATCAATGCGGCATTTTGATGCGACATTGCTAGTTTCCTTTTTCAATCCATAGGCCTACCTACTGGCCAGCTAGCTAGCCAGTTCCATAGTCGGATCGATGGGAAAATATGCCTGGGAGGAAATCTGTGTACGACGATGCCGAGAAATGGCCATTAATCTGGAATGGCCATATGGGGACAAATTATATGATCGCTGAACTGCCTCAGATGCTTCTCTAACCACTCTAGCAATCAATTACTGATAATAAACAAAAAGAAGCCTATTGGAATGATAGTTTTCTGGTAAAAGTTCTGCTTTATTACGCTTCTAAGACTTGGTTCTGCTTAATTGCAAGCAAATAGAGTGCATAACACCGGACTCACTGACCTTTGGTGCATTTATAATCGCCTTTAAGGCTAAGTAGATTAATCAAGCCCACAAATAGGTGCAAATGATAGACAATTCGATACCCTATGGCTCTCCAGGCCTTAGGCCTTAGACGCTCTACATCAGAAACGCTAAAACAAAGCTAAAAATTCGACATAGTAGGGTGGGGGAACCGAATATAATTGGGACTCAATCGACCGTACAGCATGCTGATAACGAAAAGCTGTTCCATCATTTGTTAGCATTGTACTTAGTATACACAATTGTTGATTGTGATTATCGGCATGCGACTTGATCCGAAAGCTATATGGTAGCCCAGTGAACTGCAAAATCCGCTCTAGAACGGTTCGCTTTGGAGGGAGTACGCGCAAAATGTGGATCGCCTTGCTGGGAACACCCGCTCTACTAGTAGTCCTTTGGCTGCTACTCAAGAAACTAAACGAATCCTACTTCATCCTTTCCCTATCCAGAAGAGTACGGACCGAGGATGGCAGTCCCCTCGAAAGCAAAGTGGCCGTAATGCCCGGTAAGACCATTTTCGGCAACAATCTGGACATTCTCAACTTTACACCTGGTGGGTATTTGAATTTTTTGTAGATTGGATTAATAGATTGGAATTTATGAATTTGATTCGCAGCTAGTGTGTTTAATTTTGTGAGGGAATCCACGGCCAAGGCCAAGGGCAGGAATTATCTGTGGTATTTCCTATTCGCACCCATGTACAATGTGGTTCGCGCCGAGGAGGCTGAGGAGATATTCCAGAGCACCAAGCTGATTACGAAGAATGTGGTTTACGAGCTGATTAGACCGTTCCTGGGGGACGGCCTTCTGATTAGCACAGGTGAGTCAGTTGATTATATTTGTTTCTAATTATTTGTGAGCTGGTGTCTATAGACCAGAAATGGCACTCCAGGAGGAAGGCCTTGACTCCGGCTTTCCACTTCAATGTTCTGCAGTCTTTCTTGGCTATTTTCAAGTGAGTAGGAAGTTTTAAATCTTTACAATTTAATTATAATTATATATAACAGGGAGGAGTGCAATAAGTTCATCAAAGTTTTGAATGAAAATCTAGATGGCGAACTGGATCTTAACCAAGTCATTCCACAGTTTACATTGAACAATATCTGTGGTGAGTAGGACTACCTCCTTGATGGAACTTCAATCTAACTTCCTCTTTTTTTCCAGAAACCGCCTTGGGAGTCAAGCTGGACGACATGTCGGAGGGCAATGGCTACCGGAAAGCCATCCATGCCATTGAGGAAATTCTGATCCAACGCGTCTGCAATCCGCTCATGTACTACAACTGGTACTTCTTCCTGAACGGAGACTATCGGAAGCACGAGCACAACCTCCGGATAGTCCATGACTTCGCTTCCGGGATTATCCAGCGCAAGAGAGAGCTCTTCAAGCAGAAGCAACTGGGCCATGTGGACGAGTTTGGCAAGAAGCAGCGGTATGCGATGCTGGACACCTTGCTGGCGGCCGAGGCCGAGGGCCAGATAGACCATGAGGGCATCTGCGACGAGGTCAACACCTTCATGTTCGAGGGATACGACACCACCTCCACCTGCCTCATCTTCACCCTGCTGATGCTGGCCCTCCACGAGGACGTGCAGACGCGCTGCTACGAGGAGGTCCAGAATCTTCCCGAGGATAGCGACGAGACTACGGTGTTCCAGTACAACGAACTGGTCTACTTGGAGTGTGCCATCAAGGAGTCCCTGAGGATGTTCCCCTCTGTGCCCTTCATTGGCCGCCAGTGCGTGGAGGAGTGTGTGGTCAACGGCATGGTGATGCCGAAGGACACGCAGATCAGTCTCCACATATACGACATCATGAGGGATCCGCGTCACTTCCCCAAGCCGAATCAGTACCAGCCGGAGAGGTTCCTTCCCGAGAACACCGTGAACCGGCATCCCTTCGCATTCGTGCCGTTCAGCGCCGGACAGAGGAACTGCATTGGACAGAAGTTCGCCATTCTGGAAATGAAGGTGCTCCTGGCCGCCGTCCTCAGGAACTTCAGGCTGCTGCCAGCCACCCAGTTGGAGGATCTCACGTTTGAGAATGGAATCGTTTTGCGAACCCAGGAGAACATCAAAGTGAAATTAGTGAAGAGGGAAGCTAGTTCCTAGTTCCTAGCTAGTCATTACTAGAAAACAATGTGTCCTAAAAGCTGTTTACCAAATCTGTACAAATTAATAAAATAATTCTTCTAAAACAAATATCTTTCAGTGTAACTAAGTCAGTAACTAACATAACTTTTTAAAGGTGATTCCCTGAATCGTAATTTATTTATTTCATTGATCAAGTAGAATGAATAAATGAACTAGAATCTAGAGGCCTATTCTGCATAAATTATAAAAAATTGTATTACCTTTATGGGGTTTTATTCATCTCAGCCATTGGAAGATCTGAATCTAATCTGAATAGACTCTTCTACGATTGTCTCTGAAATGATTATGAAGATCCTGATCAGTCTTCCATTAGTCCTTATAATTCTTTACAAACTTTGGAGTTATTTAAACAAAAAGTATTTCATCCTGTGCCTGTGCAAAAGAGTAAGAGCCTTGGATGGCAGTCCTTTGGAGAGCAGGATCTACATACCTCCCTCGAAAACTCCCTTTGGCAACAACTTTGATCTCTTGGACTTTACCCCGGGTAATAGAAATCAAAAAACTTTATTTTTTAACTACTTAAATATAAAACTTTGAAGCTTCTGTGTTTAAATTCATGAGGGATGCTGCTCTGCAAGCCAAGGGAAGAAGTTATCTCTGGTACTTCTTCGGAACTCCAATGTACAATATAGTCCGGGCCGAAGACGCTGAAGAAGTATTCCAGAGTTCCAAGCTAATCACAAAAAATGTGATATATGATCTACTGAAGCCATTGTTGGGCGAAGGTCTGCTAACAAGCACAGGTGGGTTTGTAAATAAAAGGATTCCAATTAATTCATAACATTTGCCTCGAATTCAGACCAGAAATGGCACTCTAGAAGGAAAACTTTGACTCCTGCTTTCCACTTAAGTGTTTTGCAGTCTTTTTTGAATATATTCAAGTAAGTTTTTAACTTAAACTTTAAAGACAATATTAAAATAGTAATAAATTCTAGGGAGGAGTGCAAAAAACTCGTGAAAATTCTGCATCAAAATCCTGGAGAGGAACTAGTGTTAAATCAGCTTATTCCACAGTTTACTTTAAACAATATGTGTGGTAAGTAGAGGGTCATAAGTTAGTACAAGCAACTTAGTTTAAACAACCCAAAAAAAACCTCAAAATAAGCATGACTGGAAGCTTTCCGAGAGTTCAGAAACAGGCATTATTTGTGCACTTTAATCGTCATAAATAAAATATCACCATGACTGGCAGTGTTTAGTATTCTAATATCATATACAATCTCAAATGGAATAAGTAACTTAGGAAACAAAAACTACATTAATATATTTATGAAATTGTAATCACAAATCCTAGAAAATTTAATTTATAAAATTCTTATACAACTAGTCAAGTCAGGTATATGATTATAGGATTATTAAATCTTAAAATATCTTAAATTATTTCAGAAACCGTTCTAGGCATCAAGCTCGACGATATAGAGGAGGGATTCCAATACCGCCAATCGATCCATGCCTTGGAGGAGGTCATGCTGCAGCGTATCGCCAATCCCCTGATGTATAATATCGTATATTTTTATCTCTTCGGCGACTATCGGAAGCACGTTGACAATCTGAAGACAGCACTCGACTTCTCCAGCCGCATAATAGAGGAGAGGCGAAAGCTCTTCCAGCACAAGGACGATGTTGGGAAGAGGCAGCGATATGCGATGCTGGACACTCTGTTGGCTGCTGAGGCAGAGGGCCAGATCGATCATCAGGGGATCTGCGACGAGGTCAACACCTTCATGTTCGCTGCGTACGACACCACCTCCACCTGCCTCATCTTCAGCCTGCTGATGCTGGCCTTGCGCGAGGATGTCCAAGAGCGCTGCTTCGAGGAGGTCCTACATCTTCCCCAGGACCACGACGAGGCCTCTATGCTCCAGTTCAACGAACTGTTCTACCTGGAATGCGTTATCAAGGAGTCCCTGAGGATGCTGCCCTCGATTCCCGTCATCGGACGAAAAGTGACGGAGGAGTGTGTGGTGAACGGACTAATCATGCCCCGAAACACCCAGATCAACCTGCACATCTATGACATTATGAGGGATCCGCGTCACTTTCCAGATCCCGAATCATTCCAACCAGATCGCTTTTTAACGGAAAACACTACGAATCGCCATCGGTTCGGGTTTGTGCCTTTCAGCGCCGGGAAGAGGAGCTGCATCGGCCAGAAGTTTGCCATCCTCGAGATGAAGGTGCTCCTGGCCGCCATCCTAAGGAGTTTCAGGATCCTGCCTGTCACCACATTGCAGAGCCTCACTTTTGAGACTGGGATAGGTCTGCGAACGCAACAGGATGTCAAGGTAAAGTTGCAGCTAAGGGAGTAACATGTTTTTTACATGTACATAAGTTCCAAGATCAGCTGAAAAGTATGCTAAGTTTTTTATAACATTCTGTTTCTGTTAAATAACATAGATGCACAAGTAATAACAGCACTGTTAACAACTCGTTTTCAATGTAAACAACTTTTCTCAGAAGCGTCTTAGAAATATAATTCAAAAAGGGATTAAAAACCATATTTTTAGTTATCTTACAAAATAGTTACAAAAGGTACATAGTTTTTTATTGTTTACATAGCTAAAAACTAAATAAAAAAATAAAAATAAACCCCCTTTAGGCACTCCCCTGTATTCCAAACAATTATAGAACAAAATCAAACTCACAGGTACCGATAAACATAATTCCAGATAAAATTACAAAACTTTTATGCTTTAGTCTCTATATAGTATTATATGGTAATTAAAAGGCTTATTCTTTGAAGGCTACTTCCAATTAGAAGCCAAGGAGAAGCCTGTTGCTGCTTAGAAGGAGTACAGGACACTCTGAAATACTTTAGATTATCACTACTGCTAGTTTACAAGGCAGTTTCATATTAACTCCAACTATTTTATAAAGAAAAACAAATATTTATAGTTCTTAAGCATTTTGTAAAAGGTGTCCTTAACATTTCTTGGAAAACTGGCGGCCATGACATTTTTTTTTTCGTTTGAATGGAAATCCAATTAGTGATTTTTATCAGCCTTTGGTGGAGCGTTATTCAAGGGCCCCGGTTACAGCATTCGCTCACACAAATTGTTAATTTAATTATATTATGCCATTTTGCGCATCGAATAACAAAACAAACCGCATACACACACCCACGCACACAGTCACATGCACTTGCACCAAACGCTCCCCACAAACACAGGCGTAGGCCCCAAATGCAGGGCAGTACTTCTTTATTTTCAGCTTTCCCATAATGTAGCTTGATTGAAACTTGCACTCACCACTCGATAAATTCACAAAATTCAGTATTACACCAAAAACTAACAAAACACAAAACATTTTAGTTCGCCAGGCACTAGAGGTGGAACATTGATTGAAACTGAGGCCAGTCGAATCTGGTTCGTTCAGGTTCGATTTTTTATCAACGGACGGCAATGCCATAAATTTGGTCACACTAAAAATTGCCTTAAATCCGATTTAAATCGTTTTTATCCTTTCAATCCTCTATATTTAATCATGTTTTATTATCTTCCAACTCTTAATAAGCGCAATAAAAAGAGAATTGTTAAGGAATCCTTAGAATGCAAGACACTTTCGAAACTTTTACACCGTTATTTTTCAAATTTGTAACGGTAAAAACACACTCCCGCCAAAATATATTTGAAATGGGAAAACACAAGGTCTTTTAATTCCTTTTAAATAAACTAGAAAATATATTAAGCCAAAGAAATTAAGATATCATTAAAAAACTAATCGCAATTTTTAATTTTAAACTATTTTAATTTGTTTCTTTAAGTAAAAATTTACGAACTAAAAATAAAACCTAAATGTCTTTGAAAATAATAATAAAACAAAAAACAACCAATCCAATATTCAAAAGGCAATATAAATGTTTTTATTGAGTTTTTTTTTAAATAAATGTATATTTGGTTTTTTTTTTAAATTTTCTTTATACTTTTAAAAAGTAAGTTTCTATTTTGATCGAAAGTATTAAGCACAGATGATCACACAGTAATGCGAACCGAGAGTTAAATAACTAAATAATTTGTTCATTAATTGTATAAATTGGGAGCAAGTTAGTCGGGCGGGAAAATGTTTAACAAAAAGGGTAGAGTTTGCAAAAGCAATTGAGGAGTATTGGCTAACTTAAATCGCAGTATAAATACATAGATACGAGTGTATGATTACAGCTTTACAGGTCTTTTGTCGTTACATAATATATGTCAATATCATAGATCGTTTCAAATTTCTTTTTTTTTATCATCATATTTTTTTGTTTATAATCATTTTTTTTTTCTACCAATAAAATTAACAACAATTCCGATGCATTTGATTTGTGGGCACGTGGTAAACATTGATAAACGTGCTCGCCTACTCAGACGCATAACAAATTTAAAATACTGTCTTGATCTAATATAATTAATATACGTTAACTATTTCAGTGGTGAATTATTGTAGTAAGGTCAACATTGCATTGAGACACCTATTAGTATATAGTATATATTATAATTGGGACTCTTTCATATACGTATATATGTTCAAACGAGTATGTACGATCGTGTAAATATAGTTAGTTTCTTCGCTCAAATCGATTACTAGTCAGTGTGTCATTTAAATTGCTACACTAGTGTGGATTGTTCATCTTTGCGCGTGGGTGGTGGTGATTTAATATTAAAGTTAAAGTTAGGTTTTGAAGTCACATTAGTTATTGATGCGGTGCTCTCGTGCCAAAACAACATTGATTCACATTCATACACGAAGACGCAACGCACGGGTACTCTGTTGAGTTTGTTGCAAGCTTAGACTACCGAGTGTTTTTTTTGTAAATATTTCTAACATTCATAACGATATCGGTTGCAGTTGCACAGTTGTATTGATTTTCGATGTCTGTCCACCCGATGCTGAGCACCTCCTCCTCAGGTTATCATTTAGTTTCTATTGTTATTTTCATTAAGGCATGCCTGGCAGGCCCAGGCGTTGTTGCTGCTGCTGTTGAACCTGCTGCACCTGCTGCTGCTGGTGGATCAGATTCACCCTCGCCCGCTGCTGTTCCAGTCGCTGCACCGTGGCCGTCAGGTGCGAGTTCTCCACGTACAGGTCCTTCACTAGGATATCGGCGCTCTGCAGGCGCTGTGTTTGCTCGGCCAGCATAACACTCTGGGCTTCAATACGGCCGTGTAGCTCATTGAGATCCACTTGATGCTGCCGCCAGGATTCTGGAAGATAAATCAGATTATAGAGAAGCTATCGGTAGGTGAGTCGGAGACCTACGCTGCATCAGGGACTCGGTATACTGCTGCTGCTGCTTGATGACATTCTGCAGATGGCGATTTCGCAGCTCCAGTTGGTTCAGCCGCTGCTGAAGCGTTGGATGCGTTGTTCGCTGGAAAGAAATGCCCAAAAGATTAGTATTTATGGGAAATAGAGTGTCGTGTCCAACTCACCGCATAGGCCTTCTCTAATACGGGTCGCGCCTCCTGCAACTGCTGCAGTTCCATGACCAAACCGTCGCGTTGCAGGCTCAAGTCCTTGATCTGCTCCTTGAGCGACAGCTCGAAGAACTTGAGGCGCTTCAGCTCCTCCTTGAGGACCGAGGGACTGCTGCACTTTTCGTGGCTAAGGCAAGAAGTTTTGCTGGTGGACACCACGCTGTGGGTGTCGAAGCTCTTGTTGGAGGCCGTCGACGAGGTCTCGCAGTCTGCGATCTCGCCCTCCGATTGCACTTGCTGTGGACTCTGTGGCCGTTTGGGTTTGCTGATGGGAGCGGGGCCGGAGGATCCGGGATTAGCGGAAGAGGATACGTTGGTGCCGCTATTAGTGGGCGACGGGCCAGAGGGTGAGCTGTCGAAGGGGGTGGTGCTGAAGATGGAGGTCTCCGAGGTGGTGAGGTTGTTTCTGTTCGAACAAGGGAAGTCATAGATAAAGTTAAGGATGTCTTTAAGGATACTGGGATGAAAAGGATATGAGGAAAAAAAACAAACAAAAACCAGAAATTCATCCTAAGTTCTAGGAATGGGGTGCAGGGAGTGAACTTTTGTGCAACAATTTCAAAAATAAATCCGAAAATAATAAAATAAAATTTCGAAAAAAATGTGTTTATTTTTTATTAAATGTATTTAATTTTTTCTCCTAAAAAATGATTTTAAAAATACTCATTGGACAGGCACATAGACATAAACTTACAAACTAAACATAGTACATACTAAGTTAGAAATGAGGTGCGGATTACAAACAAAAACAATGTACAGGACATGTAAAGGACATTCAGTGAGATTCATTGGGATGTACACACCAAGGACACACAGATAGGCTTCGCATACTCACCGGCTAGCCGCCTTGTGCGATGGAGAGCCGCCCAGGAGGTTGATGGCACTGGCAGCACCATCCGCGTCATCGCCGCTGCCTGCCACAAAGGACTTCACAGGCTCCTGGATGGTGCTCTGCAGCCAGAGGTAGCTGATGGGCGAGCTGGCCGGGCTCTTGCCCGCCTCGGCGCTCATTTGGGCCACCGCCTCTGGGGTGAGTTCGCAGGCGCCCGTGAGAATCTCCACACTCTCGCCCAGTCGCTGCCGCAGATCCTCGATTTCCAGTTGCAACGAGCCGATCTCCTGCGCCTTCTCCTCGAGCATCCGCATGGAGTTGGTGCGCAGCTGGGCGGCTTCCGCCTCCAGCTCCACGTACTGCTGCTCCAGCATGTCCCTCTCGTCGATGGGCGAGAGCCGGCCATCTTTGCTGAACTGCTCCTCGTACTCGCGCACCTTCTCCATCAGCTCGGTGAACTTCTTGTCGCTCTCCTGCTGCTCGTCCTCGTAGATCTGGCGCTCCTTCTCAAACATCTGGCGCTCGTCGCTGAGCTTCGACTGCCAGTAGTCCTCGCAGTCCTCGTAGGCCCGCTGCATCTGCTCCAAGCTGGCTTCCAGGTCTTTCGACCGGCTCTCAGGACTGAGGGACCTTCCCTCCTTCGCCTCCTTCAGTTCCTTTTCAAGATCAGCCACCCGTTGCCTCAGATTGGTCAGCTCCTCGTCCTGGCTCTGACTGCGCTTCAGCTCGGAGTTCAAGGCCAGCCAGTCGCCGCTGTTGCTCGCATCGCTTTGCTCACCCTCGGTGCACTTGCGCTGCTTGCCCATCCGCGGACTCTCCTCCGTGAGATGGGTCTTGCTCGGCGAATCGCCCCGCCTCTTGGTAGCCGTGGCAGCCGCCTCTTGGTCCTCCAGCTTCTCCGGCTTGTCCAGCTTTTTGCCCTTGCCCTTCGAGCGGGTGAGCTCCACATTCAGGCTCTCTATTTCGATGGTCAGTTCGTCAGTCTTGTCGCGCAGTTGGGCGTTCTCCATTTGGAGCGCGGCCAACTTCTCCATCATCTGCAGCATCTCCTCCTCCTTGTCGTCGCTGCTGCTCTGCTTCCTAGGACTAAGTGAACTGTGGCTGAGGCTGCCACTGCCGGGACGGTTGGCCAGTTCCTGGTTGAGCTTGATATTCTGCTCGAGCAGTTCGGTGAGCTGGACGTGAGCCTTCTGCTGCTCCGTTTCCAGTTCCGAGTTCTCATTCCGCACCAGTTCGAGTTCCGTCTTCAGCCGGATCTCCTCCTGCTCGAGGGCCTTGAGCTGCGCCTCCAGCTTCGCCGTCATGCTGGTCCAGTGGTCTCGGTCGTTGCTCATGCGCAGCGTCAGTTCCCTCACCATGCTGGCGTGGCGCTGTTCCAGCTGCTGGATCTGCTGCTTGGAGCCCTCCTCCAAGGAGGCATGTCGCTCGTCCACCTCCACGGCCAGGAGAGCCACCCGCTGGTTCGCCGCCTTGTTGTCGGCCCGCAGCTTCAGGTTCTCCTCGTGCTGCTGGCGATAGGCCAGCCGGTAGTTGCCCAACTCGGTGGCCTGGAGGGCAGCCAACGCTCGCAGCAAGTTCGCCTGCTCCTGATCGTGATCGACGCCCCTGATTTCCTCCTCCAGCGCCTTGGCCAGGAGCTGCAAGTTGACCTCCTCCTCCTCATCGAATCCCAGGATGTGAAGCAGGTTCCGGCCGTTCACGATGCTGGCCAGGTCCCAGGCCTCGGTGATGCTGTGCACGCTGATCATCTCCAGCTGCTGCGGCGACACGGTGTCTGCAAGGCATCGGAATACTCAATGAATTCGGAACAGATACGATCGAACAAGCAGTTATATATACACATATAGCCCAAGATACCATGTGGTTGGGGAACTGGGAGTGGAGCAGGGTGTGGGTAGTTGGATAGTAGATGGTTTAATGCGCCGACTGTTTGCAGTTTGGCTAAAAATTATCCACAACAGGCACTTCCCATCGGGGAAGAGTTCTATACAAGCTTCGACAGGATCTGATCCTTATCGAGGATATATTGGAGGATGTCCGGAGGATGTTGGAGTATGTGATTATAAGGTTCAAGGGTGCGACTACATAGGGTGCGATTAGATACCAAATGATTGGAGGGGGTGGGATAGCTTTTGAGAATGCTCTGGGAGCGCACAAACCTTTGAAACAGGGCCAGCTGCCGCCGTGGTAGCCTCTCCGGTGCTCGGACGACGGTGCGGAGGTGGCGGCCAGGTGGTGGCCTGCAGTGTTTACCAAACGAGTGATTTTTTTGCTTACTTTTTAGTTCAAATTGCTTAAATCTTTTGGCATATTGGGCTAACAATAAGAGTGGCCGGGCTGGGCATATTTGAGGGCTAGGGAGGATGGGTTACGGATCTGGGATGGGGGGAGCCGGGTTCTGGACTCGATTTCGCGCCGATAACTTACCCAGCGACTCGACACTGCTGCTGTGCTGGTTCTGGCTCTGGATCGACAACTGTTTCAGCTTGGCGGTGGCCGTCGGCGATGGCGCTGCTCCCGTGGCCGTGTGGTGCATCTTGGATTGGAGGTTCCGACGGGCTGGGAGGGAGGCGCAACGCTTCAGCTTGCTGCCACTCGTGTGGAGCGTCCGTAGCCGTCGGCTGCCAGGAAGATCGGTCTGCGAGGAAGAGCGTTGCACCTGTTATGGATCGGGAAATGGTAGATTTTTGTTAAATTATCTTATTTTTGATTAAAAATATGTCTGCACGTTTATAGTCTTCTCGTACGTGACTTCAGCGCCAGCCCTCACCTGGGTTGCCAGTTCATCGTTGCCGTTGAGACTCCGCTGCTTCTGGTGCTGGTCTTCGTCCGTGTTATCCGAATCCGTGACGGACAGCTCATAGATACCCTGATGCGGCCTGGACCGGCGTCCGTACTTCTTTGTGCCCACAATCAATTTTGGGGATACTTCGCGGTCGGACGACTCTGGCGGACTCTCGATGTAGGTGGTGGTCAGTGGCTCATCGGTGATCACCAGCGAGCGCTCTGCAAGATTAAGGCACAGAATTAGTAGCGAGCTAACGCAACCGGCGAGGATTCTGAGTGGAGTACCGAAGCGGGCTGACAACTTCTCGATGAGAGGATCGGTGAAGAGGCGATCCGCCTTACGGTAATACAAACGCGTTCCCATTTCAATAGAGACTGAGCCGAGGAGCGGAATGGGCTGAGTATTTAAGAAGGACTAGGCGCTACCTGATAACCGCCACCAGCCACCTGGGACAAGGAGGTCGCGGATCAGGTAGGCGAACGTAGTTGGTCGTAAAAAAATTGGCAATTACTCTAGACTTTTACAAGCGGCAGCTGCCGAGGCGCTAATCTGCCAACTAGCTGATAAGGACATCCCTGAAAAGGATATTCTCAATCTGCCTAGAAGGTTCCAAAGATGGAAGTGGGGATTTCTGGCAAAAATGGTAGACTTTTATGGTTTATAAAAGGTTTATTGGAAGATATATTCTAGTGGTAATACATTCATTCCTTTAGGATCTTGGCTCTTAACTCTACAAGGAATACAATAAAAATAATTAGGACTAAAAACCATCTTGTCTAGATCCTTTAAAGCTAAGAGAGAGGGCTTGGAATGGAACAAACTGGCAGACAAAGTTATTTTATGGAATAATTCTAATAAAATATATTATTTATACAGGCTTTAGACTATTTTCTATGCTGGAAGCTAGAAGATTCTAGACCAGCTCTTCCAGCCAAAGAGTAACTCCTTAGAGAAACCCACAGATTAGCAATCAATAAGGATTCCAACTTAGAACCTTTCATCCCAGTCCTATACCACCAATCAAACCCTGCCCAATTGGCAATCCTTACCCTTCAAGCCCGAGGGGGCCGCACCACCGTCAAACTCCGAGCCGAGGAAGTTCAGGAGCGCCTCCTTGAACTGGGCAAAGGACACGCCCAGCTGGTGGCTACTGCCCAGGCTGGCGATGAGAGCAGCTCCCTGATCCCGGAGCTCCAGCAGCGAGCAGAGCTTCAGGAGGGAGGTCTCGTCGAGCAGGCCGCACTGGGACTCGCAGCTGCGGAACATCTGGTACAGCTTCTGCTCGTACGGATCGGAGGAGACTTCCATTATCCCGGGGGCCTCAGTTTGCAGCCGGAAGCAGGACTCTGGCCGCACGGCTTCAAATCGATAATTGCGCCGATGGCGTTTCACTTTTCTCAGTCTCTGGTGTCGCGGCTGCACCTCTTTTGGGGGAAATCAAAGAAGACGCGGCCAGGGGTCGAAAACAAATAAAACGGGAACAGTGCGGGGGCGGCGGAAAACGCGTGTTCAGCAAACGGACGTGGATGCGGGAGCGACTTAGACTATATAACTACGATATGCACTAGGGAAACGAAACATAAACACTCGGAATACGCGGTTTTTTTGGGGGGATAGCGTAATTTCTTGCGACTTGATAAAAAAAAAAACAATAATGCAGTAATACAGAGCACAGTGGCGCCGCCTGATGGGCAGTTAGAACAGTGATTACATACCCTTTTCCAACACTACTCTCGACTATGCGTTTTCCAACACGGCCACATGTACATCCTGGAAGCTTTCAACACTGTTGTACGACTTGACAGCCAATCTGGCAACTTCAGTAAAATTCCATTTGCAAGCTAAATAAAAATTTTATCGAAAATACATCAGATTGCAGTTGGCGAGGCGAATTATTAATCCGAAATGTTACAAAACTGCCAGGTCATTTGGAAGGACTAACTGAACGAGACCAGTTATTCGGAAGTCGTTCCCGTTGCAGCAGCTAGGTGGTATCCGATATCCGAGAAGTCGAAGGAAACAGAAAATCAGCAGCCACAGCCGGAGGAACCTTCCCTAGTTCCGCGCAAACGGATCTGGGGATTCCCCTGCCGGCATTGATGGCCATGCACTCATACATGCGCCAAGGATCAGGATCTGAAGGGGGAGCACCCGTAGGTGCTACCCCACCGGACGAGTTGCACGGATTCCTCAAGGATAAGCAGGCCTGGGAGCACGCCATATCCATGTACCAGGGCCCCGACCCATTAGACCATTGGTACAATTACATATGTTGGTATGAGAACCACGAGCACAGTGATCCCGAGCTCAAGTACCGTGAGACTCTGGAGCGATGTCTTACGGTCTATGAGCACAACGAGTTCTATCGCCAGGATCCGCGCCTGGTGCGTCTGTGGCTGAAGTACATAGCCATGCAGACGGACCCGCTGCACTTCTACCAGGTTCTGTACCAACGGGGAACTGGCCGCCAAGTGGCTGCCTTCTACATTGGCTGGGCTGCCTACTACGAGTCCCGTGAGGACTTCAAGGACGCCGAAGCTGTCTTCAATCTGGCCTTCCAGGAGAAGGCGCAGAGCAACGCTGAGCTGCAGCATGCCCACGGCAAGTTCACTTATGCTAGGTCGCTTTACTTTCAACGCCAACAGGAACAACAGCAGCAGCAGCAGCAACAGCAGCAGCCAGATCCTTTACAGCAGCTAGCTAACTACACCCAGCAGCAGATGCCACAGGCTTACGCCCCACCTCGCTCCCAGCCATATCAGCAGCATATCTACCAGCAATATCATCCCCAGCAGCAGCAGCAGCAGCAGCACCCGGTGCCCCAGCAGCAGCATCCAGCGGCACAGCAATCGCATCCGGCGCCACCACAATCACATCCAGCGCCCCAGCATCAACATGCAGCGCCACAACATCCACATCCAGCTGTCCAACCTCAACACCCAGCTCCACAGCATCAGCATCCGTCGCAAGAACACCAGCTAGCCTACCAAGCGCAATACCACCAGCAACAGGCACGCTTCGAGCAGCACCCGCACCCGGCGCCAGCCCCAGCACATGTGCCGCCACAACAGCCAGCTCATCCGCAATATGCGCCCGTAGCGGAGGTGAGTATTACGATGGAGACTAAACAGAAACGTTCCTAATTCCATTTAATATTTAGCCCCATTACGCACAAAACCAGCAGCAGGCATTAAGCCAACAGCAACAACACCAGCCGTACCAGCCACCCTCTCAGCAGAACTCGCCGCAGGCACAGCCGCATCAGCATTCCCAGCCACAGCCGGAAGCCGTCAGAAATGGAAACGGCACATCGAATCCAGAGCCCCCCGAACAAACTCCTCCCAAGGCAAGCGACATAGCCGGATTGCGATTGCCGCGAAACTTTTACGCGTACGGACGCAACAACCATGAAACCTGGAAGCCAGCCCTTACGCTTGAAGAGCCGGACGACCCGACGCGTGTGTGTCGTTACGCAAAGAATCTGGTGTATCCTGCAGGAGCTGGAATAGAGTACAGTCCCGAGGAAATACTGGCTCGCAAATACAAGCAGGTGATGGAGCAAAAAGCGGAGTTGGCGGCACAGCGGCAACAGGAAGCACAGCAAACCCTGTACGATTCCTACGAATCGGCGGAGCCTTCCTATTACATGACCGCTGTGGATGGAGCTCTGTACGGACACAAGAACAACAGCGGTCAGGAAAATGCTGGCGAGGAGGACGAGGACAATGAGGGGGAGGACGAGGCTGATGAGGAGGGCGAGGAGGATGAAGAGTCCGAAGAGGAGGACGAAGAAGAGGAGGAGGAGGAGGAGGACGAGCCAAGTGGACCCTATACCAATGGGGTGCAGTTTAGCGCCCAAACAACCTTCGAGCAGGAGAACCGCTCCATAAAGATCAAGTTCAAGAAGGAGCCCAGCAACAGCTACAGTGCCTATACCATAGAGAACGTCTACCAGCAGCAGCAGCAGCAACAGCAGGAGCAGACGAAGGAGCAGCAGTATCAGCATCAGCCGATAAACCATAATCAACCTCCGCCAGAGCCGGCGCCCATTTCACCCATTCCCGTCCAGAGGCATCGCAACGGTAGTCACCATCACTTCCATCCGTATATGCTGGGTGGCCAGACCTCCACGCCCAAGAGCGAGGCAAACGGCTATCGCAGGGCCCGCACCAAAGTCAAGCGCAGCTCCTTCCATCCGGATCTGTGCAGCAACAGTAATTCCGCTTCCTCGGCCACCGATGTAGTCACTGCCAGCGCTACAAATACGTCTGCAGCTGCTCCCGGAGCCAGCTTCAACGACAACGCCAACTACTCGTTCTCCAGCGCCAGTGCTCTGGACAATTCCAACAGCTCCCTGGCCTTGGCTGTCGATCGATTGAACTTCCGCGATTCCTCTCAAAATCCAATTAACAAAACCCTGCAAACGCACAACAACAACAACAGCACCAGCAACAACAACAACGGGAACAGCACCATAGCGGATTTCTCCACATTCCAGGAGAACTCTTACTTTGCCACCCAGCACGATACGGAGGCTCAGGAGAGGCGTCTGTCGAAAGCACTAGAAACTATTGCCCGTCACCTGGCCAAAGAGGCCATTGATCCATTCAACAGCGAACTCTGTCGCGCCTTCCTCACCAAGGTGGACTTCCCAGGCGACCAGGATGACCACGCTAGCTATAAGATTGTGCAAACGCCCCTACCAAAAATTTCCAACAACCGTCCACTGAACGTCCTCGAGGGTGTCACCTTCAGCATCGACAAGGAGGTGGGTCGTGGCTCCTACGGATCGGTTTTCAAGGCCACTGATTCCCGCACCGGCAATGTGGTGGCCCTCAAGTACCAGAAGCCACCGAACACGTGGGAGATATACATTTGTGATCAGGTAAGGACATATCTTTCTGTTAAATAAATGTAATCTAATCCCATTTCCCTTCCAGGTGCTAAAGCGCATCAAGGAGCCTGATGTACTGCCCGGACTTATGGACATTTCCACTGCGATCATCGCTCCAAATGCCAGCTTGATAGCTACGGAGTTCTCTCGCTTCGGCTCCCTGCTGGACATCAACAACAAGATCCGTCAGGCCACAACCAAAGTGATGCACGAGTCGCTGGTGATGCACTTTTCGGCGCAAATCTGCAACATTGTGGACCACCTGCACCGCCAGAAGATCATCCATGCCGACATCAAGCCGGACAACTTCCTTCTGATGCGCGTTCCCGACGTGAACAGTCCCCTGCCGTCGCTGAGGTTGATCGATTTTGGATGCGCCATCGATATGTCGCTGTTTCCAGATGCCGAGCGCACCAAGTTCCGTAAAGTGATACAAACCGATGGCTTCACCTGCATCGAGATGCAGGAGGGACGCAGCTGGTCGTACGAAACGGATCTCTTCTGCATTGCAGCCACGGTGCACGTGATGCTGTTCGGCGACTACATGCAGCCGCTGAAGCGGGGCTCCAGCTGGGAGATCCGTCAGAAGCTACCGCGCTACCTCAAGAAGCACGTATGGACGAAGTTCTTCGGCGACCTGCTCAACATGCAGCCGGACAAACTGCCCCAGCTGCAGGAGATGCGTCTGGTCTTCGAGGAGGAGGCCTACCGCATGGACTCCGAGCTGCAGAAGCAGATACGCACTCTCTCCAACATCCTGCATCGACGATAACCAACCTATTGGACTATTTCTTATTGCTTTGCTATTTTCTTTATTACATTTGTACACAACTATTGAAGCTAGTGCGCTCCTGACCAAGTCACCATTTAGTTCTTTTGAGAATCCCCCCTTGAGGATTGTTATTTGTACAAAAAAATCTATCAAAAACAAAGCCGCGGCGAAGGTCCTCTCTTCTGTTTCGCCTCCCGGCCAATGAAAACTATTTAACACTTAAGTTAGGCGCGATAAAAATTTGCCTATTTTAAATATTTAAACATTCTTATTTTATTTATTGTTTCAATGCCAAAAATGAAAGCTGGAGAATTTTAACATCTTTGTAAATACTAGGCACAGACTCTGTCGAGGAACATTTTCTGGAATTGAGTTTGTATAAAAAAAAGAAAAAAAAGAAAACCAAACTTGCATCTTAAATGTAATTTTTTTTAATGTACAGCAAACAAAAAAGCAAACACCTAAATTAAAGGAAATGTATAAAAAATTGAAGAAACGTATCGTACGTATATTTAAGATTGAAACATTCGATCTTCTGTACTATTGAGTAATATATGTCGTAGAATGGTTAGTTTGCCCATTGTACATGTGCGTACAGCTTTGGTGTGGCGACACATTGTCTAGTAGTTGTGCGTCATGTGCGTACAGCTTTGGTGTGGCGACACGTTGTCTAGTAGTGTTAGAATGCACAGTAGCTGAGGAAAAGGGACACACTCTGCTGCTGAGCATGGTCTGGTCGGAGAGCGCGGACTGAATGCAAGTAACCGAGATGGCAATAGACTTTGCAGAAATGAGACAGAACTCTGGGTTACGCAGGTCAGTTTGGATGCGTCTCTTGCAACGAGCAGAACTTGCTGTGCAGACAGACTAGAAATATGGAATCTTTGGAGGAATCTCTGTCATCAGAAGTGGGATCTGCTTTGCCTACTGATCGTGCCACCGATCCGTATTTGTTGGCATTGGAGCTGCAAAACCGCAACCTACTGGAAATCATCAAAAACATGCAGACACCAAGGGCACCGCCAACCGATGGAAAAGTGTCACATGTAACTCTTCCAAAATTCAATCCTGACAGTGCTGGAGCAGATGCTTCCTCGTGGTGTTCAACAGTGGACCTAATTTTTGCGGATAACGTGCTCGAGGGTAGCAATCTGGTGATCGCCCTAAGCAAGGCACTAGAAGGCGGCGCATCACAGTGGCTTTCCCAAATTTGCTTTGCCGGCATCACTTGGGCGCAGTTCAAGGAGCTGTTTATACAACGCTTTGTTGGAATTGAGACTTCTGCCGCCACGCTATTAAGTGTTTTGAATGGTCGACCAAAGCCGGAGGAGGGCTTCGCTGAATACGGTAGCCGTATTGTGACGCTACTTATGTCAAAATGGAAAACCAAGGATTTGGAAGAAATAGCGGTATCTGTGACTCTGGCTCACATGGCACAAATAGATAACAAGTTGACACACTGGATTTTTACAAACAACGTGAAAACTCGCAATGAGCTACAACAACAGCTACACGCACACTCTTTCAAAAAGCGCAGCATGGACGACGATTCAACTGGCTCGGAGCGCAAGAAGTACAAGTTTCCGACCCCGATGAAATGTAATTACTGTGGAAAGGGTGGCCATAAATACGCCGATTGCCGTGCTCGCTTGGAAAAGGGCCAGAGCAAAGGGAAAATCCACAGCGGCAGCAACGTGACTGGACTGAAGGATCGGTCAAGCATTAAATGCTTCAAGTGCGACGAATTGGGACATTTTGCATCTGCTTGTCCAAAAGGCCGAACGTATGAGAAGCGGGTAGATATCTGCACAGTAGCTCCACCGACTGGAATAATAAGGGCATCCGGTGAGTCTGTTCCATTTTGTTTTGATTCGGGTGCTGAATGCTCCTTAGTGAAGGAAAGCGTCGTGGATAAATTTAAGGGAAAAAGAATAAATAACATTGTAAAACTTAACGGTTTAAGTAATGATTCCATTTGTAGTACTCAGCAAGTATTATGTAATATAAATATTGAACAATATTGCTTTGAAATTTTGTTACACGTAATTATGGATAAGTATCTGAAATACGATGTGTTGGTTGGTCGTGAAATCCTTAGCTTGGGCTTTGGAGTAACAATAGACGCCGAAAAATTCCAAATTTATAAAACAAAAAGGGTAGATGTTTTGACTGTAACTGATTACAAAGATATTTTAAATGCGGATATTGATTTAGTCGAATCCGATAAAATGGCCTTAACAAATATCCTAATGTGTTACTCTGATTGGTTTATCAGCGGTATTCCAAAAACTCGAGTCTCGACAGGGCAGTTGGAAATTAATTTAATAGATCCACTAAAGACGGTGCAACGACGTCCTTACAGGCTAAGTGAAGAAGAGAAAAACCATGTGCGTTGTAAAATTAATGAATTATTGAAAGCTAATGTTATTCGTCCAAGTTCCTCACCTTTCGCTAGCCCTATGATGTTGGTAAAGAAGAAAAACGGCACTGATCGTCTTTGTGTGGACTATAGGATATTAAATGAGAATACCATTGCTGATAGGTATCCGTTGCCCCTTATCGCAGACCAGATTGCCAGGCTTCGCGGTGCCAAATATTTTTCGAGCTTAGATATGGCTAGTGGCTTCTACCAAATTCCAGTACATGAAAATTCGATTGAGCGAACAGCGTTTGTAACACCAGAAGGACAGTACGAGTTTTTGACCATGCCTTTTGGCTTGAAAAATGCACCTTCTGTGTTCCAGAGGGCCATAATAAAGGCATTAGGAACCCTAGCACACACATATGCTATCGTTTATATTGATGATGTGTTGGTTATAGCCGAAACCAAAGAAGAGGCGTTGGAACGGTTGCGTACTGTGCTAGAAACACTAAGTAAGGCCGGATTTTCGTTTAATGTAACTAAGTGCTCCTTTCTTAAAACTCGTATAGAGTATCTGGGGTTCGAAATAAGCAACGGGGAAATTAGGCCAAACCCACGTAAAATAAAAGCATTAATTGATTTACCGCCTCCACAATCTGTGTCGCAGTTACGACAATTTATTGGATTGGCTTCATATTTCAGACAGTTCGTTCCAAAATTTTCGGAAACGCTTAAGCCTTTGTATCACCTAACGTCAAAGAAGATTGCAACTTTCACCTGGCTACCAGAACACGAGCAAATACGAACTAAAATCATATCAGTGTTGACACAGGCCCCCGTTTTGATCATATTCGACCCGCAATACGCAATAGAGTTGCACACTGACGCCAGTTCAATCGGCTATGGAGCTATATTATTGCACAAAATTGACAAAAAACCCCATGTCATCGAGTATTATAGTAAATGTACGTCTCCTGCCGAGTCTAAATACCATTCTTATGAATTAGAGACGCTAGCGGTTGTTAACAGTATCCAATATTTCCGCCATTACTTGCAGGGACGTAAATTTGTCGTATATACAGATTGCAATTCTTTGAAGGCCAGTCGCACAAAACTTTATTTAACGCCGAGGGTACATAGGTGGTGGGGATTTTTGCAATCGTTTAAGTTCGACTTAGAATACAGAAAGGGTGAACGAATGGCGCACGTAGATTGTCTATCTCGGAATCCAGTGCCTGAGAAAAATAATGATCAAAATAAAACACCTGTGGAAAATAGTGGTCAGAATAGGATACCTGAGAAGCGAATAAATCTGACTGAGGTAACCGACAATTGGTTAATTTCGGAACAGCAGCGTGATAGCGAGATTTTAGAAATATCAACTAAATTAAGAAATAATGAATTACCAGATAATTTAGATAAAACCTACGAATTACGTAAAGGTATTTTGCATAGAAAAATACAGCGAAATGGTAAAACTAAATGTCTACCGGTAATTCCAAGGTCATTTCGGTGGGCAATTATCAATCATGTCCACGAATCAATAATGCATTTGGGTTGGGAAAAGACATTGGATAAGGTTTATAGCTATTATTGGTTTGAAAACATGTCAAAATATGTGCGTCGGTTCGTAGAAAACTGTATCACTTGTAAATTGTCGAAGCCACCTGTAGGAAAAGTACAGGCAGAGTTACATTCTATTCCTAAAATAGATATTCCGTGGCACACTGTACATATTGACATAACAGGAAAATTGAGTGGTAAAAACGACTTAAAAGAATATGTTATCGTCTTAATAGACGCATTTACAAAATTTGTTTATTTTTACCACACTTTGAAAATAGATACGGAAAGTTGTATTAAGGCCGTAAGATCAGTTGTCTCTTTATTTGGCTTGCCTACCCGTATTATAGCGGATCAAGGTCGTTGTTTTGCAAGTTCAGATTTTCGTGAGTTTTGTTCTTCTCAAAAAATTAATTTGCATTTAATTGCCACCGGTGCGAGTAGGGCCAACGGTCAGGTCGAGCGAGTAATGAGCACACTCAAAAGTATGTTGACGGCTGTGGAAACCGGTCAGAGGTCGTGGCAGGATGCGTTGGCCGAGGTGCAATTGGCAATGAATTGTACGGCGAATAGAGTAACTAAGTTTAGCCCATTAGAATTGTTAATTGGTAAAGAAGCTAGACCTTTTGGCTTACTACCAATAGATGAGGAAGTTGATGACAAAATAGACAGAGAAAATCTAAGAAAAGAAGCAAAACAGAATATGGAAGACGGCGCACGATATGATAAGCGCAGGTTTGATAGTAATAAGGCGAAAATTGTTAAACATAGTTTAGGCGATCATGTTTTGCTTAAGAACGAAGAGCGTCATCAAACTAAGCTTGACCCTAAATTTAAAGGGCCATTTGAGATTGTCAAAATACTAGATGGAGATAGATATCTGTTAAAGTCTTTAACAAGCAAGCGAACTTACAAATACTCCCATGAATTCTTAAGAGCTTTGCCAAATAATCAGTTAATACACGAAGACAGAGACGGCATGATGGAAAATGCGTCTGACAATGAAGAAAGAGATTCATAAAAAAAAGGGGGGGGGGGGCATAAATTAACGTATAGAGATATTCTGAAAAAGAATTTAATGTTATTGTAAAGTGTTAAAGGAACTACACTAATTTTATTTTAATGTGTTAAAGGAACTACACAAATGTTAAAAAGTGTTAAAGGAACTACACTAATGTTATATCGTAAGACGTGTAAAAGGAATTACACAATTGTTAAAATGTGCCAAAGGAAATGCACAAAGGTTTTATTTTACAAAAGAGAATAATGTTATTAAAGAATAACAAAATGAATTAATAAGATTATGTTTAATTAAAGAAATGTAATGAATACAGAAGATTTGATATTTATGTAAGTGATTTTTATTTTTGAAAGCTTTTGTCCAATACATGAAGTAAAAAGAAAGAAAAAAATATCTGTTTAAGAATAAAGAAAAGTTTAAAGAGAAATTGAGTCTCGTGGTATTGAAAACAAAACACACGAGGACGTGTGAGTTGTCAGGAAGGCCGTGTCGTAGAATGGTTAGTTTGCCCATTGTACATGTGCGTACAGCTTTGGTGTGGCGACACATTGTCTAGTAGTTGTGCGTCATGTGCGTACAGCTTTGGTGTGGCGACACGTTGTCTAGTAGTGTTAGAATGCACAGTAGCTGAGGAAAAGGGACACACTCTGCTGCTGAGCATGGTCTGGTCGGAGAGCGCGGACTGAATGCAAGTAACCGAGATGGCAATAGACTTTGCAGAAATGAGACAGAACTCTGGGTTACGCAGGTCAGTTTGGATGCGTCTCTTGCAACGAGCAGAACTTGCTGTGCAGACAGACTAGAAATATGGAATCTTTGGAGGAATCTCTGTCATATATATATATAATTCTTAAAATGATAGTAAATAAATTGACGAAATGTTAAACACAAGAGACATCATCATGCCAAATGGGACAGAGAAAAGGAAAGCCGGCGTGTAACCCAGTTTCATAAATCAAATGCCAACACATATTATAGTGTTGCGGGCAATTGTCAATTAAGTGGAGGCATGCAACAAGTAACAGCAGCGGCGGGAGGCAGCATCACCACCAAAAGTGCAACAACAATGGTGCGCTTGACCCACTTTTCCTTTTTGCCAGCCAACCGACCAACCAGGCAGGCCAGGCCAGGCAGTCAGCCAAACGGCAAACAATTTCCACCAAGCGACTGGAAAAAGTTGCAACTTTTCATGCAACCAACACACACACACACACACACATCTAAGTATAGAGGAATGGAAAAGCTGCTGCATGCAGCAAGCGCAACAGGCACAAAGTCAAAGTCGACGCCTGCGCCGCCACTTTTTGTTGCTAGTTGCTTGGTTGCTGGTTGCTGGTTGGTCTTGGATTTGCGACTCGACGTCGTCGTTGTTCGCCAAGTGAAAGTAAAGTGGGACAAATGCAATTATTATTGCATCTAGTAACCGACTTAGAAGTCGTGCCACGAAAACTGCAGTTGGAAAGTTGCACTGCCGCTGCTGCTGCTGCTGCCACTGCAGTGAGGCAGTGAGGCAAAGCCTTTACACAATATTTTATTTAATCAAATTGCAAAGAGAAAATTGCAGCAGGCAGTTGTTGTTGTTGTTGGGGTATTGTCGGGGAACTGCAATTGGCGAAAAACTTTCTATTTTTTCTGTGTCGACTGAGGCAGCTGCAGTGCAACAGTGCAACAGTGCAACATACAACCACCGACAAACATTCAAACAGATTAGATATTTGCGGATTGCTTTGCATGCGATAAATAAATGAATGGTGTCCCAGTTTGGAGCTTTTGGGGCATTGAGTGACAAATGGAGATGTTTGTTGTTGCCACTTGGAGCTCTCATTGTTGCTGTTGGTGTTGCTGTGTTGCCAGCGATGCCAAGCGGAGCGAATGACAATGCGGCATTTATTAGATCACTGGGGCACCGGGCGAGATCTCTCGATCTCTCAATTTCAATCCCCAATCACCCAACAAAAACTGCCAGAGACTGGCCCCGGCCTGGAGTGGACCCACAAAACAAACATTCGTTGGCTCAAAAATAAATAGAAATGGCCAGCGAGAAAAAAAAAAGTTAATAGATCAGCTTAATGCCACTCCGCTGCGACAGTTAACTGGTTTCTAATTAGGGGCTAACGGTACAGCGGTCTCACCCAAAGGAAAGTCCAAATCCCGGTTAAGTAGTGGGATGGCATATGTCCGTACTTACCTGCAATTAACTTGGTCCGAAGGCAGGTGTTGGCGGATTATATTCAGTGGCTCTTATGCTGGCTCAGAGGGGCTCAAAAGGATGATATATTTTTAAGCGGGTTTTATGGTTTATGTTTACAAGAGAGTGGAATTATCATAATCTAACAATACGATTGGTGTAAGATATAAGATTTATAAAGATTTACATATTAATTTATGCCACTATTATAAAATGTATTCATTTAAATCAGATCAATCAATACAAACTATTAAAACGGAAGATTTTGGAAAAGAAAGTTTTCAAGGAGATTTTTCCAGAAAAATTCACAAAATTTCTAAAAAATATTTTGTTCCTAGATTTTGATGCAGAATCATGGAGAATCGATCCACAAATCTTTTAAGGTATTCCGCTCAAGAATCGGGTGAAAATTGGCCAAGATATAGCCATCGCAGTTGGCCATATTGTCCTTCCAGGCACTTTTCATGATTTCGAAGGGGATCCCCCAGAAAAGTGAACAAAAAATCTCAAAAATATTTTGTTCCTGGATTTCGATGCAGAATCATGGAGAATCGATCCACAAATCGTTTAAGGTATTCCGCTCAAGAATCGGATGAAAATTGGCCAAGATATAGCCATCGCAGTTGGCCACATTGTCCTTCCAGGCCCTTTTCAGGATTTCTAAGGGGATCCCCCAGAAATTTTGACAAAAAATCTCAAAAATATTTTGTTTCTGGATTTGATGCAGAATCATGGAGAATCGATCCACAAATCGTTTAAGGTATTCCGCTCAAGAACCGGATGAAAATTGGCCAAAATATAGCCACCGCAGGGGGCCATATTGTCCTTCCAAGCACTTTTCATGATTTCGAAGGGGATCCCCAGAAAATTTAATAAAAAATATCACAAATTTTTTGTTTCGAGATTTTGATGCAGAATCATGGGGAATCGATCCACAAATCGTTTAAGGTATTCCGCTCAAGAATCTGATAGAAATTGGCCAACATATAGGCATGGCTGGCATAGGCATTACTATTGAGGGCCTTTTCCTTAAAGAGGGTAACCGTCTTATTGCAACAATTATAAAATATTTCGTTCCCCTCATTAAAAACCTGTTACTAATTTGGATGCCATTGGTGGCATTACCCAAAGGAACGTTAAGAACCCACGTTTGCGGTCAGGACCGACCCGCCAACCGACCTGACTCACTTTGGGAATTTAGGGTCGCGCCAGACGGTTAGTCACTCCTGTGACTAAGTGGAGTTCTTGGCAGGCACTCCCCTTTCGAGGGCTAGGAGGGGACGGAACCCTATGCCAACCTCAATTGCAGTTGCTGCAGGCGGAATGCATCAGTGGGCGCATGCAGATACACACCAATACACACTCTTGCCACTCATCCGCTCCTGCCACAAGCTCTCCCCTCGAATGCGGCTCAGTGTTTGCCATTTGATTGTCATGACCAACTTTTCACTGCCGCCAATGTTTGTTGTTTCTGTTGGCGTAGTGGTGTTGCAGTGCCGCCCCCTTGTAGGCATGGTCCGGCTAATATGCAACAACATGCAACAACTGTTGGTAAATTGCACGACAAAGCGAAACTGGGAAAATAGTTAAGTAATTTGCAGTGGAAAGCACCAGAGTGAAATTCGTTTTTCTTGCAACAGTTCCACTTAAAAAAAAGATTGATATTTTTAATAAAAAATTAATAAAATTAAAAGGCCTGAGAAACCTTTTAATCTTTATACTTCTTACCCTAGTTACTAGTTATAATTTTGGGAAAATAAACAAAGTTTTTCTTAAAGTGTCCATGTTGCTGCTGCACTGTTGCATCGTGTTGTTGGTGTTGCATTTTGGCACACATAATGCAGCTCGAAGTTGCTGCGATCCACATCCGTTTTGAGTCGCTGTTGCCGCATTAGAAAGTTGCAACTGCAACTGTCATGGGCCGATGCAGCAGCTTTTCTTTTTCCCACTCGCCCGAATTGGGGCTAACGTGTTCATTGTACAACAATATGCAACATCCACTCTGCCACAGCTCTGTAATGAGTCTTAACCTCATAAAATCTTTGGCGAATTTTCTTTTGCCATTTTCTCTCCGCGAAATATTTTGCATTTTGGCCAAGGGAAATTTCGAATGCAATCGAGAAGAGAAACTTTTCTGGAAAACTCTGACAGTTATGGGGTTTTAAAAATCGTAACCTATAACCTTAAGTCTCTTATTTGATACTACTAACATGAATTTCACTAATAAGCCTCACACAGTGACCCCAAAGAACCTTTTGAACCTTGGCAACGTGGCCGGGCCTCCTTCGAAATTCTATTTTCGTCAAATCCTCCTTCTTGAATCAATCACCCGCATCTAGTACTTATCTGAAAGTTAATTTTATTTACCCGCGATTACGGATCTGGGGTCAAGGGGCCATGTGACTTTGACCGAGAGGCCCAGGTCCTGTGACCTCGCCGCGTGCTGCTGCCGCGTGCATTCAACTAAGGCCGTTGAATGCCGCCAACTGCCGACGCCTAGAGGTCGAGTCAACGCCCGAAAAACCCCAAAAAAGTTAGAAACCCAAAATCATGAGCCTGTGACTAGGACTGGGTCTGTGACTGGGCCGAGAGTTCGACGGCCAATGAATCCGGAGGAGAGCCTGTCGCAATGGCGTTGCCCGAGAAACAAGGACTAAGGACCGACGTCGACGCCAGCCGCTGTCATTGCACTGCCCCGCCCCGACACCTGCTGTCCGCCTCCTACTTCCGTCGACCGTCGACAGTGAAAACAGAAAACCGAAAAACGAAAACCGAAAGGTTATTATAACAATAAGGAGCAGTCAGTGTCTGGGCCCCTACCACTGCAGGACTGCACGGCTGACGAGTCTAATAACCTTTCCCTTTCACCGAACATCGCTGGCAGACGACGCCCACGCACACGTCCTTACACAAAAAGGATAACTATATAGGACTCTGTGTGTGTGTGTGTGTGTTTGGATATACCGACAGTAAAAGTCATCGCCATGGCTGTTGAGACATCATCTTCCTGCCGCTCCTGTTTCGGCCTTATGTAAGTCCGGGCCAGGCTAATGAAATTGGCCGTCTGTTGCGGCATTCCTGGCCCATTTGGTGGAACAGAGAAGGTTCCACAGCTTTTTAACAAAGTAATTCCCAGAAATTTGTTTATATTCTTTTTTTAGATTTGGGGTTTTATATTCAAAAACAATATATATTACTTGGAAGGCTAGAAAACATATTATTGGTTCAGAATTAATATTAAAATAAGAATAAGTTTGTTGAAACCTATTTGTATGTTGTACATATATTTTAATAAGCTTAGTGGCTAAAACTAAAATAAAATCTAAAAAAAGCCCTATAGACTGCCTATTTATTATTTAATTACTTCTTCTGAAAAGTAGGGTGCAAAGAAGGACCAAAAAGGCTGCTTCGCTGGAGCGTAGCGCAGGCACCTGAGAGAACCAGAACGTGAGCAATAGCATCCAGACGAGCAGACAATTAGAGGGGTTGGGGGGAGATGTTTGCAAAATACTCCAGGGGTGACACGAGCACTGTGGTATCTAAACTATTTTCCACTGTTCTTAAGCGTTTATGAAAATAAAAGGATACAAGAATAAATAAAATTGTATAACAAATAGATGCAACATAATATTAAGTATACGACTAGTTTTACTTTAAAAGTACTTCTTTGTAGTCCCTAACAAAACAAATATTTTTAGGTTTTGAAAGCCATATTAAATTCCATTAGTAAGCCAAATCTTTAGGCCACTGTGCCACGGTTGGTCGCGCAGGAATTGCGGCAGACGGCTGGCTGTTGGAAATCGGCAGTCGGCAGTCGGAGTCAGAAGGAAGACTTCCCGGCAAGTGAACGAACTGCTAACCGTCCCTGTGTGTATGCGAGAGAGGGTGTTTCGGTGATGATGATGTGGATGTGGATGTGGACGTGGATGTTGCTTCTGGTCCCTCTTTTGCCATTCCTGCCCTGCCCTGCCCTGTTCAGCGCAGAGCCCAAATGTCATTGCACGCCGGCGACGCCAGCCGAAGACTTAACCTTGAAAAGTTGAACTTCGCAATAAAGGACGACCGATGATGTGCGGCTGGAGGCGAAGGATGGGGGAGGGAAGTGGCGACGCACATGTACATCTGAGGGTCTGAGCATTAAGGCCTGAACAGTGAGTGGATGATCGGAGGGAGGCAGAAGCTCTCCATTTACAATTATTTCACTAGCTAAGAGTTAATTTGGCCTAAAAAGTATTCCTTCAAGCCCAATTATTAAGGTTCTTCTTGGACCGCCAATTGGCTGAGTCATGGCACATCTGTGGAGCATTCGATTTCGGGCCAAAAGCACCCAAATGCCTGAAAGATCATCAGTGGGGCACGAATTGAGAACTTGACCAGCGATCAGTAGAGAGGGAAGGGGGGGATGGGGGCAACTAAACGTCAAAACATAGCGCAGCATATCAATTGACTTGGCCAAAATAAAAAGAGAAAGCGGGCCCCGTTAAAGAACACGACCACTAAACAACGGTAAGATGGGGAACACTCAAAGCCAAAGTCAAAGCAAAAAAAAAAGTAGCATAAAACACAACGGACCAGGCCAACAAAGAATAAAACTGGGTCGAGCGGCCATGCAACCGCAACGTGTTCGCTGCCAACATGTAGCACGCAACATGTTGGCCGGGGGCTTAACATTGAACTTGTTCGTTCACTGTTGACTCTGAAATTTAAACGATTTGAGATACAAGTGATAATTTGTAAAATTTTAAAGGTTTTATCAAGAAAATACAAAAAATATTGATTGAATTATAAATATTAAATAACAATCTGTATTATAAAAATCTTAACTTGATTAATTTATGATCTAAAAGCTAGGAAAAATACATAGATCCTGCGCAATTCTTGAATTTCTAAGATGCGCCACAGGCTCCCATAAACTGCTTCTCTCTCGGATTCTCTCGGTTGCTTCTCTCAGAACTTTTAAGCGCTCTGCCGGCTTCGACACCGGCTGCGACTGCGACGCCGGCTGCGCTGTCGACTGTGCGGCCGGCCTGCAGGCCAACAACAATTTTCAGTTTCGATTCAAAAACCAAAAACACACACACTCGACAACAACACAAACTGCTCGAAGATTCTGGCGGCGAAAAGTGAAATTTTTGTTAGCGTCAATGAAAGAAATGAAAAAAAAAACTAAAAGCCAGAAAAACATCAAAACAAAAAATAAAACCATCGAGAATTTCATAACGGGCGCGGGAAGCCTTTCGCCTTTTTGGTAATTTCTTTTGTAATTTGTGGCGCAATTAATGAAATTGAAATATATATGCAACTGCTCATATAACTCAGTATGTATGTACATGTTTGGGTGCAAATTTAAAGAGACGCAAATAGCCAGGACAGAGTATATGAAATAAGCCAATAAACAACACAGGCCGCCGGAACAAATACCAAAACAGACATTAAAACGCCGCGATCAAAACAAAAAGCCAAAAATTTGGTCAACAAAACAAGTAAGTTAATTGGGTTCAAACTTTTGATACCGTATAAGTATTTATTTGAAATAATATTAAATGAATAACAGTATATAGAACCAAAATTAATCCAGAATTAATAAATTATTTAATAATATTAGTATAATTTAGATCCCTTCCCTTTTTGCATCTTTAAGTTTGTTGGATGGACCCATCTCATATGATAGGTATTCATCAAAACTCTCTCCCGCCCCTCTCTCTCGATTTGGGGCCTTTCTTTCTCTCGATATTTTGTCACGATCACGAACACGAGCGCGGCATCTGACTCACGCCCCCCCCCCCCCCCCCCAGGCTTTTTGGCGGCCGTTTGATAGGCACTCGATTTGTATTGCGTTTTGTTTTTACTTTGCAGTTTTTTGTCTGCTTCCGAGCTCCATTCATAAACCTTTAAAGTTTGCTTTCGGTTAGGTGCTTCAGATAAAGGCGAATTGCCAGACAAACGAAATCCGCAGCAAACTAAAACACAGGTGCGTTATCCGAGAGATAGAGATGGGGCTTGAACATTAGATAGAAAGATGGAAGAAAAAAAGAAAAATGGCGCGTGATTTGAAACGCGGAAGTCATTGCATTCTCACTTGCACTTGACAACAAATAACAACAACTACAACAAGGGGGATAATAGCAACATTATTTGTAATTACAACAACAATAATAACAAGGGAGTTGCGTTGGCGGTCACATCGCACATACGCAGTGTTGCCGCAGAAAAGTTGTTTCTTTGTTTCGCATTAAACTTGCACAGAGATACATATGTATAAAAAGTGTATCTATAAGAATGTATCTTGAAACGTATTCATGTTGGTAGCTGTATCTTTAATATGTGTATCTTTACTTTATGAGGCTGTTTCTTATATTTTTAATTAAATTTTTATTTAATCATACTTCCAATCAAACTACTCTTAAAATAAATATTATAATATTTAACGGATACTTTAACGCACTCCCCCACAAAAATATCAGACAGGAAAAGAGAACGAATCGAGGGACAGGCCGGCTTGGGGGATGGGGGGGCCGACTGACAGACAACAAGTGCAAGTCTTCCCATACACTTGCACAACTTGTATCTGTGTGGGGATACCAGAGTTTTTATTTTTTTTTATGTAATCTCCACTGTTTTTTTCTTATTTTTCATACCAGAATGCAGGGGCTCTGGGTCTAGAGGATTAATTTATTTTTTAAACAATGACATTTCTTGTTAACAATTATTTATTATATTTCTTGTCTAATGGAATTGGAAGAGTTATTTAACTCTTTGTAATGGCCCAGTTTAATAAAGGCCCTGTTAAATAAAGGCCCAAACAAATGTATACTGATGACCGATTTCCGGTTATTCGATCTGAGTCATCTTTATAGTTTAGTGTGTAATGAGAGTTGATAATAAAATATATTATCTATAACATGGAGGATATTAATTAGGAAATATTTGAGATTGAAAGATTGGTGCATTATTCTTCATTATTAAAGCTGTTTCCTGACTTAATCTTCTGAATAATTTCACTGATTCTGGGTAAGATTCCATGAGTCATCTGAAGGTGAAAGGCTTGTTCCAAAAAAAAACATGTAATACGCCCAAAAATTCGAAAGATCTCAAACATTATATAACCTCTACTTACAGATAATTATTTTATAAAAAAAATCTATAATTAACTTATAGATTAAACTGATTTCAACACCTTTTTAAGACGAGAATTATCAAGAGATTAGTTAGAAACTATCTATATTATATTCCACTAATATTAATTTCAACCTGCACCGGTGAGGTGATATACATATTTTCCGGTGACTCACAAGAGATTACTCAATTATCGCCAATTAGAGGGAGAACTTATAGTATATGAGTATAATATATTCAAATATGTAATCACGAACAGAACAAATGATGCAATCCAGTCACTTACCAAGGCAGTAACCAGTGGAGCTCACTCGGTTGACCATCCTTGAACCCGAACTGTTTTTGTTGTGAAATGAAATGAAATCTTATTTTACCAACTTATCGGTCACTTACTTCTCTCATGAACCCCTGCATTCGTCATCCAAATATGAAATCTAGAAATGTATATATCCACCCACCCCCACACACGCTGTACTCTGATGTATGTCTGGCTGGTCGGAATGACTCGATAAATATTGAAACAAAGGCAACAGCTGGGGGCTGCAATATTTATTTATTTATTTATTTACATACACATGTATTCATGTACAAATTGGTGGCACTTATCGGGAGTGATAAGCGAAATGCATTCATAATCGCAGGCCAAAAGCGATAAGCCTTCATTGGAAGTCTAAACTTAAAATTTTAATCATCATATCACATTTTTAAAAAATAAATTCTGTAAGAAAGATATGCTGTAATAGAAGTCAAAAGAGTCACCTATAGATACAGATACAGAGCCCCCAACGGCAAGAAACGATCTCAAGGACACACTCCGCTGTGTGCAACACAAATATGTATCTGAGACACACGTATGTATCTGAGAAATGTTGTGTGGGGTCAGGCAAATACGAATGCGGGGAGTTTGGCTGTAAATGTGAATGGTAGAACGAATACTGAACGACTGTGGGCCCCCAAGAACAAAAACAAAAGCCCGCTAAAAAACAAACAAGACATGAATTGAAGTTTTATTTTTTATTTTTTTATTTCAACTCACCACTCTCGACAGGCGGGCAAGTCTGTGTGAGTGTGTGTGAGTTATGGAGTATCTGTGTGTGTGTCTGGGCTGGGTATCTGTTTTGCAAACACTCTCGTATTCGCACTGCGATCGGAGGTTCAAGGCCAGGCGCCTGGAAGGTTCAAGACACTCTCCAGACAAAAGGAGTGCTCGCCGCCTGTTTGTGTTCTTATTCATAATCGTACATATGTGCTCTGTGAGAGTGTGTGCGAGTGTGTGTGTGTTGGTACCACGCCCACATGTGCATATGCGAAAGCGAAACTTATCGCCTGCCGCTTGTCGCTTATGTAACACAATCCTTCATGGGGGTGCCAGCAACAAGACGAGGAAGATCGAGTCCGGGCCTATAAATACAGTAGAACATGCTTAAAAATATATTAAAATTTTAATTAATACAAATTAATTATAAACTGATCCCTATAAGGATCATCATAGATAGCTCTTTGAAATAATAATTATTTTTTATGGCATATCCCTCTTAGGGAAGCCTACCTGTAGGCGTATGACAAGACAACATTCTAGATTACATAAAGAGCAAGATCTTGGAGACTCCAAGCCAGCCAGCCAGCAATTTGCAGCTGAACGCACCCCCATCCAACACCCCATCACTCCCCTACACCCCATCAGCTCTCTCGGTCACTGGCCATGCGTTTTGGGGCGAACGAAAGAGAAGCAGAAGAGGGCGGTGGGCTGCCGGCGAACTGCGGAGGGCAGCGCAGTTGCCGCACACTTCGCAGTTGCTGCGCTGCCCGCAGAGTTAATGCACTCGGAGAGAAGTTCAAGGCTGAGCAAATCAGTCGTTGGCTCTGCTCTGCTCACTCACTCACTGGGCTGCAGCCCCTATGTGCGTGTGCGTGTGTGAGTGGTGGGTATTCCAATAAGATCATTTCGGCGCTGGCGGGGCTGAAGAATAAAAACAAAAATTATACTCGTATTATTGTTGTATAAATTAGCACAGAACAGCCGCAGCACACAGACTGTGTGCATTATAAAAATGCGCAGCTGGCATCGTGGGGTAGTCTTGCTTCCCCTACCTCTTGCTATGCCCCTCCATTCCTTTATTGCTCCATGCTTCCTATCTCCTTGTTCTATGTTAAATATGCAGGGTAATGTAATAAGTATATGTATACACATACTATATGTACATATGTACATATGTACATATGTGTAGGCTCGTAAAGTATGGCGATACTAGCCACGATTGCAAACAGTTGAAATATTTATGCATACTTAAAATTAAATTGATATGCATACATATGGATATATTTATGTATATGTATATCTCACTTTTTTCCCCCTTTGGGTTAATATATTTCTCTGAAAACTGGCTCGAGTAATGAGTACAAGTAACAAGTCTGAATTAGGCTGATTACAAAGATTAAAAAATTATAATTTTATGGTGAAAAATAAAATAAAAAATACTCCGAATTAATATATTAAATGATAAAATTATATTAAATGTTCTACCTTTGTAGACATTTTTTCTCCATTTTAATGTTTTTAAATTCCAATGCCCAGTCTAATATTAAACCATCAGAACCCGCCTTGCAAGTTATGCAAATTGGCCAACTAGAATGATGTAAATCCATCTTACGATTTGTAATCTCCGACTGTCTGGCAACACCGACTTCCGTTTTCCCCATTCCCACTGGACCGCCCCCCACTTTTCACCTCTTCGGGCATCTCTCTCACTCTCTCTTAAGTCAGATGACATCATATCATATGCACTTCCCATTAGTCAGCAATAAAAAAATGGAAAAATGTCTAATTAAGCGAATGAGTCGGATAATTCTAGGAAGAACTTTTGCATAATCGAATTTGGGGACTTTGCAGTAATTGCAGTGAGAAAGTAGAAAAATACTGAAATATGGATAAACGAAACAAAGAGCACGCGATGCGATATTCATGCCACTCTGGGGAGTTCAAGTGTGTTGCAAGCAAAGTTCAAGTTTCTTAACAGAAGAAACCGAAACAGAAACGTCAAAAGCTTAACGATTCTTGTTCTTCTTCATGTTGTTGTTGTTTTCGACAGTCTGCAACTGCGCAAATTGCTCAACTGCACTGAGAGAATAAAGTTTTATATTTGCTTAATATATACAATTAAATATACGAAAGATATAATTACTTAAAGCTGTTATTAAGATTATATAAGTTGAATATTATATAAAAAAAATTAATTATAGAATATAAATAACGGTGTATGCGACTGGGAGGCAGAGATTGCAACAGAGAAGAAATAAAGGAAGAGAGTGAGCCAGAAAGAGCCAGTGAGAGCGGGAGAGATATGACCAATCAACCTACTTAGGGGGGCTTGGGGGCTGCTGCTGCTGTTGGCGCTCTAAATTTAGCATTTCTGAAGAATTCGCGCGCTGCCGCCACCGCTGCCTGCGCCTGCTCCTGTGCCTGTGCCGTTGGCATTTTCTGCTATAAAAGGGATAATACGTTCTACTGCCTACTCGATGTCTATATAATCTATAGATATGTATATATGTGTGAGTGTAATCGTGTCCACCCCAGCCCCAGTCCCAGCCCCAGCCCCTGTATGCATTTCGTTTTCATTCTTATTCTTCGTTTATTTCGTAATAATCGCAACATCCGCTGGCATCGGGGATTGAGAATGGGGAATTGGAATGGGAATATGGGGATCCGGATTGAGATTGGGACTCTAGTGTCTTGGTGTCTTGTTGGGTTGGGTCTTCGACATTTTATGTCCCCTCCCTGCAATGGGGGTTCTCTTTGTTGGCAGAATGATCCGGCTCTCCTCTTCGCAAATCTTGTCCTCTTTGTCCGCTGTTCTGGTTTCTTCTTTATTTGTTTTCCCCTGTATGTGTTATATAATTGCAATTTACAGTGAGTTTTATATAACCCAACGGGGCGTATACTTTATGTACTTTGTTATAACACATATTACGTATAGGCAGCGTATAATTTATTTAACTTCATTTAGTTAATTATCGGATGTTAAGTATTTGTGATAAAAATGAGATAAAAAGTGTATAATTATGAGGTCATCAACCTAATATTGTATTTTACTCAAAATAAATATATATTTTTAAAAAAGTGCGCCTATTTCTGGCACATTCTCAAGTAATTTTCCACCAATTTGCAACCAGGGCAAGCAAAGCATTTATCTTAATTGAAGATCGCGCGAAAGTCTAAGTGCAAATAAGCGGCTAGAGTTTTCTATTTGGCAACAACAGTACAACACACTGGCCATCGCTGGCCATGGCCAAGAGGAAAGCAATTTGGAAAGTTGTAACCTGCTCGAATGCATAATTCATTGGGTTCGACAGCGACGCCAGGTACAGTTGACACATTAGCCATTGTAGAGGCAAAAAAAAAAAAAAATAAAGCTACAATTGCAAATGCCATAGAGGCAAAGAATGAAGAGCGGCCAAAATGTATGGCATATGAAAGCGGTGGCAGCATTACCAGTAGCAGAAGCAACATCAGCAGTAGAAGAAGTTGTCAAATGAACAACAAATGAAGCGCATTGTGCAAAACTTTTACTCTGACTATGGGCTATGAGCTGATATTTGTTGGCAATACTCTAAAAAGGGCTATACATCTTTCGAGAAAGAGTTGTAAGGAATGAAAAAAAGTATAGCATACAAGATAGGGCTCAAAACTATTTTACGAATAGTTATACCTTCTTAATATTTATTTGTAAATAATAATATTTAATATTAAGTAGAAATGTGTAAGGGTATATTATTTCGATCTTAAAAGCTCAACTTAAGCGGATGGTCATTGACATTGCTCTTCTGGATATGGTCTTGAACAGGGGCTTCTGCCAGAAGAAGCCGAAGCAGAAAGAAAATTAATTAAACAATCAATTGGCGTAACACTTTCTCTTCTTGAACAATAAAAATAAAAATAGTAAAAGATTTTTATGTGGCTCAGTGGCCAGTGGTTGGTTGTTCGTCGCTCGTCTCTAATGAGCCATGGCGGCGGGGCGTGAGTGAAGGTTCTAAACCGGTGTTAAAGCCGGGTCAACAAGAAACTAGCCCGAAAGCCAGCTACCAGCTACCAGCTACAGTGAAAGAAAATTCAAATGAAAGTGATTTAATATTTCTTTGTTTTATTTAAGATTACTTTTTTGTTATAAAAATATAAATATTCTTTATATTTAAAATAAAATATAACTTATAAGCTATATAATATAAGAATATAAAAAAGTAGGATTATCAGCCCACCTGAAAATTTTCACCCATCTGGAGTTACAAAAAAAAAAGTAGAACGGAGAGAATGGAGAACGAAGCTTGCAGAGGCAGTGCAGCATGTTCGAGACGAACCTGCATGAAAGCCGGCCACTAGGTGATCGGAGCACAGCCAACTTTAGCTCTGAGCGCGGCTTAGACTCTCTCTTTTCCATCATACAAGCCAAGTGAGAGCGTACAACCGGTTTCTTTTGCTCTGAATTTGAAATTCGGTTTGTGTGTTGCGAGTGAAGTTCGAGTTGGTGCTGGGGGGGGCGTGGCAGGGGGCTGGGGGCTGGGGGCTGGGAGGAGTGGAGTAAGCGATGACGCAGCTTGTTACGTTCTTTTGCTGCCTCTGCTGCTGATCTTGCCGCAGCTCCAAACAAAGAGAGTAAGAGAGAGAGGGAGCTACCAAATCCGTTATTTGACCCAATTCTAAACTGGAAACGAACGAAAAGGCAGCGAGCCCCAAAAGAAGTTGCAGCGAGAACCGCACTTATCGACGTTTGTATCTCTGTGTGTGTGTGTGTGTCTTGCGTGAAAGTTTCATAATTACATGACTTCTCGTTCTTCAGTCTTTCTTCGGCTCCGTTCCGTTCCCTTCTTTTCCATTCGGTTGGTTAATCGCCGCCGCCTCTGCCGGCTTCGCTGCTCCCCAGTTGGCCCACTTCTCCGGAGAAAGTAAGAACGCTGTGCTCACAGCTCCGTGCTTTCTTCATTATCATTCTTCTTGTAATTGATTACATAAGACTAAGGGGCCAGAAAGAGATGAAGAACGCACGACTGCTGTTCGCTCTTACGGTTTTAAATTTTATTTTTATTTTTTTTTGGTTATTCGGATTTTTGGGTTCCTGGGCTGTTGGGCTCTTGGGCTGCGGGCCTAACGGTACTATGGCCTAATATTGTAACACACTCGTTGTTGCCTCTAATAATGTCGTTTACCCAATTCCGTAAACTTATTTGGTTAGCGTTCTGTTTAGACCTTCTTTTCGTCTTGCCACTTTCCATGTATTTTCTTGGTTTCTTGGCAACCTGGAATGTTTTTTTTCTTTTTTCTTTTTTGGTAGGTGGGCCATTACATAATTGCTTCTTGGCTGATTTTTGGGGGCTGTTGTTTCTGGGTTAACTTTTACGGATGGCAACACCGAAAAAAGATACATATGATAAGAGATACTTGTAATATTTTATCTCAAAGATACTCTTAAATATGTATGTAATTTTTAATGATAAGATATACTTGTAATATTTTATCTTAAAGATACTCTTAAATATGTAATTATTAATAATTCTTCTATAAGAAAAGTTTTTTACCAAATTAATCCTCTTTAATCTTAAAAACCCAAGATCTTTTATCCTAAAGATTCACTTAAATATGTAATTTTTAATAGTTCTACTATAAGAAATCTTTTTCAAAAATTAATCCTCTTTAATCTTAAATACCAAGCTTACTGAAGCTCGACTTTCTCGCCACCATCAGCTCTCTACCAGAAGATTCTCCGCATTTCTCTCGTGCCGCCGTGTAATGTACTAATTGCTCATAATTACGAGCCAGTTTCTATAAACAACTCCACGATCGACAGGTTGACAAAAAAGTCCATTTAGAAAGACTTGGCATTATGTGAAATTCTAATAATTTCATTACGAAAAAAAAAAAAGAAAGCAACACAATTGTTGGTGGCGCAGTTGCAGCGCTGCTGACGGCCTCTGTCGACGGTGGCTGCGACGTGGCCGCGTGCATTGACTTTCCATTCTTGTGCGCCACCGTATGTGTGTGTGAGTGTGCGTGTGTGTATTTGCTTTCATTATTCTAATTTCGTTAACCAAAATGAAGAAAATAATACAGCCAGAAATTGTTTATCAACGACACTCGTCAAATAATAAAAACAAACTCATAAATGAAATCAAGTTGAATGCACACACACACACACACACGCATGAAGAAAAATTATAAAATTTTATTATATGACGAATTTCTTTCGGGAACTTAACAGCAACAACGCAAAAGTTGCACGATAAAAAGAAAGCAGAAAGCGTCCGGCAGACGTTTCTACATGTGACGCGTGCGTTCTGCAAAACACGACGCAAAAATTGAGAGAGCTATGGGGGGGCTCTCTCTTTTATTGAGTATTTTTTTTTGGGGGGATCACATCACTCTCTCGAACACACAAATAAGCGGTTTTTTTTTTTTGGCTCTGCAATCGATCATTGAACTTTGGTTGTGAAAACTAGAGCAAGACCCAAATTTCTTCACAACTTTGTTGTGAGTGCATACACGCACACTCACGTACAGTGGGCCTCAAAAAGATAGGGGCTTTTATTTATTTTTATAATATATTATATATTATTTTTGACTATTATTATTTTTACTATTTACAACTTTTTAATTTATTTGTTAGTTCATAACAAGTTTTTTGAAATTTATTGGCTTTAAAAGTTATTTACTATTCATTTCAAATGACAAATATTACCTCCTAAACATCAATCTATTTTTAAATATTTTACTTAATAAAATTTACAAAATGTGACCCTTAAATATTATTTTCTTTTGAGGTCACTATTATTTATTTTAGCCTTTTAGAACTAAAATGCTGACCCCTTCTGTGGTGGGGTCTTATCAGCTTCTTTTGGCTCCCACTCTCAGTTGGCTTTCTTTTTCCATTTCTCGCCAGTTGGCTATTACCGCTTATGTTAAGTGATTTCTCAAGTACTGTTGGGGGCTTTGTCTTGTGGGGGCCAGCAGCAGTGATGAAAACAACAAAAAAAAAGGCCAAATGGCTTTCTTAGCGGTTCTGATAAGAGAGCCATAAATACGCTAGTAGGTGTTATAAGGTGAAACGCAATAGACCTCGAAATCAAATAAATTTGTTATATCAAATCATAAAGTAATCTGTGAATCATAGGAAGTAGGCTAAACTAACTGGGTTTCGTAATCGCCATTATTTATATTTGTTTATTTGTTTATCATTTAAGAAGTGGGAGTGAAATCATATCTCTGTTTAGTTCAACTATTGATAATTTAAACAATTAATTTTGAGCAAGAATTCTTAAGAATTAAGAAAGAAAGTAGAATGGTTACTGCGATATGGGCTTTGGAAGAAAACACTTCAAATTACATAAATCCATTGCAGTTATGCTTATTTATTTTTAATATTTTATAATTAGTCTTAAAAAAGCCTGAATTATTATTTACTTTTTAAGAATTTTTTTTAAAACTACCACCAAGTCTTATTAACCGTTACTTGGCTGGAAGAAAGAAAGCTCCAAATTTGGGTTCTGCATAAAAAATGGGCAACCGTTATCGGTTTACTTTTTTTTTCTGAACAAAATTTCAGTTTCGTTTGCCGCTTAGAACGGAGTGATATCAAAAGTTGTGGGGGGGACTTACCTCCATAGGTATAAATTAAGGGGGGATACGTAGAAGACTTGGCCTCTGGGGCCTTTCTCGTGTATGAGTGTGTGTTTGCGAGACGTTTCGATGTTGTGCGGTGTGAAAGTTGTAAGCTTCGTCAGTCAAAAGCCAGCATATTGTTGCCACTGTTGTTTCCGAGATTTTTTTCGGACAGTTACTGGGGGGGCAGGGACGGAGAGAAGCTGATGGTGCTGCGTGTGCGTCTGCGGGAAGTTCATTCACATTTGCACTCATTACGCGGCCAACGCCGACGCGGACGCCACGCCGACGTTGGCGGCTCTGCCACCCCCGCACCAGTTCTAGAAATTAGTGTCTTCTCACACCTTAAAATATGGGGGGATAATGTCCTTAATTTCTTAAATAAATAACTTTAAAGATGTCTAATGGGATTAGGGATTTTTATTCTATTAATAAATGATCTTCCAGTTACTAGAAATACAGAGAAATAGCCGCTAAACATTTCCAAATCAATTAAATGCGGTTAACCCCTAAACAGCCTCTAGTCGCCTTCGACGATGATGATTCGCGGGCACGCTTTTCATCACGTTGCCGCTTACAGGTGTCCGGCTGATTGCCACGGCTAAGTCCAAACAATTGTTACTCCCCGTCGTCTGGGGCGCTCGCCGCCTCCGTTGTTTGTGTGTCATGTAATAGGCACAGCGAGTAATGTGACTTTCGAGTGCTCGTTTTGAGAGACGCACCCGCCACCCCATTGCTCCTCCGGCCTAGAGGTTCACCTGCAACTGATTGCCGGAGGCAACGTGCCTGGGCCATACAATGTTTATCGTTCGAATGGTGTAAGCACCACCTACCCGCCCATCCAGCCCGCTCGCCCCCGCAGGTGAGACCATCGAGCCCCGTCAGTAGGCCAGCCAGCAATCGCATCGAACCGCTGTCACGTTTGCGGCTCACGTTTTTCCAGCAGCGCTGCCGCCGTCATCGCATCGAACATGTTGCATTTGGGGTCTGTGTGCCAGCGTAACAGTTAGAAAATGGGGTTTTCCACTGTTGGGGGAGGGGGGCAGGGGTCTGTAGTTGGAGATTTTCGGCGGGGGGCAAGATGACGTGCGTCCAGCGTTGCTGTGGTAATCAAATGGCATGTTTCCTCACGTTGCACAGACAGGCCAGGCCAGACCAGACCAGACCAGGCCAGAATAGAAATCGGAATCTCCAACCAAGAGAAGCATGTGCCCAGAAAATCCGTTGACGTGTTTGTAGAGGTCATGGCGTCCGAACGTCATGGAAAAATTTACTGAAAGAGGGCCATTGTTTCAGGGGATTAACAGAAAAAGTTAAAAATAAAATCATTAAAGGAAGTGGCAGAACTTGAAGGTCAGAAATACGTTTATCGGGAAACTATTTTCTTTACAATACCTTCTTTATTTTCTCTATATTTTCTTTAATATTCATAAACTCCTTTATAGACCTCTTTTTGACAGACTGAACTCATTGAAAAACTTTTTAAAATTCGAATTTTGTATATGATAATATAAAATGTAAATAAAATGCCTTTTTTTGCCACAAAAATGTACATATATTTACAAATATGTAACCCAGTTGCGCTATAAAATGCCAATTCATTGCCAAATTGGTTAGTATAGAGCTCAGAATAAACTTATTTGCCTTTCATTTCTCAAACTTTAAAATCGCATTTTGTTAAAATCGGTTGAAACTGAAACAAAAACGAAAAAAAAAACAAATCGAGTGAGGTAATTACATAATCATCGCGAGTCGCGAAATGAGACACGGGGCTCGAGCCCCGACAACAAAGAACGATTCCGAATGTAAGTCAACATTCAATAATAAATTAATAATATTATTAATTCACGATTGCATTATTCATACGAGTATGTATGTTTGGCATTCGTTGGCTGGGTATGAGCTAGAAGTTATCTTAGAAATTACTATTTCAAAATAAAGTGATTTATTGGGTATATTCCGAGTGAAAAATAACATTACAATGTATAATTAATGATTATTTGGACTTTTGACGTCTGTTATAAGCGTATCTGGCTGCCACTTGAAGTGTAGTTCCAAGAAATTACTTTTCCCAAGTGACCTATACCAAGATTAGAAGGAAATTCTGAAATGGTATAGTAACCTGATACCTTCCCTTGGGATTTGAACTCTAAAATTTTATTTATAGTTATAATTTATCAATAAAATGTATGAGAATCTTTAGAATCAATAACATATTTTTAATTATTCTCCCTTCAATTAATGAGTACCTCCATAGTCGGTAAGTCTTGGCAGTCTCCTCTATCAAATGTAAGAATTACATACAATACCTTAACAATTACAACCACAATTACAGCAGCGGCGAGCACGTTGTCAGGTAACAACAACAAGCGTTAAGAAATTGAAATCAATGCATTTTAGACGGGCCACCAACCAGCCATCCATTAATGTGCAAACAAAATATTTGCCAAGATTTGCATATTTCTCCAGGCCCTCCCCCCAGATGGCTCCCCGCCAGAGGGTGTTATGGAATAATAACAATACAGTAGGGACTCGATAACTGCTAACTTTGAGTGAAAAAATTTAATATGCTGCGTATACGTAATATTACGTATACGAGATGTGGAATGCCCACAATTTTATAGATTTATATTAATTAATATTCAATTTAAGAATTGTGAATATGAAATTCATTGTTTTTAAAATATTTCACACAATTATTAATTTCATGGGACATTACGTAATACATTTGGGTATATAGTATATACACCCAAAATTACGTAATACAAGTTAATGGATAGGATTAATAATGCAAGTTTTTATGATATAACCTAAAGATATTTTGTATTTTGTATATAAATATTATTATTATTCATGGGAAAAAATTATGATTAAAAAATATTACGAAATATGATTATAATTAAAGATATTACAGATACAAAGATATACAGATTAAAGATAATTAAAGATATATTTAATGAATTTCTAGGCATTGATTCAGGATAATGTATGTACAACATTACGTATACGTGATATTGTGAGGCTTAAGATAAATATTACGCATACGCCTAGTGTTTCGAATATTCATAGTATTGAAAATATTAAAAAAAATTAGTTTCTACGGGAAATTCTAAACTAAATTTATTGAATCAAACGAATTTCAAACCCCGAAAAAAAATATGATATTTATTGAGAATGGAATTTCGTAACTTCGGAGCTTCACAGTAGGAAGCTAGGGGAATTCTAAAACAATCGCAATAAGTGGAAAGCACGTTAATTTCCATTTGGTTTGCGTAGCCGACTCAAGTCGCCAACATGTGAGCCGTCGAAGCCACTGGCCGGGAGCGTTGCACTGGCCGCCGCTGCCTCGGCCGGCTTCGCTGCCGGTGGGCACATTTCGCGACACGTGACCGAAGCGGACCGCTACCGCTGAGCGTTGAGCGTCGAGTCAGCGCGCACGCCTCTCGCTGCGAAATTATAAATAGCTGTGGCGTTGCTATAACTTGCCAGGCGATGCAGTAAGGGCGGTGGGATGTGGGGGGTTTAGTTTTTTTTCTTGTTGCTGGAGACTCTGACTACGACAACGTAGTCGAGAACGAGAACGACGACAGTGTTTCGTAACAGTTTTTGGTGTTGCCCCCCCTCCTAACTGATTACCTTAGTTTTTCTGTAAGTGTACTCGGCTGCAAGTGTGTTTGTGCAAACAAAACCCAGTCGCAGTGCCATTCAATGGATGTGTGAGCTCCGATCCGATCCCATGGCAAAATGTTAGTAGGCGAATTCACAGAATTTGATAAGGGCCCTATTATATATTTGCATACTGATAATGGAGGGGGTATAGTGGGGTGGCGAATCTCAAGGGCCTACGACGGAGGAGGGTTGGGGGTCTGGGGCCTAGGGTCTGGTAGGGTCTGGTAGGGTCTGGGCACTACCAACGAATGTCGGTACGATTGGTTCATACACGTGAATCGGCCAACTCACGTGGATATATCGCAGTGATCACGTAACTGGGATTTGCTCATGATCAACAGTAATCAGGGAGCTGTAAACTAGAAGCTGGACATCCAATCGGGTTTTTTGAATCAATTAAGGCCTCCCATATAGACTGTCTCTGCTTCAAGTGGCCATTTAAGAAAATATAGTTTCTAGAGGTGTAGGTCAGTACGGGTGTTCTAGGAAGTGGGTAGAGTTTAGTTCTAGAGGCTTAAGTTCTCAATGATATTATGCTCTTTTTGGAACTAAATACATCCTGTTGAGTAACTCTTAAGAACCTATTATAATGCACTATTGCAGCATAAACTATTTTATCATAAAACCAAGATATACAAAAATATTCCATTGCAAAGAATAAACATAAAGCTGGGAGACTGATATCTATGCTTTTCTTATTTTATTTTTGTGGTTTCCTATTCTCCGGCTTTTTGTGGAGCAACTCTGGATGGACAATCATTTTTCGGTGGGTGTACTCGTAGTTTGTGTGATTGATTCGATGGCATTTTGTAATCACTTCTGACCAGAGACCAGAGAGCTTCTTAATTCCCCTTTCAATAGAATTCATTCTTCTGATTTTCCATTCCGTTCTGGCCATTTGTTTTTATTTATTTGCCAGTTTATTGAGTCCATTGTTAGGGTAGTGGAAAGAGCGGAACTTACATAACGTCTCCCGACCTTACTTTTTACACCGTGTTTGTCCAGTGAAGTGTCATTGTTTGCCTAGCTGTTAGACTCTGTTCCGCCGTAGCCGTAGTCGTAGCCGTAGCCGTAGCCGTACTTCCCTCTTTGTTTTGAACTGCAACTAAGTTAATGATCCCCCTGGTCTCCACCCCCCTACTGATAACCGTATCGCTAAAGCGTTAAGAGTTTAATTATGATTTATATAAGTCGGAGAGTCGTTTTGTAATTGCATACCAGACAGTGTGGTGGCTGCAGAGATATCGACGCCACTGTATACCTTATCGGAGGGAGACTCGCTTGTAAATATCCAAAGTTTCAAAGCCACGTGATCCATTGGAACGCCTAGGGTTTTCTGGGTTCAGATGCATTATCTGGAATCGAGATATTTAATTATACACCGATTTGTTAGGGATATACATATATTCTATAATTTATTTTTATGGAATAATTAAAGATTCTATCATAAGGGTAGGGCTTTTTTAGTTTCGGAAGTTCTAGAACTCCTAGATATCTTCCTAAAACCTAAATATTATAACTCTTAGCGCTAAAAAGGTCCTTAGTAGTGAGTAGTATAGGGATATATTTATCCAATAATTTATTATAATATCAGGAATAATTAAATAAATTATCCTAAGGGTAGGACACTTTCAGCTCCGGAAGTTCTAGAACTTTCAGAAAACTCCCTAAAACCTAAATATTATAACTCTAATCGCTCAAACGCAGCTATTTTGTAAGAAATACTTTTTATTTCTTACGAAATGTCTTACCAAAGTCGATCACCATTGTAAAATAACTCCACCTGGTACCCCTGTATGTAATGCCATTCTCGATTATTAATAATGTGTTTACTCTCCAAATTTTTTTTTGTAAGACGCTTACGTCACCACAGGCCCCAGACCAGCTGAAGGCAGAATCGGAATCAGAATCAGAAATAAGAATCAGAATCAGAATCAGAACCAGAGTCGAAACTCACGCGGCCAGCGCACCTCAGTCACCTTATGCTGGTTGGGGCTCGAGTCAAGAGCGATGGCCGCCCAGCTCCCTCCCGCCCCGCCACTGTTTGTGCGGCAATCACGTTCTAGTTTCAAATGTGCAGGCTCAGAACGATTTCCAGATTGCTGATTACTCAACACGGCAATGTGATCTCTTGCAACGCGCAACAGGCAAACAGGCATGTTCGAAGCTCCCACCAGGCCAGGTTGTGGTGGGGAGAAAATTTCACTTTTTACCGGCCTGAGACCTGAGGCGCAACATGTTCGAGCTCGATGGGGTTCGTAGCGTCGAGCAGGTCGCGTGTAGCGGATGCGTGCAGCCCCAACGTGACCGTCGGCGCAGCGCTGCGGAGAAATGCTTTTACCAACTGACGGCTTTTACAATTTCAATTGTACGATTCAAATCCAATTCAGCGTTCGTTCGAAGCGGTTGTGCAGGCGCTCTCGCGAACATATAGCCGACCGAGCCAGCCGGAGACATATACATATATTCAGCCGATCGCTCCGATCCGATAAGAGTTTCGCCGTTAAAAGCAATTCGGTCAAGTGCGCGATCCACAGAAACGGCCCGCAAGCCAACTAATGCAGAACCATTGAAGAAAGTATCTCGTGTTCTAAAGTGTGGAACTAAGAAACTAAAAAACAAACAAACAAAAAATAACTAAATGAATGCCAAAAGTTAAATGATTATTTAAAAAAAAAAAAACAAAACATTATGTCGATTGTGTGCACGCTGGAACAGAAAGTAAACATTTTCAAAGCGGCTGCAACGACCAAGAATCTTTTGATACTCAAACACAATACGGATACCAGCTACCACATCAGGCAGGATAATCTTAATCCCAGCAGCAACAGTAGCAGCAACAACAACAACAACAACAACAAGACAACACAATGTAGGTGCAACATTAAACAAATCAACAAACAACAAACAAACTTTGAAACGCAAAACAACAAAAAATTAGGGTGGCAGTGGCAATGGCAATGGCAATGGCGGTGGAGCAAAGAGATGGCCGCTTAGTCATGTTGTTTTTGTGAAATTTTTGTCACTGCAGCGACGCACTATGGTCCAGACGACCCCTTTTGTTGGCATAAATTAATAACTCACGAATGGAACAAGATATTTCGATCTAGTTTTTTTTATTGGGTTAATATAATCCATAGGCAGTAGAAATTTAAAAAAAAATGGGTGTGGCACCGCCTCTTTTTATATATATTTTTTTTATTTTATTAAATGTTTTAAAATATGGTTGTATTGGATCAAAAACATAATATTAATATACAGTTTTAATAAAAATCATTGAAATTAAGGGTTCCACATAAAGGAAACAGCTTCAGGGATCTGAAATAGATAACGTTTAAGTTTGTATTATGCTTTTTAAATTTGATTAATTAACAGACCCAAATGTTGTAAAAGCTCTTGATTTTCATTCTCTAGTTCAAAATTTAGTTCGTATTTAAGACTGTCATCGAATTCCTCTTCATATTCGAAGTCTTCACTTGGGCCCCCTTCGCATAAGAGCATTTCCAAGACTTCAGGTGGGAGCTTCATTTTTTTTGGGTTATGAATGCGTCTATCCAGGTTGACTGACGAAATGATTGGATCAGATGTATCCATGGCTCGATGGAAAACATCACAAATATTATCGATACGGCTGCATTTACGTCTCCTTTGAAATAGCTTTGCATTCGATCTGCAATTCTTCCATTTTACCGTTAAACGGTAGCATATTTTCTTACTGGCATCCTCAAAAGCTTGCATTTTTTTCTCAAATATTTCGCCACTAGTTTTAGATTTAAAAAAATCAAGAATTGCTTTGTACTTTTGTTCTTGGGTCTTCACAGACTTCCATATTTCAAACAATTCTGAGTTGTCGAATTTTAGGTTATGAGCTAAAAACGCAAATTCCAAAGAAAGTGGTTAAAAGTGGCAATTCTGACTATATACAATCGAAAGATAATTAATTACTCTACGACGTACAAAAGGTTTCAAGGTTGGACTAGGCTGGACTCACTTTCTACAGCTTTTTAAAAACGAGATTTCTACACAATTTTCACAGTTCAGACGATTCACTTTAACATATAACTACGAAGACACCACAACAATATATAACATTTCATTATACACAACACGTAGTACAAACCCCACTGAATCTTATTCATGTCTAAAGATTGGTAAAATTGTTGTATTTTTTGCGCAATGTGATGTTGAAAAAGACTCTTTTTTTTCACTTTTACACTTCAAACTTTTTTCAGTATGACCAGCTGAGTTTAAGTTCCGATTTCGTGAATGTGGCGCCATCTATAAAAATTTTTAGTATGCAGCATTGATAGTCGGTCTTCTCCGAATAAAATGCGATTAAAATGACTTCGATATTTTAACTTTTAAAATTTGAATTTTGGCCAACAAAAGGGGTCGTCTGGACCATAGTGCGACGGCGCTGCTTGCTTTGCTGTAGGGGGTGCTGGTAGGGGTTGCCGGCAGCTGCGCAGCTAACGTTGACTGCAACGCAGACAGCGACAGCGACAGCGACGTTAACGGCGTCTGGCCGCTGACGTGACTGTATAAAAACTGTTGCAAGTGTGAGAGTGTGTGTGTGTGTGGGGAGCACATTGAACTGTAAATGCCAATTCGATGGTCATGGTGAGGGTGTGAGAGAATGGGGTGCAGGGGACGCACAAACACACAGATACTCTTACTAACACCACCACAGACGTCCCACAAATCTGCGATGTGCGATTTCTTGTTTACGTTCCGACCAGGCAGTTCTGGGCATCTGTGTTGGTGCTCTTTGTCTAAGTCGTCTCTCGGTTCTCGTCTCGGCTTCGTTCTTTCGCTCCAACCCGCCTCCTGGCCTCTGTGCTGGTCTCTGACTCGCCCCCTCGTCGATTCTTGCATCATTGGCCGTAATCATTGTGTAAACTCAAACGCTTGTGACAGAAAACGTAAAAATTCGAGTGGGTTCTCCCCCGAAATCTACCCTCTCTTTCTGTCTGTCGCTGTCTGGGGGCAAGGGCAAGGACCATTGAACAAAGAAAGTTTTCTATTTCTATGAGCCGGCTGGGTGGTGGGGTGTGTTAGGATGTGTGTGTGAGCCAGACAAGATCGCATTAGACATTTCGTCTATTTTTTTGTTATTTTTTTTGACACAATGGATTTTGTATTGAGTGGCTGATTTGATAAGCGACTGATTGTAATTACTAGAGGTGTTTATTTTCTATATGTCAGTTCTGATAACACTACTGGAAGTCATTTGTTGTGGTAGTAGGAGGAGGGGAGGGCCTAGAAGAACTTTGAATGGGGAGCAAGGTCTTCTGAGTGTTTTTGTTTTTCAAAAAATGTTTAAAAGATTTTGGGGGAATTCTTCAAAAATTGCGATGATTAGTCATTATTAGGGTGGTCTTTATTCCAAAAGAAAGGTTCGGGAGAGAGAGTTTGATTCATTTCAAGAGAATTTTGCGAAAATGAAATAATATTTATAAACAAAAAATGATGCAATAGATAAGAAATATTTCCCAATTTTAATTTTTGGTAATTTTTCCAGTTCCCGGCACTAACAACTTGCAACATCAGCAACACCTGCAACAAAAACTAGCCCAGCTGCAGCAACTCAGCCAACAGAAACTGTCCGCCGGTGACTATCCGTACGGACCAACAGCCCACAAAGAAGAGACACTGCTGCTGCTGGCGCCGCCGGCCAAGTTCTATCCGGAGGCAGCGGGGCCATCAGCAATGCCCGAGGTGCTCAGCGCCACTCCGACCAACAGCCACAACAAAGCCATCGCCAGCGCCTCCCTAGCCATGATGAGCAACGTCCGGCTCACCAACATTTCGCCGACACTGTCGATGAACGGCAGCTCCAACGAGGCCACCAATTGTAAGTAATCTTAAAGAGATCCTAGTCCCAGAAATCGTAACTAACAATTTATTTCCTTTATTTCCAGTGCATCCTCTGTCCATGTACGGCGGATCTATTAGCCCACAGTCCAATGACAGCGGAATGTCCGACAGCCTGGGCAAATTTGTGCCCGGAAACGGGTATGGAGACAGTATGATGGGCAAGCAGTCCTCCCAGAACGGCAATGGACCCCAGTCGGCTCTGACTGCCGCCCAGAAGGAGCTCTTCTCGCAGCGGAAGCAGCGGGAGTTCACGCCGGACAACAAGAAGGACGAAAGCTACTGGGATCGCCGGAGACGCAACAATGAGGCCGCCAAACGGAGTCGCGAGAAGAGGCGCTACAACGACATGGTGCTCGAGCAGCGGGTCATAGAGCTCACCAAGGAGAACCACGTGCTCAAGGCCCAGCTGGACGCCATCCGGGACAAGTTTAACATCTCCGGCGAGAACCTGGTCAGCGTGGAGAAGATCCTGGCCTCGCTGCCCACTAGCGAGCAGGTCTTGAGCAACACTAAGCGCGCCAAGATAAGCGGTTCCAGCGGCGGCAGCGGAGGCTCCTCCTCGGGATCCTCGCCAACAGGTGGCAACTCCTCGCCCGGAGCACACAGCCACAGCGGCTACCCCGTCGGACCGCCACTATCGCCCCTGATCTATGGTCCCACCGGCAACACTCGCCCCGAGGTCACCGTGAAGAGTGTGCATCATGTCCAACATCCCGGTGCTCCGCTGCAACCGCCCCCGAACTCACACCTGCAGACCCTGGGCGTGCCCCAGCCGCCGCCCCAGCACCTGTACCAGCAGCCTCCGCAGCCACACCAGCCGGCCCCACAGCAGCAGCAGGAGCCCGCCTCCAGCGCAGGTGCCAGCTCCCCGCCAGTCGCCGATCCACACAACCGTCCGCCCACCAGCACCATCGCCAATCTGCAGGTGCAGCTCCAGCACGCCCTGAACCGGAACGTGAGACCCGAGGATCTGGACAGCTTGCGCAAGGCAGTGGCCGCCGGCGCTCTCTACAATGCGGCAGCAGTCGTGGGAGCTCCTCCGCCGCCGCCCCCAGCTGGACTGTATGCGCCTGCTCCCTACAAGGATCACCTGGAGCCGGCCGGTCCCTGGACGCACAGCGTCGAGGCTGCCGTGAGCAGCAGCGCCGTGGATGCGGTCAGCAGCTCCTCGGTGTCCGCCAGTGCAGCCAGTGTCCTCAACTTGTCCAGGCGGGCGTGCTCGCCCAGCTACGAGCACATGCTCGCCTCCACACCCTCCTCCACTTCGTCCTCCGCCCTGTCCTCGTCCTCATCCTCGGGCGCCGTTTCCGGGGACGATGAGCAGGAGCACGAACCAGCGCACCTGGCTCCTTTGCAACTCCAGAGGAGCAGTCCCCAGCAGGGCAGCGATTCCAACAACTGCCTGCCGCTGAAGCTGCGTCACAAGTCCCATCTGGGGGACAAGGATGCGGCGGCCACAGCTCTGCTCTCGCTGCAGCACATCAAGCAGGAGCCCAACTGCAATCGGGCTTCTCCTCCAGCTTGGAACGATGGCGGCGACAACTCTAGCGATGAGCGCGACTCCGGAATCTCCATTGCCAGTGCGGAGTGGACGGCGCAGCTGCAGAGGAAGCTGCTGGCCCCCAAGGAGGCCGGCGTGGTCTCCAGTGTCCAGCGGGATCAGATGCTGAAGTCGCAGCTGGAGCGTCTGGAGTCCGAGGTGGCCAGCATCAAGATGATCCTGGCGGAGTAGGACACCGGAGCAGGAGAGAGAGCGAAGAGACAGAGACTTTGAAGGAATCAGAGTTGCGGGGAAAGAGTTCCATGGCGCCAGTCGTTCTCCTGGGCACATGCGGGAAGTCCAAGAAGAGTGTTAACTATTAGATATCGATGCATGCCTATTCTATTCTCTAAACTATCTGTGTACGTTAATCTGTATCCACTGTATTGAGTCGTGTAACCACTTAGAAGCGCATCTATTTATATGTATTTGTATGCCCAACTATATAGATCTCGTTAAACTCGGAGCTAAACAAGTCCTTAGGGTCAGAAACACAACAATTTCGTATCTAACCTTATTTGTTTGCATAGGTATTGTGGTGACCACCGGATCGAGATCGGGGTCACCATCTTAGTTATTGTTCTCTCATGCATCCCCCCAAGTTTCCTTATGCACCGCGATAGCGATAGTGGAGGAGGAGATCGTGTTAAGTATTCGCTAATGTACATATTATATATTACACATTATTATTTAAGATTACCGCAAAAAATACAATATTCCTATCGTGTACATAATTTTAGTTGCAAGCTAAGCTTATTTTATTTTATATTCTCGTGTATTGTAGAGACAAAGCATATACATTATGATTAAGAGTGAAGCACATTCAAATTAAAATATATATTAAAAAACAAAAAGAGTTAAAATATTATGCAATAAATAATGTAGAATATCTTACCTTAATGTTTGTCGTTCTCAATTTATTTATTGCCTGCTGCTTTGGTTGCCCGAGTGGGTCACAGCGCTTTAACTAAATGTTATCAGAGTTTAAGAAACTTGAAATCGGAACACACAAAGTACATTTAACCATAGATCCATAAAACCATAAATCTAAAATCCATATAGCTGGTAGTGTCGTAGATGGTAGTCCTTGCGAGGGATATCCTTCACTTTAAAAGTTGTATTAATTTTATGTCCCTCACGTCCCATAAACTATTACTATTTAACGTAAAGTGAAGCACACAAGAAAATACATATGATTATTACTATCCACATAAATATTTAAATAATGAGAATCTATACCAACTAAAAATATATATATATATGACTCGTTTGTGTTGATCAATGAAAATAAATCTATTTATAATGAAGAAAGAAATTAAATGATTTTTACTGGGATTTTTAAGGGGTTTTTTTAGTGTATTACCACAATTATTATTAATTGGAAAGTCCCCCAAATAATACATCATCTGTGAGTGGTAAAGAGATTATTATTTATTTTTTATTTTTATTACAACGAAAAAAAGTCTGGAAAATTTAAATTTATTTTAGAATAATATCGTGTGTTGTGGTTTTCTTTTCATTTATCAATTATCAATTATCATTTATCATTTATCAATATCTGAAATACAGTATAAGTATAATAATTAAATATTCATCGCCTTTATAATAAATCCTTAAACATCACATGAAAAGTTATCTTCTTGTTTTCTGGGGATTTTCATTTTCATTCTCATTCATAATTTGTAATTACTTTCTGTCCATTCTGTCTCTTTGGTATAATTTTCGAGTAGAAAATCGTAATATCCCACCACCTCGACTAAGCCTAGGAAAAACGTATCTAGTCCACAAAAGTTATAGACATAGATCAAGACCTGTTTATAAATTTCGTTTATATATATATAGGTAAATATAATAACTTAATAATAGTAAGTACCATATGTTGTGGTTGTAGAGGACTTTGGTATCATTGGTTTCTTGTTGGTTTCTTAGGGGATTTCGGTTTGTAAATATGTGTGTAAATACAGAATTTCCATTTCTGATTCTAGAATCTAGACAATTTTTCCACTTTGTGCTTTTTGTATATAACTCCCCAGAATAGCTTTCTCGATATTGGTATAGAGGTCTGTGTATAATATCCATTAGCTATATAAGTATATCTGTTTTTTTTATCGTGTTTGTTTCTTATAGAGAGTGCCGACTGTAAATTGTAGAGGTACTTAAATCTAACTACAACACAACACATGCCACGCCATGTAAAATTTGAGGGTCTCCTTTTTATTATTATTTTTTTAATTTTGGTGGCTGAAAAAATCCATCAAAATGCTAAATCTTCTAACTAAGTTTCCTTGGGTCGAACCTTCTTGTCATTGTTTTAATTTCGTTAATTATTTATAGTTAGTTTTTTGTTTTTTTGGCATTATCTAAGAGAGGTCAAGAGTGTTTTTTTGGTTTTGCGTTTTTGGAAAACGTTGATTTGGCCTTAAAATTTGGTAGATTTGTTAGCTTCGGTTGGGTTCTGTATCTCGTGTGTTTCAGTGTTTTTGTTTGTTTCCGAGTGTTGGTAAAAAGGTACATGATAAGATTGTTTCACGACCCATCGCCCTTCGAACTGATTGACTGACCTACGTGACCTGACCCTGGGTGACAGTCCCACTGCCCCCACCCACCGCCACTGATGCCACCGATGAGGTGGTTGTTGTGGTGGTGGTGGGGTGGACCTGTCCCTGTCCTGCCCCGACAGTGCTCTGCTCGAGACTCCAGGGATTCACCATGTCGTAGTACTTGCGGTAGTCATAGTCAAACAGCTCGAAGTCGATGCGATATATCTTGAGCAATTGGTCCAACGTTGAGCGGTCGAGATCGTCGAAATAGCGCTCGACCAGGGCCTCCGATTTGACCCCGCTGCGCGCCTGGTTGCCGATCTTGCGCAGCTTCCTCTGCGGCAGCTTCCCCAATCCCAGCAGCAGCGACTCCAGCCCCGCCTGCCGTATGATGTACTCCGAGTCGCGCTGGAACGTCTCCGTCTTCCCGATGATCGTAAAATTGACACTGCACGGCGTGCAGAAGCTGTAGATGGGCGCCCAGTGCTCGTCGAACTTCTTTCCCGCCTCGTGTTCGGCGATCAGGAATCGCACAAACTCCTCGAAGGTGGGGCCACATCTCGGCCACGGCCCCCCCAGATTCCGTCTCCGGAAGCGGTGCACGATTTTGTTGCCCAGCGCCTTGTAGAAGGTGTTCTTGTTGCCCTCTAACTTGTTCCGGTAGGCACTCAGAATCCTCTCGAAGGGATCTCTCACAAAGAGAAAGGACAATGCACTGGGCAGGAGTTCCATCAACTCGGCGAGCTCCGGCCTGGGAAATTTCTTTCTGGCCAACTCCAGCGGCTGCATCTCGGTTCGTTGCAGATACTTGACATCATAGCCGGCTTGGAAAGAGAATAAGTTCATTTTTTTGACCCCAAGAGATAAGTTATCCGAGATTCTTACCCAAAATATTAAAGTAATACATCCAAGTACTGCTGGCCGCCTTGAAGACATTGCACCTGAAAGTAGCAGGACATTAGGATCCCCATCAAGTTTAGGAATTATTTTACAAACCAAACGAGATTATTGTGGCCGGGTGAGACGAAGAACTCCCAGGGATTCGGTGGGTACTTTTCCTGAAGCTTATACCGATCGCAGACGGCGGCCAAGTGCTCGCTCCGCTTCTGCAGCTCCCGCTCCGTCCGGCTGTGCAGCTCCTCGGAGTACTCGTACAGAGTGAGGGCGCTGGGAGGCGGTGCTGGGGCTGCTGCCGTGGCTGAGCCGGAACTACCGGAGCTAGCGTTGCTGGTGGCCTTGCTCTGCTGCTCCTGCTGCTTGGTCAGCAGCCGCTGGCGCTGCAACTGCTGCCGCTTCAGCTTCAGCTGCTGCTTGGATGGCTCCGAGGCATCCGCCTCCAGTTCGGCGGCAGCGACTCGCTCCCGGTGCTCGTAGGCGTTCAGGGACTCGCGGAAGAGGAAGGCGAAATAGCAGACGCCCACGAGCACACAGGCTCCTATCTTCAGATAGGTCTGCAGTCGTCTTCCATAGCGCAGGCGGATAATCATCTTGGAGATCAACTAAGGCGCAGAGCGGCGGCTTCTGGGCATGATCTGCGAAATTCTGGTGGTTTCTGGAGGAATAGGAAGTTTTAAAATAATGTTAATGTAAAAAAGATTTAAATAAATTGTGTCTAAAAAATAACTTAGAAACGTTGTAAGTCTTTGAGGTCCTTAAACTGATCAAGGATACACCTTAATTCTACCTTAATCTGTATATTTCACTTCTTGGGGATTTCCTTTTATAAACATATGTACTTAGGACCTCTTAAGTCCTTCTTGGACGGACTTCTTTGGAATCTCAAGCAAACTTATCTATTCCTGTTCTTATTACTAAGTTGTAGAAGTCCTTTAAGGATAGTTCCAAGTTACAGGAATTGAATTTATATTTTCTCTAATGATATCGTAAGATTACATTTCAAATCGCTAAGATTTTCAAATCTGTTTTCTAAAATCAATATGTGTGACTTCTGAAGACTATTGAAACCATCTTAGACTACTTCCTATTTTTATTCTAATTAATTCTAAAAAGGTCTGCCATTCTTCAAAGAAAGTATTCCACATACTCCCCTCGAAAAGCCCTTACTTCCACTACCCGACATCATATCCTGCTAGCTAGTCCTGCAGGTACTCTTGCCCCAAAACACATGCATGAAGCAAAAAAAAAAGGAAACTTTATTTTTTTTGCTGCCATTGCCACTTCCTTTTTGGCGCTCTAAGCGAGCGACACTTGTTGGTGAATACACACCACCAGAGTACACTCGCTCTCACACCCATACCCCATACCCCATACCCTATACCCAGTTTGTACATCCACAACCCAACTAGGTTGGATGGCAAACTACGTCATACCCCACACAGACACACACACACTGGGCCACTTGAGCGAAAAACTGGCAACAGCAACACTCCAAAAGTAGGACGTCATCCTTAAACGTCAACATTTGCAGTTTCTGTTGGTAGTGTTGCTGATGTTGCTGTTGCAATTGCAATTGTTGTTGTTGCTGGTAGGGGTCATTTGTTGCTAGGACTGGGAATTGGCCACGGGTATCTGGTATCTGGCACGAAAGCTGTAAAGTATTCACAACACCTCGGAGACCACTTGAGGGCAGTTATTGCTGAGCACCCTCCTCGTCCCCCATCAGATAGTAGTTAACACATATGTCTCTGACTGCCGTTTTAATTCCAAATTCCTTTGAAAAAATAGCCTAGTCTTTTGATAAAAAAGAAAGAAACTCACCTTTGAAGCTAGTTCTGGCTCTGGTTGATTTTTTTTTTGTGTTGTCCTTTGTTTTTGGGGGCTCCCTGGGTATACAGCACTGAAAGCCTATGGCTGCCCGCCTCCCCGTCGGCTGCCTCCCCCGCCTCCACCTGGGGCGGCTCGGTTACGTGTTGCGTGCTCCGGATCTCTGGCTGCCAGCTCCGCTTCAGCCGTGCTGCTCACGGCGGCCACTCGCTCTCAACTGTGCCAGTCGACGGCCTGTCGGCAGTCGGCGGGCAGCAGCTGCTAGTCCTGGTCCCTGCTGGATTCCGACTCTGGTCTTCGGAAGCCGACATCTCCGGATGGCGCAGGCGCACGGAGAGAGCTAGGCCAGGCGGCTAGACCAACCGGGCAAAGTCACAGGATGTTTATTTTCCCATTTCTTAATATTTTAAATGATGTGATAATAAGTTGGAAGAGTTTCAGACCAAGAGACCCAAAAAACAAACTATTATTTGTTTTTATTTTTTGTGTATATTAAATCTTTGTATTTTTTCTTTTTCTATAAATATTTTACTTTAAAGTACAAACAAATTAATAATAAACTTCTAATACTACGGTTTTTAAGACACTTTCGTTTTTTGTTGTTCATCTTGTGTGGTTGCATTTAAATATATATATATGTATAATATTTTTTAATGTGTGTTGGGTGTTGTGTGTTGTGTGTTGGTTTGCTGTTGTTTCTCCTTCTGTTGTTTTAAGCAGCAGTATGTAAATTATTTATACGATTTTATACAACATTTGCCATTAATCTGTGTTTGCTATTGCAGTATTGGGTATTGGTTGTTTGGTGGAGCGTCGAGGTGATTTAAACAAGGTTTCATTAAATATCTTGAAATTTTCAATATTACGGAGCTGCGGCGGCGGATGGTTATGAAGGTCGGCTTCTATATAGATTTAATCGGTACTAGATGCATACATATGCTGCGCTATGCTAAGGGTTCGGGCTTTATACGGTTGGTTTTAAAGTAAAAAACATGTACAAAGTATCAAAAGAATTATTTTAGCAATCATACAATATATATATAAGATAATAATAATATTGAACAATATATATATCCATATGCGTGTGAAGAAATATATATATAATGCTGTTTTGTGTTTCTGTCTAGCGCTTTGCCTTTGCCTTTGCTTTGCTTCAATTACTTTACTCTTTTTGTTTCCCCTATTTGTTCAAATAACATTTAGCAAAAATAGAGCCTGCCTTATATACAATACAACTTTATTTTCCTTTTTTTTTTTTTGTTTTTTGTTTGTGTGGTTTGTTTTTTTTAAGATATCCCTTTTTTTCTTGTGTTTTGTGTGTATGCAAAATATATAACATTATATACGGTTCTGTATATTGTATATATAATATATATATATATATATGATCTTTCACTTTGCAAAACGACAAGTACTAGGCGACTGATTCTCAGTATTTTTTTCCACATTTTTCCTCATTATTTATTTTTTGTGTTATGTTTTTTTGTTTTTAAATTGATTTCATTTTGTGGTGCTTGGCTTTTTTACATTTTTGACTAACTTATTGCATAGGTTTCCATGTGCATATATTGTTGTTAAAGAATTCGCGTTAAGATTACTGTCCTTAATGCTAGAGCATTTAAAACTAAAAAACAAATTTTCGAAACAACGCAAGCTTACTAAAACTAATATAGGCTATATCTGTATGTACTGTACTTCATATGTTAAGGATTACCAAAAAAGATATATATGTATAAAAACCTAAAGTAAACGTTCTCGTGCTCGTGCTCGGTCTGCTCTGATCTGATCTGATCCGAACCGATCCATCTGTAACCAATAGATCGGCTTCTATATAATATATAATATAATGTAGACTTTCGACTTGTCGCAACGCGTTAAACTAAGACAACCTAAAGCTAGAAATGTGTTCATGTAGCAACTAGTAGAATCAAAAATATTTACAGAGCGGTTCATGGAAATCAGATCTTCAAATTAAACTATGCTTGGGTGAGGTGGAGAGATAGAGAGTGGAGTGGATTGGAGCTTGCGTGGGAGATGTTTCAGCCAACTACTTCGCCTAGTGGTTACATTATGATAGTGGATAGTGTTTAGTGGTAATGGGAACTTCTCGAATACGTACTCAACTAATTTGTTCAATTTTATCATCTGAGCTATACATTTAATTGCCTGTTTCACTTGACTAGCAAATCATTTCCAATGGGTGGATTTCGGATAGTGGTAGCATTAGCTAAATAAAAAAATATGCTCGGAAACAGAGGGGGCCAACATGGAAAGCAAAGTGTATAGGCGCTTGCAGCCCTGATTTCTTGATTTTCTTCGTTTTTCAAATGGGTGTGATTGTGTGTCTGGGTGTGATGTTGCTCGCTTCGAGACGCAACATTATTGCAACTTGTGGCTATCACTAACTGTACAAAATCGTCAACTATTAACTAAAATCGAAAGCGTTCGGTATCAGTGCGTGTTGAATATGTCCCTCCTACACCAGTTGCGGCGAACTGCTGCTGCCGGAGCGCTGCTCATCCTGAAAGCTTAGACCCAGATCGGTGTTGAGCTGTACGATGTTAAGGACTTCGTCGGTCTCCCGCCAGGCTTGATGATCTTTGGCCGCAATGCCGCCGCTGGTGGCTCCTGTTTCGTCGTCCTCCTCGCTGAGGATGTTGTTCAGGCACAGGTTGAACTCATCGTAGTCGACAAAGTTGCCGCAGTCCAGCGCCGTGGCATTGGATAGCTCCGGCAGTTCCACATCCACCTCCACATCGGCAGCACTACTGCTGCTGTGATAGGATAGCAGGTGGTCGGCTTCCTCCATGTAGCCACCAGCTGCGCGCGAAAAATCCTCATACCCGATCGTTCCCTCCTCACCGTCCTCGTCATCCTGCGCCTCGGCTAAAGCTAAAGAAAAGCCGCTGATCCCGCTCATGCTGCTGCTGCTGATCTCCAGCTGATGCTGCTGTTGTTGCTGCTGATGCGGATGCGGCTGCTGCTGCTGGTGCTGCTCAAAGTCCTCGAACAGCTCCAGCAGATCGTCCTCGTGGGCATCGCTCGGATTGTTCAAGCCTTTAGCCAAGGCGCAAAACTCTGGTCACTTGTAGTCACGCGACGTTCTTCTCCGGCGACCCTCGGTCAGCATGGACTCGCCAATGACTGAAAAGCAATTAGATTTTAGTAACTCTCTCTTTAAAGTAATGTCTGAAAGGGATGCCCACCTGCACTGCGCGTTTTCCTCCTCGCCTCCGCCACACTCTCCACAATACCTGCGCTGACACTGTTTACTCCACCGGCAGCTCCCGCCTTGCCGGGCGTTCCTTTCGGCTCTGCCGCCGCTGCGGCCGCCGCAGCAGCAGCTGCCGCATTGCTCCGGCCGTATATTATCTTATTGGCCGCCGCACTGGCACGCACACTGCGCCGGGTGCCGATTTTCTCGTCCGACGGGGAGGTGGTGTTGCTGGCATTGTGGTTCGAGTTGGTGGTACTGGCTGCCGCGGCGGTGGCTCCTCGAGTGGCATGCACCACGTTCGGGATGCTGGCACTATTCGATTGGGCAGTGGTGACCACAGCTCCTCCGGGAGTCGTAGAAGCAACCGAAGAGTTGGGAACACTGGGACTGTTGGCATTGCTGCTGTGGTTGCTGCTGGCGGTCGAGGTGTTTCCAGTTGCCACTTGCGCCTTGACTGTCCGCTGATTTCCCAGCGCTGGAGTGGCGCCTGCAGCGTTATTGTTGGTTTCTGTGGGAGGATGTCTATTAGTTTCTTCCACAGAATGTAAAAAATAATACAACTTACTGTTCTGTTGCTGCTGCTGGGCGTTCCGCCGCGTCACATGCTTTTCCACCACGGATCCTGGAGTGGCAGCCGCGGGTGTGGCTGCAGCTGCTGCCTCATTCACCTCCACCTGTGCCTGCTTGGAGTTCCGCACCTTGCCAGCCACCTCGATCAAAGGCTCATCCGAATCCGAGGACTCAATCTCAATCTTCTTGCTCAGCACAGTTCCGCCTCCTGTATTCCCATCCGCCGCTGCCTCAGCAGGAGTGCTGCTGTTGCTATTACTGTTGGCGGTGGGTGCTGTGTTGTTGCTGGCACTTCCATTTCCACTGCTCACCCTCGCACGCTTGGTGTCGGCCGCTTCCGGTTCCGACTCGGACTCCGGTCGCCGTCGCTTGTTGTTGTTGTTGTGGTTGGGAATGGGTGTGACAACGGTTCGCGGACTGGCATTGGACGAGGCACGGGATAAGCTCTTGGCGAGGCCAGGTGTGGCTGCTGCCGTAGCAGTGGCTTCCGGACTGGCCTTGGCCGCATCCAGGGGACTCTCGAGGCGACTGCTGGCCCGCGTCCTAATCCTCGGCGACTCTCCGTCCGCCTGGGCAGGTATCTCGATCGAAATGGGCTGCAGGGATACGGCATTGGTTTCGGGATGCAGTTTCTCCGACGGTGTCTTCTCCTCCTGCTTCACTTCGGCCTTGGGCTCTGCCTTCTGCTCCACTTTGACTTCCATTTTCACGACTGGCTTCAGGTTGGCCGACGGCTCCTTCTTGATGCTCAGCAGCGGAGGAACCTCCTCCATTTTGACGCGCACCTCCATCCTGGCAGTCGACTGCTTGCTTTCTGTGAGTTTCTTGATGAGATCATCATGTTCGAGTATATGGTGTTCGCCGTTCAGCTTGACGGTGCTGGTGTTCGTAGTTGTTTGTGCCACAGGTGCCGCAGTTGCCACTGTTGTTGTCGGTAGGGAGTTCTCCAGATTGTTGAGGAAGCCGCCGGTCCCTGTCCCTGTCCCCGTCCCACTCCCCGCACTGCCGCACTCGCTCGTCTCCTTCATCACCGAGGAGACTATCTCCTCGAAGTCCTCGTTCAATCCCCCCTCCATCTTGGCCAGCGCCTTCTCAATTTCGTCGTCCGCCTGCTGCTTCTGCTGTTGCTGCAACGCACTGACCGCTATTGCCGCCGATCCAGTGGTTCCAGTCACCGTAACTGTCGTGGAGCTGGGCGCCGTCACTGGCGTGGTCACCGGCGTCACTGTGGTGCCGGTCAGAGAGGTCACCTGCTGTTGCGGCTGCTGCTGCACCACCTTGGTAACCTGTATGGGACTGCTGGAGGAGAGCTGGTGCGGACTCTTCTCGGACAGGGCGTCCATTGACTCTATACCGCTGTCCTCGCCGCCGCCGTTGTTCCCATGACCTGGCGTTCCACTGCCATTGCTCGCGGGGGAGTTCCGCAGCGTGTTCGGCAACGCAGCCGGGGATGAGGTAGAGGTGGATGTCGACGAGCTGACTGATGCTGAAGCTAACGTCACGGAGGCAACCGATGTGGATGAGGTGCAGGAGGAAGCGATGGAGGAGGAGGAAATGGATGTAGAGATCGGGGCGGAAACGGTAACAGAGGCGGGATTCACGGTGGCCACCACCACATTGTTGATGGCGACTGGCAACTTTCTATCACAGATCAGCTGAGTTGTTTGCGTTGTGGTCGTCGACGACGATGTGGTCAGTGTTGCTGTTGCAGCTGCCACCGTTGCCGCTGCCGCTGCCGCTGCTGCTGCTGCTGCTGTTGCTGCTGCAGCTGACGGAGATGAAGTCAAGATGGGAGCCTGCTCTGCAGTAACCTTTGTGATCTCAACACGCTTCAGAGTCGTCGCACTGGGCAACATGGTTACGGCCGCCGCCAGTTGTCGCTGCTGTTGCTGCTGCTGTTGTTGCTGCTGCTGGTGCTGCTGTTGCTGTTGCTGCTGTTGTTGCTTCTGCAGCTGCAGCTGTTGCACGGCTGTGATGTATGGCGGCGGCTTATGGTTTTTTGTCATCGGCTTCCCACCCACAATGGGTGTAATCGTCGCCGCTGTTTTGATCGGATTCTTCATCGTTAGCAGCCGATTGTTGTTGCCACTGTTCGAGTTGTTGTTGTTGTTGCTGTTGATGGCACTCAGGGTGATGCTGCTGGGCAGGGATGTGGCAATCTTGCTCAACTGCTGCTGCTGCTGTTGCTGCAACGTGGCGGGCGTGGGCGTGGTGCCCGTGTTGGAGGAGCCCACAATCATCTGGGAGTCACTGAGGGACTGGGCTTGGGCCTGTGCCTGCGCCTTGTGCGCCTCCACAATGGCACTGATTGTCAGGCCGTTCTTGCCCGCCACAATGGTCCTGGTCTTCGTGTTTGCCGGCCCTCCTGTCTGCAGCTGCTGGGGCAGTGCCGTCGGTGTCGTGGTCTTCTGTATCAGCAGGGGCAGGCCATTGATGTGGGCCGGAGGCGTAAGCTTGGCCTGCTTGTTGTCGGCTAACGACTCCAGCAGCAGCTGTTGCTGCGGCTGATCGCTGTAGCTGCGCTTCAGTTGGCGCTCATCGCCAGCAGGCTCCTGGTTCTGGCCCTTCTTGCGATCTTTCCGGGTGTTCTTCACCACCACCGTGGAGTTCTTGCCACGCAATCGGATCTGCAGGGGAGGCACACGCGGTTCGTTGATGCCCTGAACACCCGGCTGCTGCTGCTGTTGTTGCGGCTGAAAGTTGCCACCAACTGTGTGTTGCAGCTGCTGTTGGAGAGTTTGCGGCTGCTGCTGCTGGTGTTGCAACTGAGGTGGTTGTTGTTGGACTTGTTGTTGCTGTGGCTGTAGCTGTTGCATCGTCGTCTGTTGCATCTGCTGCTGCTGCTGGGGATGCTGTTGAGTCGGCAACGTCAACAGTTGCGTCTGCAGGGGCAGCTGTTGTTGCAAGTGATTGTTGGTAACCAGGGGCTGCTGCTGCTGTTGCTGTAGTTGTTGTTGCGGTTGCTGGTTGATGAGCAACTGCCCCTCGGTGTCAACCTTGTCTAGCTTCACCCGCAGCTTCAGCTTCTCCTCGGCCGCCTTCGTCTTGGCGTTGCCCTTCGCCCGTTCCCGCTTCGGCTTCGGCGTGGCAGTGGCATCCTTCGCCTTGCGCTCCTTAACCCCCTGCTGCAGCTTCTCGCGCAGCAGATTCGATTTCGCCTTCTTGCTGCCCGCTCCTCCGCCAATGCTCGCCGTCACCGACTGTGGCGAGTTCAGCCCAATGAGCGGTGAACTGTTGCTGGAACGCGGCGAGTTCTCTCCCCCCATCAGGTTGCTGTGATTCGCCTTCAGCACTGGCGTTTTCCTGGCCCGACTCGTGGCTGATTTGTTAGAGGCTATCGAGTCACGGGAGCGCTCCTGATCACTGCCCATTCCCAACGGCAGCTGTTGCGCCGAGTTGGAGTCCTCCTCGGAGAACAGATTGTTGGGCAGGAGCATGTCGTTGGCGGGATTGAAGCCGAAGTTGCTCATCCCACCGGATATGTTGGAGCGGAACTGCAGCTGGGCAGTCTCCTGCTCAGCCTCCGTGTCGCTGTCGTCGCTGGCCATGGGCTCCATGTCGCCAGTGTGCGGATTGATTATGAACTGCTTCTGAGGAGGCCTCTGTTGCGGCTGGACGTGCTGCACTTGCATCTGTTGCTGCTGTCGTTGCACCATTTGCAGTTGTTGTTGCTGCTGCTGTTGCAGTTGCATTTGCCGCTGAACCTGTGCCTGTTGCTGCCTCTGTTGCATTTGCGGCAACTGTTGCTGCCGTTGTTGCATGATCATTTGCTGCTGTAGTTGTTGAGGTTGCTGCTGCTGCTGCTGCTGGTAGGGCATCTGCAACATTTGTGGCTGCTGCATCACAGCAGACTGCTGCTGCTGTTGCTGCTGGGGATCTAGTGGCGCTTCCTGCAACGTGCTGAGGGCATCCCCAACATCCATCCCCACCGCCGACAGGTTATCCTCTATTAGATCCAAGTCCAGATCCTTGGCATCCTGCAACAGCGATTCGAGCTCATTCTTATCCTCCAGACTGAACGTCGAGTCCAGATCACAGTTCAGAGTTGGCAACAGGGCGTCCAGGTCGTTGGTCGTCAGCGCATCCAGCACAGATAGCGACATCAGCGAATCCTGAGCCTGCTGCTGCTGCTGTTGCTGTGTCGGCTGCTGCTGCTGCTGCTGTGCCTGTTGAGTGGTTGGCAACTGTTGAGTTGGCTGCTGCTGCTGCGGCTGCTGTTGCTGCTGCTGTGGTTGCTGTTGCTGCTGCCCCGGCATATTAACTTGTTGCTGCTGCTGCTGGAGATTGTACTGCATCTGGTATCTGGTGAACTCCTGAAAACTGCTCTTCGTGGCCGAGTCCATCGGCTTGTTGATCCCGGCCAGCGGCCAGCGAGAGTTGGCTGCCGCCTGGTTATAATCCGGTGGCGGCGCTGCAGGTACATGGTGTCCCAGCTCGCTGGGAACGGCGGATCCGGGCGTAGGTTGCTGTTGCTGTTGCGGTGGCGGCTGTTGCTGCTGCTGCTGTGGCGCCATCAGCGGACTGTGCATCGAGTGGTGACTGGAGGCAGGCGATAGTGCAGGTCCCAGGGGCGAGGCCCCGCTCATAAATTGTTGCTGCTGTACCGGCGATGCTTGTGGCATGGGCAGCGTCATCATTCGCTGCTGTTGTTGTTGTTGCTGCTGCTGCTGCGGATGAGGTGGCGGAGGAGCCAGAGGCAATGCACCAGGTCGCAATTGCGGCTGCTGTCTCAACTGCTGCTGCTGCTGTTGCTGCATGGAATTCAAACCCATGTTGTTGAAGCAATCTGTTGGGAAGATTTTTTATCAATTAATCTTTTACTTTCAAGGAAATTAAATAAAATACTTACCAGGCGCAGTGGGAAACTGTTGCTGTTGTTGTGATTGCCCTGGCAAAGGCTGCTGTTGTTGTTGTTGCGGTTGCATAAACCGCAGTTGCTGCTGCTGTTGCTGTTGGCGTTGAAGTTGCTGTCGCATGGCCACAGCCTGCGGAGACATTTGCTGCTGTTGAAAGCGAACTTGCTGTTGTTGCTGCACTTGCACTTGCACCTGCTGTTGCTGCTGTTGAGTATACAAATGATTGCTGTTGCCGCTGGGACTGAGCATTGCCTGTTGCTGTTGCTGCTGCAAACTCCGCATCACCACGTTGGGCGGGCAGGGAACCTGCGGCGTCTGAGGAGTTGTTGGAGAGGAAGGCACCACCGGACTGAGAACATCGCTCATTAGGAAGTCGTTTGGCGTCGCTGGACCAGACGAGCGCATCGGAGAGTTCATCATTTGCGCTCCGCTGGGACTCATGCCGATCTGCTGCTGCTGGGGCGACTTGAGCTGGTTCGGATTCGAGTTCGACATGGCATTGCCGTCGTTCTGCAGCAGATTAACTAACAGCGGCGACGATATGGCAATGTTGTTGCTGCCCGTCGACGTTGCCGCAGGCAGCGGCTGCTGGTGGGGGAGTTGCTGCTGCGAATGCTGATGGGGATGCGGCGGAGGAGGCGGCGGATGAGTCTGCAGCGGACTGGAGGCGGGCACAATCGCAGGCTTAGCTATGGCTATGGGTGAGCTGCTGCCTGAAGTGGCAGTGGTAGCTCCCAATCCCGGATATGGCGGCGGTGGTGGCTGAATAAACTGAGATTTGCTGCCAGTAGGTGTCAGCTCGCCATTCTGCTGCGACGACGGCTGCTGCTGTTGCTGTTGTGGCGGCGGGTTTTTCAGCACCTTCAGCGTCACGTTGGGTGGCGGCAGAGGCGGGCCCAGGGCACCGGCACTCGCTCCACCAATCTCCCTGCCCTGCTGCAAGACTCTCGCCTGTCGCATGCTCTCGAATGGGAAATCCCTCGTTCCCGATGGCGTTGGCAGCAGGACGGGCACTTTGCCCTCCATCGGACACACTGTGTTTGGCGATTTGAACACAGGCGGTGTCTGCTGGGACGGCATCTTCGGCTGGCCCGCTCTCCTTTGCTGGACTGAGATTGCATCATTGGAAACATTTTGGGGCAGCTGCACGGTCCTCTGTTGCAACTGCGGATGCTGCTGCAGCTGTTGTTGTTGCAGATAGGCAGAGGCAGCTTTACTGGTGCTGGGTCCATCAAAACTCGGGGACAGAGCCACAAGGCTCTTGTTGTTGCCGGAAGACGAGCCAGCCGCCTCAAGTGTCTCGTTTACATTATCTGCTGGTGAAGGAGGTGGTTTAGTATAAAAATGAATTTATTACGATTTTAGTATGGTTTTGGATGACTTACCCTTGATTAACTTAATATCCTGTCCTCCAACTTTCAAAGTTATCACAGAATCGCCCTCGAACTGCACGGACTGAATGTTGAGGGCGCGCAGTTCGGGATTTCCCTCGGCGGCCAATTGGCGCAGCCGTTGAGCTGCATCCCAGGGGAGCGACACCAATATCCGCACCAGTGACGGTTCAAGCTGCTGCAATTTCATTTCGCAATATTAAAACATTTAATTAAAGGAATTGCGGCAAGAGGAAGAGTATGGAGCAGTGAAATTGCTAGTGGTGGCCGCCCCGAGCAACTATCGATAGGCAGCACATATCGGCTGGTGCTGCTGCACGCAACACTAACACACACACACACACATGCACTGGCACAGCAACAAACCATTGGAAATCACATTTTAAGGCCAAACATTTAAATAATTGCCGATTGAAAAGTAATTCCAACAAATCTTTAATCTTTTATTGTTTAAATAAAGTAGTCTCTTGTGGTTTCCCTTTTTTATGCTACTGTTTGTACTGCTGCACGCCAGAACGGGATAGCTATAGAGGACTCTCATTGGAAATTCCAACAACAATTTGTTCAAAAACAGGGCCCTCTAATGGGCATTTAAGCCAAAAGGCGGCATAAAATAAGCCAACCGACTGCAGTTGGCTGAATTTTCCACGCGGGGCATATAAAAGCGGGTGGTTGGGGGGGGCCACAGGTTGCATTTTCCCATGCGTGCGTGCGTTTCCATCCGTCGTCTCCTCTGTTATCGATACCAGTATCGAAGTCGTCGCCATTTTCTCTTGGAAGGGTGTGCGTGTGTGTGTGTACGATAGTGCGCTGGTGTTGGTGGCAGAGGGAAAAGGTAACCAAAATACTTGCCCGCTGAAGGCGGTGGGGGGGCTTAAAGGGGGGCGCCTCACAAAAATGGGAAGAAATAAAAGACGCATGAGGTGGACTTGGTTAGCCCAAAGTGCAAGAACTTCTGCTGGATTTCTGGCACTAGATTTGGAATGAAATTTCTGCGTGGGTGACGCAAGTGACCCTTCCCCTCCTCAAAGTAACATAACCCCCACCCACCCAACCCTTTCGGACAAGTGCAATAATCGCAGATCAGCTGTTCGGCAAAAAAAAAAAAGTGCAAGAAAGGCAAAGGCAAAGCCGAAACGAAAGGAGGCACAACACTCACCTGTTTAAGTGGCATATCATCACACGACAATCGCACGCGTCGTAGGTTTAATTGGTAATAGAACGCTGCTCAATTTTCGCATCTAGAACGGGAGACTTTCGTACGCGATGGAGATGAAATTTCAGGTGGCGTCCTTTGCGTTTAAACAATTGCATATTGGCATTACATTCAACTTGTATTTTGTATTATTTGTTATGGATTTGCACTTTGTTCCGGGTATTGTTTTCCTACGATTCTATCCATTCGTGGTTGTTGGTGTTGTTGTTGGGCTCACTCACTAGTTTTCGTCGCTCAATTTAACCTCTGCGACATTGTTTTTGGGCATTTTCCACCGCAGCTACTTTTTTTTTTTTTAGTAGTAGGCCTCACTAACACACACACTCGCGTTCACACAACACTCACACACACACGCACACACACATTGACAACGTGCGGGGCGCGGGCAGGGCTCGCTAGCGATTCCGATTCGGATACGGGGATACGGATTTTCCTGCGTCACTTTTCTAGCCCCAATCCTGACCAAATTCATCCGTTTCCCGCTAACAGATTATCGTTCACAGTTCTTTACGGCCTTTAGTGCCCTTATTGTTTTCCATTTCACTCGAGGCGCTACGATAATATATTGCTTTTCAGAGGCGCCCGAATTTTTTTTCTCGTTTCTGGGCAGCACATTCGGATGGTAATTTAACACGAATCGCGATCGTTTGGCTTCTGGTTAACCCTACACGGACGTAGTCAAAGGTTCGTGGTTGCTTTTTAGCCTATTGCTAAAGCTGGGGCGCTATGTTTTTCTTGCTTATTTTGTACAAAAATCCTCGTAATTATAGAAATTCCACGAACAATAACAACCGATTTTCGGGGTAGCCAGTTGTCGCCATTTTTATTTTCCAGCCAGAGATGCCAATCGGTTTGCTGCCGATGGAATGCACTAAATATGCCCAAAATGAGTGTTTTTAGAGACGGCTAGAACGATAGTTGGCTATCGTTAAAAAACTGTGGAAGACAGTAAAATTTAAATATTTCAGTTAAATATGACTTGTTACATAATATTTTACATATTGGATCGGAATGAATAATCAAAATATTTGTGTGTCTTTATGGTTTTGATTAGGAAATACTTGAACGGTTCTAAGTACCGAAAATAATTTAATAAATATTTTGGTTTTAAAATTGCATTTGTGTTTGAATCATAAATATTCTTAAAAATATGTTGAATCAATCATGAGTTTTTTATAATATAAAATAAGTATATTTAAAAGAAACAAAAATTATACAACACTGTTTTATTTTCAAAACATTCCATCCCTAGAGTATCGATTGTGATTGAAGTTCCATCCCTGGCAATTGACTATTTTTCTGCAATGTGAGTACATAACCGAATAATCCTTAAAAACCGCTTTACATTTGAGTTTTCGGACCAATAAATGTATAATAGCAAGATTTTTTACTGTCTTCCTTAGCCTAAACAGTGTTTTCATTTTGTGACATTCCTGTCATGGCCTGCCTGCACCTTCCTTAAGAACCTTACGTAACTGATGACCAATACAGTACAATTTCCTTATTTTTTTGCAGAAACGACATGGCCAACACACCAGCAACCTCCAGCAGCGCCGGCCCTGTGCTCCGTGGCCTCCACAATGCCACCATCAAGCGCAACCTGGCTGTGGCTCTCGGTCTGTCCGCAATTGTGACCGTTGCCTACAAGCTCCTGATCAACGACCCCAAGAAGGCCGCCTACGCCGAGTTCTACCAGTAATTAACCCATTTCAATATTAACCTTGATTCCTTAACCTATGGATCTATAATCTTTGCAGGAAATACGACGCCAACAAGTCGTTCGAGCGTATGAAGGCCGCTGGCCGTTTCCAGTCCTGCTAGGCACCCACAACCCAAGTAGTCTAAGTCTAAAGATGTTGCGATTTCAAAGTGTTACGCTTCTGTATTGAAAAGTAAATAGATTTGAGTCTACGTACGATCTTGGCAATGTTTTACTTCCGGTTTATATATATTTTGGTGTGGTTCAATTTTTTGAATCATATGTTTCTCCTGTGACTTCTTTTTTGTACTTTTTCAAATTCTAGATATGAATTCATGTGATTGAAAACAAGTCCATTTATATTATTAAGATCTTTATTTTACTCGTATTTACAAACTTATAGAAGTAGTGCACAAAACAAACACAAAGCCACACCAGTCGTCACATCATAAAGCGACAAATTGATGAAAACACATCTAAAATCTAATGGCAAAGTCCTTGTAGTCCAGTCGGCTGAGGTTGCCCTGGTTTCGCAGCTCGCATCGATCGATTTGGCAGCCAGGAGATCCCTCGCTGGACAGCCAGGTGACCCTGTTTGGAAAATACGTTATTATAGTTCATAGTGGCTACTATGAAATACCCACATCTTTTCGACCTCCTCCTTGGGACCCTGCATCTTGCCCACAATGGTGCCCGCCTTGCTGTTTTTCACCCAGCCCGTGATTCCTGCCTTGGTGCAGCGGTCGCGGGTATCTTTTGTGAGATTCAGGCCTGCCGGTTGGTTAAAGATATATCTTATTATTTGGTATAGTCTAGCGAAAGTGGAATGAGGCGTGAAAGGAAGCCAAGGACAGGCGGAGGCCCCTAGCAAGTAACTAGCTACTGTGGTTTTATTTTTAGATCTTTGCAACGGAAACCCTGAATCGATCGTGTCGATCCCGGATCCAAGATCAGTGGTCCATAATCCCCACCTTGAACATGCCCGTAGACCTCAAAGTCCAGTGTCACCAGCTGTCGGATGTCTGGAATGCCCATTTCGATCGCTTGAACTTCACCAAGTGTGCACGATGGTTATGTAAATTTCACAAAAATACTTTTCGATTTTGTAAATCGATTTGGATCTTCACTTAATCGGCTATAAAACCAAACCGAAAGAAATTTAAAAACCTCGACACCAACTGGAGTGTAAGACGGATATTGATTATTTCAAAATTATTCGAATAGAAAATCGCATTCGATGCGATCGCGATTTTGGTTTTCAGCAAACCGTCGCAAATTTTAAACTAAAATGCCAAGTTTCTACAAATTGGCGCTTTGCTAGCATATCAATTGCTTTCTATTTTGCGTTTTCGATTTGTATTTGCGTATTTATTTTAGCTACCCACTGCATTCTGCCTCTTTTTGTTGGTTGTTGCTATAGACCAGGGATGCCCAGTCCCATTGCTCTCGTTCCTCCTTTGTTGTTGGATTGCTCTGTCATATGGGTAGAGCAAAGTCATATACGTGTGCTGCTCCCAGCATAGGCAAGGCAAATTACAATAACAATTTTTCGTAGTTTAATAACACTTAAACAGTTTCAACACTTTTCTGGCATTTTGTTGTTGGATTGCCGAAAACTTTTCACTGCAAGAAATCACTTCTTGTTGAGGTTTTGGACAGAATGGTTGACTTTGGAACGATGAATTTTTTCTTTGCCGAAAATTTTCTTTGCGAGCAGCAATGTATTATATGTAATATAATAATAAGCGGAAACAAAAAAATTAATTTGGAAAGGCATTTTATTAAATGCTATGCTAAAGTATCTGCGTCACAAGCCGATATGGAAGCGCAGTAAAAAAAATTCGAAAAATAATTGAGCATATTGAAAATAATTATAATCCTAAAATTAATTCTCAATTATCCGAAATAATTTTTTTTTTTTTTCTGTTGAAAATGTTACAAAAATTTTTTTCAGTGATACGATAGAAAAAAAAAAAAAACTATCGCTCATATGTATTTGTGCTTTTGTGCATAGGTATTGGAATTTGCTCTGTCATAAGCAGTGCTTGGGCACCCCTGCTATAGACTCTCGTGTTTTTGTTATTTTTAAGTAAAGAAAATTCGAATAAGACACGATTCTTTAGGGGAGATGATCTTTTACACGTTTTTTGGGTACCCTACTCGAGAATTAGATAATTTTATGTCTAAAATTTAGATTAATATTAGGAATTAAATATTTAACTTTTAAAATCCAGTAAAATCTGAAAAAAGATATATATATTTAAGATAAATCCCAATAGGAATATTGATTCTTAAATAATAAGTTTCTTATAGGTTGACAACTTATGCGTTTGAATTTAATATTTCATTCAAATTTATATTTGAAACAAATTATTATCCCAACTTTCATTATATAACTATATAAGAAAGATGTTGAATCACCTGACCCCTTCATACAAAGTCCTCGGAGATGAAGACCCCAAGTGCACTGTCAGTTCTCAGACATTCCCTACAGGTGGTCATTATCTTGATATACCTTCTCATATATATGTTTATATACCTTTATCAAATGCAAATTACTCGTTTAAGGTATTTGTCAGATCTGTAGATCTGCACATTGCTTAATTTAGTTGCAAATTGTATAGATTCTGCGCCTCAACAGATTCTATTGACCCAAAACAATGCTGTCTTTGGTGCTGGGTGCCCCTAGATTTCGCTTTCTAGACATTCTTAAATATTTACCTTTCGGCGATGCCAGGAATGACAAGTTCATAGCAGGCGCACAATTTTGACCCTGAGACGTTAATACGGCTAGACGACAGCTTATTATGTTATTTCAGTTCGATGAAAGGGAAATCTAAAGGATATCCTTGGTTGGGTATTTGTCCTTAGAGAAAGATAATAAAAGCGGAAATTGTGATTAAAATACAACAGAGTCTACTGAGTAGTTTCTTAAAAAAGTTTACACCTTTAACATTGGTTATATAGTATTTACAATCATTTATTTATTTCGTTCTTGCTATATATATATATGAAACCAATGTACAATATTAAATCTTGTAGTCGCATCGTTATCACTTAATTAGTTGAGTAGGTAAGGGTGCTTTCGTCACCAGGCCGAAATTTGGTTCGTCAACCTGCTGTTTAAAATGCAATTATGCTTACTGTCTAAAGACGTCGTTCTTTGATTTCTGTACAGGTCTAGGATGTGGATTGGTTGGGGATCAGGATGTGGATCAGGACTACAACTAGCGGTTACCACTAAGCATCTGACTCTTAAGTAAGCTCGGTAAGATTAGGCTTAGGCGAATAAATCTATTTTAATAACTAGGCATAAACACGAGTTTAACAAAGAGTTTCCCGGATCCCTCTTAGACCATCTGTACGGTTGGGTGGGGTTTCTCAATGAGACTGCTCTGGGCCTCCTTGTCCTTTTCCGTGGTTAATCCGAGCGAGGCGTGCTCCGGCTTCAGATAATAGTGCGGTGGTGCTGGCTTCGTGGGGGATAGTTGGTGGGCGTTCTTCTTTTGGCGTTCCCGGAGGAAGTGCAGCCTCACATAGTTGATGGGTATATCGACGCTATCGGCACCTACTCCCTCGCCATCGATGAACACTCCACGAACGAGGATGGAGTTGGAGCACTTGATGGCGGCCAGCAGCAGGAAAGGAATGATGTGTGTTAGCCAGAAACTCATTAGCCTGTCATCTGAAGAAATAAAACAGATTATCACACCTATATGCCTAATTAAGGTAACAATTTGTTCCTACCTGGATAGAGGTACACATCCAACAAGTTCCAAATGCCTCGCCAGGCATTCACGGCGCCAAAGAAGGTCATTAAATAGTAAATGTCGCAAATAATTAGTTTGAGGATGCCGCTTATCCGCCGGCATACATAGCGCATCAGGGGGTGGATGAGGAAGGTCACGAACACCGTCAGGTAACCAATCAACTGGTCGGGGAGAAGGTTATCAAATACAATTCACAATATAAGGATGACGAGGGCACTCACCAGCGAACCCCAGGCAGACTTTGCCCGGTCCCTGGGAAACAGGAGCAGATCAAAGATGCCCCAGACTCCGCGCCAGGCAATCACCACCAGACTTCCAATGACAAAGACCGAAAAGAGGGTGTCCAAAACATACAGGCCAGGTTGATGAAAACCCTACAAGAATTATTCACAAAAAGAGGAGATATAGTAACTAGAATCATTATAATACACTATATATTTAATATATCAATATATTTTATACTTACGGGTATTTTGAACATGGTGTCCACCTCGAAGTAGTCGCTCTTGTGGTCCATGGTTACCGTGTAGGGGGCAGCTCCCAGGTTCCTCAGCGTGCGCGTGGCCACCAGGAAGATGAGAGCAATCGTCGTAACCACAGAAACGATGATCAGGGAGTCCACACTGGTGAGCCAGTCGCAGAGGATCCACGCCCCACGCCACATGTTCACGCACACGATGCCGAATACGGCCGTATAGAGCCGCGACACTATGTAGTAGGTGAGTCGCCGCCTATCCGGATGAATGTAGTCCTTGAAGAAATTCTGCGTTACGGTGAAGATAAAGTGGCCGAGTCCGCCGATGAGGAAACTGGCCATGGCGGAGAGAGGCACACTGCTGGGAAAGAGATACACGCCCATCAGCTCCCAAGTGCCGCGCCAGTAGGCGATCACACAGGGTGCCACCACCATACAGGAGAGCATGATGTCCAGGAACTCGAGCAGCAGTTCGTGGAGATTCCTCCGCGGCGTCTCCGCCTCCAGGCGCTTCTCGCAGGCAGTACCATGTCCGTGTGAATGGTGGTGGGGCAGGTGGCTGGGATGTGAGGCGGTGTGCAGGTGCGGATGGTGGTGGGCTGGATGTTGCAGGAGCTGCTGGTCGGCACCCGCCGGACCATGGCAATGAGATTTCTGCGACCTGGCGCTGGTGCTCACGATGATCGGCGTGGGGCTGGCCGGCGTGCCCTTGTCCGTGGCCAACATTTTTAATTATTTTTTGGTTTGGCTGATAGTTGGAGGTCCCGGGTCTTTCCGAACTCGGAGCTCAGGGCTAATCTGTTTAATTGCTGCCTAATTGGCGCTACGGATATTGCGCCTGTCTGGATGGGCGGCTGGTGCTCTGGCGGGGACCGCTCCTGCTGGCTGCTCGGCTGATTTTGGAATACCCGTAGTCAGGTAGCGCTATGCATTCCGTAGCCGGAGAGAGCGCACTTACTGGTCCTCTCCTCCGGAACCGTCACCGTCGCTGCATCGCCGCTCCGGTGATAATAATCTGGCACTGATAATTACTTGTCTATCTGGGCACCCCTCTCCGCCGGCAATCTTCTTCCCAAGCCAATCTCTGTCTATCGCTTCTTTGTCTGGCCGCAGTTGCATAATCTGCATCCACTGTCACATCCACTCCGAGGTTGCCATTTGCCCACTCGTCTGAAAAAAGGGGGAATCGCAAAGAAACCTTATGAGTGGCTTATCAGACTCGTAATACCATCCATTAATCTTTACACCGCCTTTAGAGCCTTCAAATAATCATGAAAAAATATAGTCCTAGGGAGCTGATAATTAGTGAATAGTTTTCAGTTTATAGACCTGGCAGCTGTCTACTACAGATCACTTATCACACAACTTGCCCATTCAATCCGACTTTTTCCAGTACTAACCCAGATTTCAAAGGGGATCTTCGTATAACTTGTGCTTGTCTTAGGGCAGGTTTACTTAACAATGGCCTGATAACAGCCTCGACACTTGAAAGCCATCTTTCAATTCTTTAATCTTTGATCTTAAACGTGAAAAAGCAAAAAATAATACAAGGAAATCGGTTGAATGCCTCCAGTTTCCGATTGGGAGGGATTATATTTTAAGAATTTATATTATTCGGGTCTTACGTAGAAAAGAAATGGAAAAATAGTTTTTAAAAACTTGTTTCGGTTTTTATTTTATCAATAATTTTAGGAAATATATATATAGACTTATATGAAAATCAGAAACAAGTAAATATATCCTATTCCCTGATTCTAATTTGAAAAAAGAATGACTTAAAATCCTTCTTTAATGAAATAGCTTTTAACTACCTATAACATAATTTACCAAGAATTTAAGAAGCCCTTCCATGTGACTCATTAAAACAGTCACATTGAAACTTGTTTACCAATTCCAGAAACTCAAAAAAAGCCAGCATAATAAAGGATTCCCCACATGATCCCTAAATGGTGGGTATTACAGGGTATTAAGTAATCTAGCCCGTGTGATATGAATTGCCATACCGATGTTTGCCCCAGATTTTATGGAGATCACCTGAGAGAGAGATCAGAGCTCTTTTCCTGATAACTCAACGTCAACGTGACAATTTTTGTGTGCTGAGTGGCCTCTCCGCTCGGCACTTAAGTCCCGAGGGGCTCCGACTTATCTCAAGTGACTTAATAGATCCAATTTAAGATCAACGCCGCAGGTCCAAGAGCTTTGATTAAAAGTAAAATGCCACCGAAACAAAAAGCGAAAGTGATCCGCTGGACACGGCAGGGCATCCAAAGTGTCAGAGTCTTGAACTTGTGCCACTTGAACTTGTCACTTAAGGCGCCGGGTCAGGGGCACATGCCAAGTGGTGGCAAGGGATTCCGGGAACTACTCGCATGTTGTACAATTATACAATGATGCAATGTATGCCAAGGAGGTGAGAAGGCGATTTTGTCTATTGCAATTTTTAAAATCCTTAAAGATAGATTATTTGAAATTTCCTTGAAGGAAAGGCCACCACTGCGTATGAGTGATATTTTATTCGGGCATTTTATTCTTATCCAAATATAAATATAAATTAAAGAGAAAAATATAAGAAATTATCTCTTAATCCTAAAGCTAACATAACATTGAATTGAGTTTCTTCTAAAAATAAACTGAGAAATAATAAATTCTGAAATGATTTCATTATATGTGGTCTCTACGGTGTGCGCCAAATCAATTATGATTTGGCAGTGTCTAATTAGTCCTCCCCCCGATTGAAATTAGTGCAGGATGTTTCCTATTTTCGCGTTGCCATTTCGCTGGCTGATCTGGTCGTCTGTCTGGGCAACGCGGCGTATGCGCGATAATTAAACATGCGACTTTCATATGGGGCTGTCGGCGAAGGTCCGAGCTGGGATTTTGTCGGTTGTTGCTGCTCCAGCTGAGGCTGCTGTAGTAGCTAATGTTTCAACTGCTGTTTGGGTCAAGCGCATTCGGATTTAAATCTGAGTGGTGGATGCACCGGCCAAATGGACGGCCCACTGAGCGGCTCATTGAGCCCAGCAAGACTTCCTCGTTTGGGGCAGCAGATCGTGATGGTTTCGGGGATTCAAGGGGATTCGGGTATGTAGTTGCAGATGCAACAACAGATGATTCTAATTTAGGCCCATGGATCGAGAGGGTAGATGGAGAGGGAGCGGCTCTACTGATTTCAAGTTCAAACTCCCCAAGTGGGCCAAGTGACGTTTCAATGCAATGCCAGTAGTAGTATACCTCATCCCGCTAGTATCCCGCTCTCATTGCACATTGTACTCCAATTATGTCGGCTAATTGACAAAGAACGGGTGACAATTCAAATGCCAAATTGGACGTCGAGCTATAGCGACTTTTACTCAATTTTTGCAAGGTTCTTGATAAGTTTGACGATTCCCGGCCCCCGAGTTACGACTTGGCTTCAAGCTAATTAGGTTTGCCAACACAAATACTATATAATGCTGTCCATAACACTATCATCTGTCCATACATATATCTGAATCAGATAGCTAAACAAATGTGAATACTGTTGGAGATAAGGCCAACTCGGCCAAACACTGAAATCCCGCCAAATTCCGACTTTTATTTGGTTATTGTTGAATGTTTACGATCGGCTTGTGATTCCTAATTTGCCTTTGACTAATTCCAATGGGGTTTGAGGTGCGATAATGGCCAGGGTAGATGTCTTTACAGCACGTCGTCAGTCCAATATTTGTCTGGGATATTATCAGTTACTAAGTGCTCGCTTTACTGCCTTTATAGGGTTGAATAATCGCACCATTTGATCATCATGCCAATCTAAAGTCGGGGGATGGGAGAATAATTTCTATATTGATCTTCTGGCACCTTTTATTTGCGTTTCGATAGTGATTTGTCGAAAGCTATTGTTGAAAAGTTATAGATCCAAGATCACGTTTCTTTAGGGTATGTCCCAGTTTACTTTTAAAGAAATGATTTTAAGAATTTTAGAGTAGGCAGGAGTTTCTCGAAAATGTATAATTTTCTACTAATATAGATTAGTAATTTCTTTTTGAACAATCTAAACTATATCTTTAAAAAAGTGTAGCCTTGACCAACATTGCGTATGAGTGATATTTCAACTAATCGCCCCATTAAGTGGAGTTCGTTTAATCACACTTCATGTGAACTAAACTCTTTTCCAAAATTTAATATTAAATACAATCTTATTCGATCAGCAAACTAATTATAAATGTTCCCATGTTTTCAACTGCTCCGATAAGATATACCATACGAATCGGGGCAATCGTTCGACAATCGTTATGCCTTATCATTTATCGATTTACAAATATTACAAAATAAAATTTTTGGACTTTGCGAAATATGCGTGGACCATGGAAGATAAACACAACAAACACACACAACACACCCACACATTGCAACACACGCGCGAAAAAGACACACAACCTCACACACACACACACACAGGAACAACAACTATGGACTGTAATAAATTTATACAAAAACAAAAACATGGGATTACCGTTTAAAATTAGCAGAGCTTGCTGGCGTTGCTACTGCTGATATTTTTTTTTATTTATTTATTTTGTTTTTTTTTTTTGTTTTATTTGATGCTGCTGCTGCGGCTTTGTGGGTGCGTAAGATATGGGTGCGAAAGAGAAAGGGTTGCAGCGTTTTGCACTTTTTATGCTTTTTTTTTACAAGCGACTAATTTAAAAGGAACTACCATATGATTCGGATTGCACACACGCACCGGAAGTGATCGTGGTTATCGATTTCGTTCGATTATCCGTTCGGTTACCGTTAGCTCGACCGTTAGACGTGGGCCGCAGGTGATTGATGCTCGAATGCGCGAACACGACTTCTGGCGCTACTATATATATGCCTATACTCGTAGGAATCGGCTTAGCCCAGCCGTACAACCACACAAAGGCACTCTCCGGCACATACACACACACACACACACACACCAACACACACTACCGACACACAGTTGCAATCTAGTTTATTTGTACGGTTGTTTGAACTCGGCGGACTGGACTGTTTGCTCGGAATTGTTTTTGTTTTCCGCGATCAGAACGCTCGACAGTCGCCGGTGGCCGCAGAAGATGAACTGGAAAACTGAACAGGGAGCTGGGAACTAAAACTGCGTCTGATTGGGGTCTCGGACTGGGACTGAGTGTGCCGGATTTGGCACTCACGGACCCCCAAAAGCCCCGACGAATAATGAGAAAAAATAAATCGCAACCACGGCTTAGTCCCCCATCTCATCGAGTCGAAATCCAAGCTTCAGCTCATAAAGCATAAAATCCCGCTCACTATCGATAAAGATATCTGAACTAGGGCTTTTTAAATCTCCATGAAAACTAAATTTGTTTTTCCAGTTTTTTTGATATTTTTCTGAAATTTCGAAACCACTAAAGTGGTCTTCTATTAATACTTGCGTGGAGAAATATTGGAAATTGTCAAATACCAAGAGCTTTCTGTTTCTTGGATCTGAAATGGAAAAGTTCTTGGTCCAGTTAGGTCATTCTTTTGATATACTTTGTTGGTTTAGCCTTTGAACTCAACTCTATGATAACAGGTGCTTGTTATTTAATTAATAATTAATTTGCAAGTTGATTAAGAAACGATTACACAGTCGTCACCTGTATTAAAAATGGTATAATATTACAGGCATCAGTAATATATCACAAATTAGCATGGAATTGTTTCAATTATTAGGCGCGGAAATTAGTTCACAGTCTTGAAATGCTTGAAAAATTCAATTTGCGCATTAATATTATCGAAACCTAATGGGATCGCTACAAAATTGAATAACTAGTAGCTTTTTATTAGTTTTTTATGAGTGTTAATTTTATAATTGTTGCCACCGTCGCGTAACAAAGTCGAAAGGGAAAACAAATTTTGAAATAATTCGCACTTAATAAACTCATAAAAACTATGCAAGTGCATAGATGCAATCTATAAATATTCAATTACGTTTGGGAACTAGGAAAGCGACTAGTGTCTACTAGATCATAGACAGTTCTACTTTCCATTCAACTGCATTCGCTTAATTTATGCGTGAATAATTTTAGATAACAGAAATTAATATTAAGATTGTGCAAAGAAATAAATTCAATTAGCTACTGTTTGACAGGTTTTGATTTATATCGCAATTGAAACGAAATTCCCATCCATCCCGTGCATAAAATATACTAATTCTCCTCATGACAGGGATTTGTGATTAGATTAGACTCTTTTAATAGTCATCTTCAAAAGAGTTCTTCAATTATAATCAATTGCCTGTTTATGGCAGTCGGTTGTGATTTTCCTTTGTCCGATTCAAAGACTCGTGATTTAATAGAAGTTGGGGTTTTTTTTCATTGGCCAATGTTTAATTGGCGAAAATCCTAATAGTTATTTATTGGTCATCCATTTCAAGGTTAGCTGAGATTGTTTTGGCCAAAACTCAAGTACCTGTCTGGAGATTAATCTTTGTTTTGAAGTTTACTAATTTAAGGGATTTCATTGTCGAATTAAATCAGAAAGGTTTGGTGAAAGCCTGAAAAATACTGATACCTGAAACCTTTCTGAAGCTTTCTTTTGAATAAAATCTTTTAGTTATATTACTCATTTGTTACTGTGATTATTTGGTTATTTGTTTAATGATTTGTACACTTTTTACTTTAAAAAAAATAGTTCAAATATGTGGACTAATTACCAATTTTTAAATGCACTATTGTTATTGTTCTGGTCAATTATAGGCCGTCTTTTTCAAATTTCTCAATTGCAGCTTTATCTTTCCGGCTTCCAGATAACCACTATCAAAACTTTGGAAATGAAGAAACTGTAGGAGCCGACTGATATGTTTGTAAAGACGTTCACAACATTACTAACCTACCGCAAGATAGAAACTGGCTAAAACGAAAAAACTTCTTCGTCTATTGTTTTATTTTCTGCTATATCACCGACTCAGTTATTCCAATGTCAACTGACCCAGGTTTTTCGGTCACTCCTATGCAAATGAAGAGCGTCTCCAAAAAAATCACAACTCACTGATTTCTTTTCGTTTGCTGGATTATTTATTAATTTTATTAATTAGCCTAAAGACGCAGTATAGACAAGCCATGTGAAATATTTACATACGTCTCCTCTCCGTTTTGGGCGCGTGTTGATCACAAACTGAGCCGTTGACGTTGCCAAATATTTGGACATCATAGGCGCCCAAAATCGTTGGCGTTATCGCCTCGGAACTGGGCTGATAAGAGCAACCCGAGAGGAAGGTATTCTGGCTGTACACTTACTCCACCCTCGACTTGACTGGCCTATTCCTATTCCAGTTCTATTCCATCGTTTTGATTAGAAATTTATGTAAACGGTGTCGCTCCAACTGGTGTATCATCTGTATTTTTCCGTAATAGTCTGATATTCGTTTTAAATCTTGTTCTGGGTTAAAATGCGATGAGTAGAGCCCGCGCTATCGAAGAGCTGCGAAAAACACAAACATAAAGGCCCAATCAGGCTGCGTTGCCGGGTCATAAAAGATCGAGCAATGACTGCTATCGGATCTCGATGCTCCATGTCGAATGGGTTCGGACTTTTGCGCGATTAAAGTCGCCTCCAAATCGCTAGGTTTGTTTGCACGTTCTTAAGGCTTTATCTCCGAAGGCACGTTACTTGTTTTTGCGTTCTATTTTGTTCCACTTCATCCTTACACATGCTATTCTTCAAAAGAATTATTTTTATTGGCTGGAGAGTAATAAATTTCATATATTTAAACTTTATTTCAGAGTTCACAGGTGTGCAGTTCCTATAAAAGTAGTAATGAACCACATAACAGCAATATTTTGCCAATCCTAACCCTTTTCCACTTAACTAAAAGTATAATAAAATATAATTGAAATGAAATTTATGTTATTTTGCATCGGTTGTCACTTTTTGTACAAGAAATTCCAAAATATTCCATAAATATCGAACGCAATCTGAAAAACCAAAATTTTTCAAAGGCCCCTAAAAGTATGCTTTAGAAAAGGCTACTCCGCAACAAATGATCGAAAGAACAAGGTCAGATTTAAATTTTAAAACTTAATTTATTGTTTTATTTATACAGTTAATTGCATCTTATATCTAAGCCCTGGCAGCGTTTCGGCCTTGGCCCTGTCTCTCCTTAAATGCTTGTACTAGTTTGAACTTCTGGATCTTGCCAGATGTAGTCTTCGGGAATGAGTCTACGGGAATCACAAATCGGGGTATTTTGAAGTGGGCCAGCTTTCCCTTGCTGTACGCCTTTAAAGCCTCTGCGGTGAAGGAGGCGGGGTCCACGCCCTCATTAAGGCGGACAAAGGCGCACACCTCCTCGCCCAGTCGCTCGTCCGGAACACCAATAACCTGAAAAATAATATCAAATGTTATTAAAAATGTTTAAGAAACCAAAAAGAAAAGACAACTCACATGTGCTTCAATAATCTGCGGATGGGCATTTAAAAAGTCTTCGATCTCTTTGGGGAAAATGTTCTCGCCGCCGCGAATTATCATCTCCTTGAGGCGGCCCACAATGCGTCCGTATCCGTTCGCCTCCAGGATAAACTGATCGCCAGTGCGCAGCCACTTGTCCTTGCCAATGGTTTCCGTGGTCTTCTCCTCATCGCCGTGGTAGCCGAGCATGGTAACATATCCTCGTACACACAGTTCTCCTGGCTGTCCGTAAGGTACACACTTGCCCTCGGCATCCACCACCTTGGCCTCGATGTGATCCTGTATGTGACCCACTGAGTTGAGGACAATATCATCATGGTCACCAGGCAGGGACTGGAAGATGACAGCCGTGGTCTCCGTCAGCCCATAAACACTTCGAACGGATTCAACGCCAAGGACCTCTCGCACATCTTTAATTAGTTGCGGCGAAACAATAGCACCTCCGGTAATGGCTTTCTTGATCTTGCCCAGCGGCAGTTTCAGTTTCCGTTGGGTATTCACCAAATCCACGTACATGGTTGGTGTTCCGTGGAGTACTGAGCACTTCTCATTGACGATTGCGTGAAGCGAGTCCTTTGGACTGAAACCAGCGGCTGGAAGCACCATGGTGGCTCCCTTAGTCATCGCACCCATGATCGTGATGACCACTCCAAAAGCATGGAACATTGGAACCTGGACGCAGATTCTTTCGCCTGCCAGTTCGTTCCGGTTGCCCACATGGATGCCATTGTTCACAAAGTTATAATGGGACAGAGCAGCCGCCTTGGGGTTTCCGGTGGTTCCGGACGTAAATTGAATATTGCAGGGGGACTCGGGGAGAACTTCGTTCTGGATTTTCGATATCTTCTCGCGCTCCGACTTGTTGGCCAAGTCCAGAAGGTCGTCGAAACGAAGGGCTCCCTTTAAACCGTCGTTGCTGTCGATGATCACCGATTGCAGATGCGGAAACTTCTCACTGCGGATCTTTCCCGACTCTGCGCCAGCAATCTCCGGGCAGATGCCCCTCAAAATCTCGTAATAGTTCTGGGACTTAAAGGTCTCCGGCGCAATGATAGCCTTGATGTTTACTTTGTTCAGACAGTAGGCCACCTCGGGTCCCTGGAAGGCGGGATTGATGCCCACCGAGGTGAGACCGGCTCGAGCAGCTCCCATCATGCCCAGGTACCAATGCATATAGTTCGGAGCCCACAGACCCACTGCGTCCCCTCGCTGGAGACCCAGCTTCAGCAGACCCGCCGCCAAGCCATCCGCTTCCTCCAGCAAGCTCTTGAAAGTGTACCGTTTTCCCTCGTGGCACGAGACAATAGCCTCAGTATTTCCAAACTCCGCTGCCGATAGTTCCAATTGGCTTCCAATGGTGCGGTACACCAGCGGCTCCTTGCCCACATGATGTTTGTGGCTAATCAGAACTGGAAGTGATGTGGAGATGCTAAAAAATTGAGAAATATGAAAAAATAAATTTAATTTAATATTTTGAAATTGAATTGGTAGGTATCATACAACTTATTTCAATAATCCCACAATTCTAAATGGTTTTTATGGAAATAAACAGAAACAAATTTTAAAGGAACAATGCGATGGCTATATCTTGGCCAATTTTCCTCCGATTTGACCTAATCGATTTGTAGATCGATTCTCTATGATACTGCATCAAAATCTAAAAACAAAATATTTTTGAGATTTTTTGGCCTGAAAAGTGCCTGGAAGACCATTATGGTCCCCTGCGATGGCTATATCTTTGCCAATTTCCATCCGATTCTTAAGCGGAATACCTTAAACGATTTGTGGATCGATTCTCCATGATTTTCATTTAAATCTAGGAACAAAATATTTTTGAGATTTTTTGTCAAAATTTCTGGAGGATCCCCTTCGAAATTATCAAAAGTGCCTGGAGGGACAATATGGTCCCCTGCGATGGCTATATCTTGGCCAATTTCCATCTGATTCTTGAGCGGAATACCTTAATCGATTTGTGGATCGATTCTCCATGATTCTGCATCAAAATCTAGGAACAAAATATTTTTGAGATTTTTTGTCAAAATTTCTGGGGGATCCCCGTCGAAATTATGAAAAGTGCATGGAAGGATAATATGGCCCCTAGCGATGGCTATATCTTTGCCAATTTTCCTCCGATTCTTAAGCGGAATACCTTAATCGATTTGTGGATCGATTCTCCATGATTCTGCATCAAAATCTAGGAACAAAATATTTTTGAGGTTTTTTGTCAAAATTTCTGGGGGATCCCCTTCGAAATCATGAAAAGTGCCTGGAGGGACAATATGGTCCCCTGCGATGGCTATATCTTGGCCAATTTCCATCCGATTCTGGAGCGGAATACCTTAATCGATTTGTGGATCGATTCTCCATGATTCTGCATCAAAATCTAGGAACAAAATATTTTTGAGATTTTTTGTCAAAATTTCTGGGGGATCCCCTTCGAAATTATGAAAAGTGCATGGAAGGATAATATGGCCCCTAGCGATGGCTATATCTTTGCCAATTTTCCTCCGATTCTTAAGCGGAATACCTTAATCGATTTGTGGATCGATTCTCCATGATTCTGCATCAAAATCTAGGAACAAAATATTTTTGAGATTTTTTGTCAAAATTTCTGGGGGATCCCCTTCAAAATTATGAAAAGTGCCTGGAGGGACAATATGGTCCCCTGCGATGGCTATATCTTGGCCAATTTCCATCTGATTCTTGAGCGGAATACCTTAATCGATTTGTGGATCGATTTTCCATGATTCTGCATCAAAATCTAGGAACAAAATATTTTTGAGATTTTTTGTCAAAATTTCTGGGGGATCCCCTTCGAAATTATGAAAAGTGCATGGAAGGATAATATGGCCCCTAGCGATGGCTATATCTTTGCCAATTTTCCTCCGATTCTTAAGCGGAATACCTTAATCGATTTGTGGATCGATTCTCCATGATTCTGCATCAAAATCTAGGAACAAAATATTTTTGAGATTTTTTGTCAAAATTTCTGGGGGATCCCCTTCGAAATCATGAAAAGTGCCTGGAGGGACAATATGGTCCCCTGCGATGGCTATATCTTGGCCAATTTCCATCCGATTCTGGAGCGGAATACCTTAATCGATTTGTGGATCGATTCTCCATGATTCTGCATCAAAATCTAGGAACAAAATATTTTTGAGATTTTTTGTCAAAATTTCTGGGGGATCCCCTTCGAAATTATGAAAAGTGCATGGAAGGATAATATGGCCCCTAGCGATGGCTATATCTTTGCCAATTTTCCTCCGATTCTTAAGCGGAATACCTTAAACGATTTGTGCATCGATTCTTCATAATTCTGCTTCAAAATCTAAGAATAAAATATTTTTGAGAATTTTTGTCAAAATTTCTGGGGGATCCCCTTCGAAATCATGAAAAGTGCCTGGAGGGACAATATGGTCCCCTGCGATGGCTATATCTTGGCCAATTTCCATCCGATTCTTGAGCGGAATACCTTAATCGATTTGTGGATCGATTCTCCATGATTCTGCATCAAAATCTAGGAACAAAATATTTTTGAGATTTTTTGTCAAAATTTCTGGGGGATCCCCTTCGAAATTATGAAAAGTGCATGGAAGGATAATATGGCCACTAGCGATGGCTATATCTTTGCCAATTTTCCTCCGATTCTTAAGCGGAATACCTTAATCGATTTGTGGATCGATTCTCCATGATTCTGCATCAAAATCTAGGAACAAAATATTTTTGAGATTTTTTGTCAAAATTTCTGGGGGATCCCCTTCGAAATTATGAAAAGTGCCTGGAGGGACAATATGGTCCCCTGCGATGGCTATATCTTGGCCAATTTCCATCCGATTCTGGAGCGGAATACCTTAATCGATTTGTGGATCGATTCTCCACGATTCTGCATCAAAATCTAGGAACAAAATATTTTTGAGATTTTTTGTCAAAATTTCTGGGGGATCCCCTTCGAAATTATGAAAAGTGCATGGAAGGATAATATGGCCCCTAGCGATGGCTATATCTTTGCCAATTTTCCTCCGATTCTTAAGCGGAATACCTTAATCGATTTGTGGATCGATTCTCCATGATTCTGCATCAAAATCTAGGAACAAAATATTTTTGAGATTTTTTGTCAAAATTTCTGGGGGATCCCCTTCAAAATTATGAAAAGTGCCTGGAGGGACAATATGGTCCCCTGCGATGGCTATATCTTGGCCAATTTCCATCTGATTCTTGAGCGGAATACCTTAATCGATTTGTGGATCGATTCTCCATGATTCTGCATCAAAATCTAGGAACAAAATATTTTTGAGATTTTTTGTCAAAATTTCTGGGGGATCCCCTTCGAAATTATGAAAAGTGCATGGAAGGATAATATGGCCCCTAGCGATGGCTATATCTTTGCCAATTTTCCTCCGATTCTTAAGCGGAATACCTTCATCGATTTGTGGATCGATTCTCCATGATTCTGCATCAAAATCTAGAAACAAAATATTTTTGAGATTTTTTGTCAAAATTTCTGGGGGATCCCCTTCGAAATTATGAAAAGTGCCTGGAGGGACAATATGGTCCCCTGCGATGGCTATATCTTGGCCAATTTCCATCTGATTCTTAAGCGGAATACCTTAATCGATTTGTGGATCGATTCTCCATGATTCTGCATCAAAATCTAGGAACAAAATATTTTTAAGATTTTTTGTCAAAATTTCTGGGGGATCCCCTTCGAAATCATGAAAAGTGCCTGGAGGGACATATGGTCCCCTGCGATGGCTATATCTTGGCCAATTTCCATCCGATTCTGGAGCGGAATACCTTAATCGATTTGTGGATCGATTCTCCATGATTCTGCTTCAAAATCTAGGAACAAAATATTTTTGAGATTTTTTGTCAAAATTTCTGGGGGATCCCCTTCGAAATTATGAAAAGTGCATGGAAGGATAATATGGCCCCTAGCGATGGCTATATCTTTGCCAATTTTCCTCCGATTCTTAAGCGGAATACCTTAAACGATTTGTGCATCGATTCTTCATAATTCTGCTTCAAAATCTAAGAATAAAATATTTTTGAGAATTTTTGTCAAAATTTCTGGGGGATCCCCTTCGAAATCATGAAAAGTGCCTGGAGGGACAATATGGTCCCCTGCGATGGCTATATCTTGGCCAATTTCCATCCGATTCTTGAGCGGAATACCTTAATCGATTTGTGGATCGATTCTCCATGATTCTGCATCAAAATTTAGGAACAAAATATTTTTGAGATTTTTTGTCAAAATTTCTGGGGGATCCCCGTCGAAATTATGAAAAGTGCATGGAAGGATAATATGGCCCCTAGCGATGGCTATATCTTTGCCAATTTTCCTCCGATTCTTAAGCGGAATACCTTAATCGATTTGTGGATCGATTCTCCATGATTCTGCATCAAAATCTAGGAACAAAATATTTTTGAGATTTTTTGTCAAAATTTCTGGGGGATCCCCTTCGAAATTATGAAAAGTGCATGGAAGGATAATATGGCCCCTAGCGATGGCTATATCTTTGCCAATTTTCCTCCGATTCTTAAGCGGAATACCTTAAACGATTTGTGCATCGATTCTTCATAATTCTGCTTCAAAATCTAAGAATAAAATATTTTTGAGAATTTTTGTCAAAATTTCTGGGGGATCCCCTTCGAAATCATGAAAAGTGCCTGGAGGGACAATATGGTCCCCTGCGATGGCTATATCTTGGCCAATTTCCATCCGATTCTTGAGCGGAATACCTTAATCGATATGTGGATCGATTCTCCATGATTCTGCATCAAAATTTAGGAACAAAATATTTTTGAGATTTTTTGTCAAAATTTCTGGGGGATCCCCGTCGAAATTATGAAAAGTGCATGGAAGGATAATATGGCCCCTAGCGATGGCTATATCTTTGCCAATTTTCCTCCGATTCTTAAGCGGAATACCTTAATCGATTTGTGGATCGATTCTCCATGATTCTGCATCAAAATCTAGAAACAAAATATTTTTAAGATTTTTTGTCAAAATTTCTGGGGGATCCCCTTCAAAATTATGAAAAGTGCCTGGAGGGACAATATGGTCCCCTGTGATGGCTATATCTTGGCCAAATTCCATCTGATTCTTGAGCGGAATACCTTAATCGATTTGTGGATCGATTCTCCATGATTCTGCATCAAAATCTAGGAACAAAATATTTTTGAGATTTTTTGTCAAAATTTCTGGGGGATCCCCTTCGAAATTATGAAAAGTGCATGGAAGGATAATATGGCCCCTAGCGATGGCTATATCTTGGCCAATTTCCATCTGATTCTTGAGCGGAATACCTTAATCGATTTGTGGATCGATTCTCCATGATTCTGCATCAAAATCTAGAAACAAAATATTTTTAAGATTTTTTGTCAAAATTTCTGGGGGATCCCCTTCGAAACCATGAAAAGTGCATGGAAGGACAATATGGCCCCTGCGATGGCTATATTTTGGCCAATTTCCATCTGATTCATCATTCTGTATCAAAATCTATCAAAAAAGTATTTGTGAGATTTGTATATCCTTACAGAGGTTGTTAAAAGTTTCCTCAAATTGCAATGCTCCTCCCGAAAGAAGGTTTTCCTTCTTGTTATATATTGATGAAGTTCAGTATCAGTATTATAGTAAATACTAAGATAAAGTTTTATGAAAACAAAGATTTCCTGATTTTGAAACAAGTTTTTCTAAATACGTGTCTACGTGTCAAAAAATGTATAAGTTGACTTGACATTTGGCGGGTTGGCACCCTCGCTAAATATAAAAGCTTTTTAATCAAAAGCTTAATATTAAATTTCTGTTAAAGTGGGTGTGAGTATGCCAACAAAGGTATTATCATTTGATTTACTACTATAATTTTTTTTTATTTTTTAAGTACATGCATTTCACTAGCTATTGATGTCTTTCAAGATTGGCGCGTGCCGGCAGATGTTACAAGAAAATTAAAAAAAAAAAGATTACAGCTCTTTATATACTCTATAGCAATGTTTACGTTAGATGTAATGCATACGTAGTATTGTAATGGTAAAAAAAATTACAGTGACTGGTAATGAGACGTTTAACTTTGGCTGCTAAGAGTCTGCCATAAATTATCAAGCGAATGGAAATTTCTGCTCGCGATTTGCTTATCATATTTTTAAAGTCATCTAATTAATACAAGATAATTAACGCCACCCGATCGGTATATTTTTGGCCCCCAATCCATTGCCTGCCACGCCCTCTTTTAAGCCTGGGTTATAATGAATAGTTGGACTAAAAATAATATCTCAAACAAAGACTGGGGCAACTGTACCACCAATCTGGAATCTGAATTGTTACGCAATTCTCTGGGCAGATTTCGAGGGTGAGGACGTGGTGGTGGGGGGGTTCGTATATAAAACACCCTATCCAAAAATTGCGCATTTAGATAATGGAAGATTTTCCTTAATCACTTCACTCAGGTACTTCATGATATAAAAATTAGGAAAACAACTTTTCAAAGGATTCGTGTCCTTGAGCATCCTACCTGCGAATCGACTTGAAGACACATTTCTGCCTCAAGGCAAATCTGGAGACCGTTTGCAGCTTTCCGTTCAACATATTGGATATCACAGCGTTTTTTTTAGTTTAAAATATAATAATAACCATACTATGCACAAAAAAACTATATGATAGAATTTATATTAGAAAACTATTTCGTGAATGATTTTTTCCCTTTTGAGGAAGTTCAGGAACGTCTGATGCCCGTCAAGTTCTGAAGCAAACTGAGCGGAGGGGTTCCAATAATCACATATTCTCCGCAGCTTTTTTTTTCTGCCGGTTTTATATACAAGTGTTTGAACTTTATTATTATTATGATTTTGTTGTTGGCTAGAAAAGATCGTTTTCAGCGCCGCATTTGTTTTGCTTTGTTTGCTTTTTCTTGGCTTTGCCACACGTGCTGGCTGTGTCCTATCATGGTGTGCGAGTGTTTGTGTTTTTGTTTTTTATTTGTTTTATTTTCCGGGCTATTTGATTAACCAGTTGACAGAGAAAAGCTTTTTTGAAGGTCAGTGGCGTGCTAAGAGGGGTTAAGATAACAAAACAATTTTATTTAAAAAACTTATTATTAAACCTATTATATGAAATAGTTTTCCATTTGAATTCTTTCAATTAAAACCCCCCTCAAGCATACATCTCTAAGCCCCTGCATAATGTTTGAAGCTTTTTGGCTGTGGCGTGATTCCCTGCATTGTTTGGGTTCTCCCCTCTATAATATGTCCATATGTTCCTACAGAGATCCAACAGGGGAGTCAATTGGGAACCTTTGTATGTCTATTTAATAAAATAAAATTGGATATGGACAATAAAAGGACGGGCGTCATTGGTATAGATTTATTAGTTTCTAGAATCACTTATTTTTATTAAATATTGTCGACTACTGTATCACAGTCAAGTATTTGTTTGTTTAGTCCGATAGTGGTATCTACTAACTTGTTCACAAAATATTTATTATTACACGGCCAAAATAAAATGCCAAGTATTTGGGTTTTCAGTTTCCCCAAAAGATAATGTCTAACTAAACTGATAAGAAAACAGTCTCTATCAGATAAGAAAAGCTCATATGGCTGCTCTTGGAGCATTGACTTGGGCATCCCTGATAAGTTTAGTAGACGACATTATCGTTTTGCTTGGAATAGCCTATTATCGCTGTCGATAATAATATCAGACCCCATGAGAAGGCGATGTCTGCCCCTACCGAATTAGTACTGTTTTGATTGACTTAAAGATAATTAATAAGGCATAAGAATCAGAATAGACATATATAACACATTTAGATCATTTATACATGTGCTAGGTTAAATTTAAAATATCTACAATATAAACTAGCAGTTATGGCTATAAGTAATAAGCAGAGTTTAATATAATGTTTAACATCAGATGCAAAATTCTCTTCTACTCTTAAGGGTTTCTCATGGATTTTCCATTTTCTCCAAAACTTTAAGAATCCTATATTATTTACCTTGGAAAATCCACCAAATTGAAGTGCCGCTACTCCACTTTCTCTGCCTAATTACACCTGCAGACGCTCATTTGGATTTTCCGCAATGATTTTGTTTTGGATTCCTTTGGACCATCAATTGAGCAATTAAGGAAATCCTAACGAAAGGTGGCCGCCGGCTGAGATTTGGCGCCAAAAAATGTTATTTGCCAAAACCGGAGTGGGGATTCAACAATTGTAAACAAACGCTTGCGCGGATGCCAGGATGGCTTACCATTTTCGGGCTTTCGCCGGAGCGTCCTTCGTCTTGGCAGTTTCGTCGTGTTGCCAAGGCGCCCAACCAGGACCGCCGAGTGGCAGGCCGAGTTTTTCCGCTCGAGCTCCTGGGAAAACTCAACTCGATGGGGAAATGAGTTTGGCAAATCAGAAACTCGCAGACGCTCGTGGCAAACGGTTGTTGGTTGCTCCCAAGACTTGGGCCCCAAAAAGAAAGCACAATATCAAGTGCCAGTGGCTAAGGGGACATTCAGTTGGCCAAAAAAAGGCAATGGGAAAAGTAGAACCAGAAGAAAAAAAAAATATAAAAGGGGGCACCGCCGTTAACGCACACGCAACCAAAGTCATAAAGGGGCTAAACATATAAATTTGTGTAGTAAAAGTGAAGAAAGCGAAAGAATCAAAGTGGAATAATAGCGAGCGGATGTGTTGGCCAGAAGCCATACTAGCTGGAAACGTTTTTTGTTACTCGTCCGTGTTTTGAGTGTATATTTGTCTGTGTGTATGTGTCTCTTGCTGTTTCTGTTGCTGTTGCTTTTGCTGCTACTTGCTTCCTTTTGCTGTTGCCAATGAAAATGCAAATTGTTGGTAACAAATATTGGTAAAATGCGGAGGCCGTAGGAATTTGTGCAATGCGAGTGTGCGAAGCGGAGGAGAGCCTGAAAGTATGCAGCGGAAATTCACAATCCCCCGAATCGCGAACCAAATCAATAATAATACAATAACCGAGCAACATAACATAGATAATGGCAGCATAAACCATTTAACGGCCCAAAGTGTTTAACCTGGAATCCCTGATCCCGGAACCTTTTTGTTCTTATTGTTGTTGTGTAATGTTCTAAAAAGGAAACAGGAAACCCCAGATCGCACCGAAGGCAAGGATACCAGAGCCGTATTCAGGATGTCACAGCCGCGCGGTGGGCGTGGTGGCCGTGGCGGTGCGGGGGGCGCCGGCGTTGGACGCAAGACTCCCTCCTCGCTGACCGGTCCGCCAGATGATTCGGCCACGCCCAGCGAAAGGGCAACTCCGGCCAGTAAAGCCGACTCGGATCCCAAGGACGACAGCTCGAGTAATGGCGACAAGAAGGACATGGACCTCTATCCCGCCCCGAAGCCACCCAGTGCCGGCGCCTCCATTCGGGACACGGCCAACAAAGTCCTCGGACTGGCCATGAAGAGCGAATGGACGCCCATCGAGGCCGAGCTGAAGAAGCTCGAGAAGTATGTGGCCAATGTGGGCGAGGACGGTAACCATATCCCGCTGGCCGGAGTGCACGACATGGTGAGTACTGTACAGTAAGCCATCTGCAGGCTGTTGCGGCGAAAATTTGTAAAATCAATTGTCAGCCAAAGCAGGAATAGGAATCGAAATAAATACAGGAACGGGGTTAACACTGAAAAAAAGGGTAGTTCCAGATATATACCAACTTGTTGAAATAAGAGGTGCAAGAAAATAATATTAAACAAGCTGAAATTTAGTAAAGAAAGTATATATTGAAGGGAAGACTATTATAACGAACCTAAGTGAGAATATTGGTAAGAATTTTGGTAAGAAAATAGGAAGATTTAGGAAAGACATGTTCAAATTAAAATAGACATTATTTATTTGAAAGGCAAACATAATTATTTAAAGTGTAGTTGATGTATAAACGTCGCCCTTATCAACGTCGTCGGCATTTTCCCATTTCTGGTTGTTTACCAGCCAAAATAACGACACACAGGGCCCAGGAACTGGAGGCCAGAAAACAGAAAGAAAAACCAAACATTCAAAAAAGCTAAAAACAGAAAAACAGAGGCCGGGAGAGAATGAATGTTATTTGATAGCGCGTCCCAAATGTTTGGCTGCCAAGGCGATGGCTTGGCTTTGAGTTTCCGGCTCGGTCTCTGGCTTCCCAAGCCAGCTCCCAACTCTGAGCTGTGAGTTTTGGGGAGTCCTGCCACAAGTTGCGCTGACTACCTGCCCAATAAACTCATAAAACATCGAACAATTGAAGCGCTTCGATTTCAATTTACCATAAACGGTATCAAGCGAAAAAGTCGTTGACATAAAATTAACGTTGAACAGTCGAGGGCGGCGGAACCGCTAATGAAATGCGGGGGAGGTGCAAACGTAAAAGGGTTGGAATTGCTATGCTACCATTTCAGATTGTCTGCCAGACTAGACTGAGCCCGAGACAATATTTGCATAAATATGGCCCAGACGAGGGCTAGAGTTTTTCTATTTTTGGCATAGTTATTTTCGCTTTTTCGAGGGCTCTAGGCCCTTTAGGGTTTGGCGCTTAGTTCTTGGCTTGATGGGTTTTTGGGGTTCTTGATTTCGTTTTAATGACGGGACAATCAGAGACAATTGAGATTAGAATATAGCGCGGGAGTGGCCAATTCTATCATAATGATGCATGCAATTCTAATTTCTGCCTATCAATCAGGTCAAGAGCTAACATATCTTGGTTATACTTTTTGTTTTACAATCTAACGCTAAATATAATATAAATAATAATTGAAATAAAAGCTTTAAAGTTAGCAGGAAATAAAACTTATAAAATATTTTTAAATGAAATATAATAAATATTTTTGAATTCTAAGAGATACTTCTTATAGATGAACTTTGTTTACCGCCTATTTGATTTTATTGGCGATTAATAATGGGAATACTTGTCATTTATCTTTATACCATACATATTTTTAAGTTTTTTAGATGTAAATGCCATTTTTAAATTATTTCTTTCAGAACACCGGCATGACTCCATTGATGTACGCAACCAAGGACAACAAGACGGCCATAATGGATCGCATGATTGAACTTGGTGCCGATGTGGGTGCCCGAAACAACGTAAGTGTTTGCCGGGAAAATTCTTGGAATTATTTAAAGCAAGCTCCATGTGGAGTGTAGCCAAATTTAGAAGCCGGCCAGCTGTTTCAGCCAAGATCGGCGAAACAAAAGCCTCTGAAATTGTGTCAAATCAATAAAAGCCGCATAATTAAATCTCGAGCGGGGCGTCAGTGGGTGAAGCCGACATCCACCCACAACTACGCACGATACTCACGCACCACTCACCCGAAGGCACTATGTCTCAATACCTCAATCCCTCAATGGGTCAACCGAACCGAGCTTGGCCAATGGCCGAGTCTCGAGTGGAGTTTCCCTGAATTGAGTCGAGTCGACTTTGGTTTTTCGCCAAAAACCCCAAAATAAACCACATCACGCGAAAGTCGGCATGGGAATTTCCTTAAAGGTCCTTGGGCGAAAGTCAAAATTAATATTCTAGGGAATTACTGGTGGTATAGGGTTAAGTCTCCGACAAAGATTTGCATTTTGTTTAATTTAAACAGCTTACATGGATTTTCTTAAAGCTACATTCTGATTTCCATATTTGCCTTTAAATTTTCATTTAAAGTACTGGCTCCAATTAAAACTCACTTAAATCAAATAAGCCCAGAAAAGAGGTTAACAAGTGAAGATGAAAGGTCAGCGCTGATGCTTATCCTGATTTCTTTCGCCATTTGCCATCGTGATTATGGCCAATTCTCGTTTCGATGTCAGCAGCCGTGGGCAGGCCCTCCAATGAAGTGAGCAGTTTGGGCATCGTTGCCCATTAAGTCCGCCCGCTAACAATTGGCCGATTTTGTCGGCCAGCTCAGCTCAGCCCGGCCAGCTTTGCATGCCGCAATTACTTAGCACATTTCATTTGAAGTTGGGCTTTGCTTCTTTTCTTTTTTTGGCTGACCATTCACATGTCCGTACGTATATGCGTACTTCAGGGCCAGAAACGATAAAATCCTTGACCTAATTACAAAATAATTGTTGCCAAACCTGAGCAGACATGGCCAATTGAATTACCAAAACAAACATAGTAACTTTAATTTTCTCACCCTTGCCGGAAAAATATTCATAAAGCATTATAGTTTCTTTATGAAGTTTTGAGAGTCTTGAGTTTGAGAATGTTAGGATTTTGCAATGATTTTTTTAGTAATTCTAATCTTAAATTTGTTTGTAAAGAAAATAGACTTTAAGATTTATAATAAAGATAGGTATATTTTGTTAAGAAAAACCTATCAGAATTAAAATTTTGATCCCCTTGAACTGCTCACATAATATTCTTTATCCTTTAGTTAGTTAGTAAGTCCTCTCCCCAAACAGTAGATCAAGTATTACCTCATCTGACCACTAATTCGTTTGTCACTGCAAAGGTCACACCTGCTTTTATGTTACACTATCATCCTGATCTCATTATAAAAGCCACACCTCACGTGCATCATTACTCTTTTGGTTCGCAAATGTCACTCCGTGACTTACAGAGATAATATTATTTGCACCGCCCCTCCCCAGCAGGCCTAATGAATTAAAAACTTGACTTGGGCCGGGAATACTGTTTATTGCATTTATAATTTGCAACTTATCTAACTGTCAGACCAGGCCTAAGTAATTCACTCTCAACACGACAGCTCCAGGACCATTATGACCATTGTAAAGTATATCCTTACTCGTATGATGTAACGCCGGACTAATTAACATTTTTAACTTTTCAACTCCAAGGAGTCTTTGTATTATTTCATTTTTTTTTGGAAAGCCAAGGGCCTGTTGGCAACACCTCCTTGCAACTTAAAAGCCAATTAATCAAGCACATGACTCCGATGTACGCCCAGTTGGCCAAAACTCCGTTTGCACCTCGAGGTCCTTGCGGCCTGACCTTTCGAGTGGCCGAAACGTCGACGTCCTCGACGTCAGACGCGACTTCCGCTACATTTTTATAGCCGGTGGCGTCATTAATATGCAATTTTAATTAAATCCAAGCGAAGCACTTCACGCAGTGCCCGCTCCACATGTGCTGTGTGTGCGATGACAGCGTGAAATAAAATGCGGAGTAATGAGGCCGATTCATTTGTCAGGCAATAAAAGTGCGTGCCCTCCCTCTATAATAAAAAGAAGGGGCGAAAATTAATTAACTCCATTAGCCGCAAGTGCACATGCAAGGAGCGAAATTCAAATGAGTCGCGTAATGAGGTCTTGCAATTATTTTAAAGCTTCTCCGGAAGGTGTGTGACAACGGGCCAAAATGACTTCATTTGCTGGGCGTCAACGTGCCAGGACATCCACGTGGCACACACATCCACGTCCTCATCCTCATGCACGACTATCTGCAGAAATAAAACAAAATAAAAAGGGAAAAACACCCACGAAACTGGGTCGACCCACCTCTTACGGCCAAAACGGCAAAAATGTGCTGGAAAATTTGCGCTTCCGTTTTGGTTTTGTTTCCGGTTTTTGCTTTCGCCCTGGCCCAACAAACTGACACAAACACTAACTCGAACTCAAACTGAAAACCAAAACACGAGAGACTCCCAAACAAACTGGAAGCGGGCTGAAAAGTATGCAAAACAGCGCGTGAAATATTATCTGTCTACCTTGTAGCCCTCGGCTCCTTTAGCTCCTTGGGCCGCCTTGTGGTTCTATGTTTACTTTGGCTTTTTGTTTCGGGCCAACGTCTTGGATTGGCTTTCTGGACATGTGTCAAAGCCGTCGACTGGAAGCCAGTTCGACTGGCTTACTGCCTGGCTGGCGTTTTATGCAAATTAGCAGGGAGCTATGGCCAGAAATAGTCGCAAATAAAACAGGGAAACTTTTAATTTCAAATGCCTCGAATGGAAGACACTCTAACATTTAATTTCAAATGCCTCGAATGGAAGACACTCTAACTAAGGTAGAAAAACAATTGGAAGTCTCTAAAAGGATTCATTTCTTCACGAGATACGTATTTAATTTATTTATAAAAATAAATAATATTATTTTAAGTTATTTGTTTTAAGATTTGTAGTGATTCTGCCTTTGTAAATGCTTATTATAATTTTAAATAAATAACTCTTATTATTAATAATCATATTTACTTTAAGATTAGTAGCCCCATAGCAGCAACTAAACTAACAAACATTCTTCTCACCTTATATGATTTTCTGAAACCTTTGCAATTACCATCCACCAACCTGATGACAAGGCACAAATACCTTTCTTTTTCACTCCCTGCTTACAAATATATACGTAGCTATATATGAAACCAGTTCACTTCCGTTCTGGTTGAGAACAATGGGGAGGCTTAGGTATAAATTAAGCCCACGGCACACGGGGCGTATGTGTAACATGCTGCGTTATGGCTTATTATATAAAGCAGCAATAAATATTGCCTCATGCCCCAATTCACATGTGAGTCACTTGACATCACTCCAAGCCATCTAAGCCATGGCTAGAATTCAACACTTCATGCAAGACGTTATCTTAAAGTACTTTTCGTTTCGGTGATTTGCTCAGGGTCACATTTTGGTTTAGTTTTTTGTATTTTTTGGAGGAGCAGTTGATGCAGTTTTTGCATGTGAGGTTTTTGGGGGTCGGTTGGGCTGTGGCCATTAAGAAATGTCCGTAAGTGAAAGTCCGCATGCAAGATTGTGGCTTAAGTAATCAACCACCGGCCACACCTTTGCCTTTCCCTTTACATGCAAAACTAACCGTCCAACCGACTTTGACCCATTGAACTGACCCAGCTCCCTCATTTCATTTGCGGTGGGATGGGGTGTTTCCTGCCAATGAATTGCAATTGATTTCTCCCACTCTTATTCTCTTGCAGGATAATTATAATGTGCTACACATTGCGGCAATGTATTCGCGTGAGGATGTCGTCAAATTGTTGCTAACAAAACGCGGTGTCGATCCCTTCTCCACCGGTGGCGTGAGTATTCCAATAGCATTATACTATATATCTGGGGCTATACATTCATTGTGAGTCAGGAAAAATATTCTGTAATAGCTGGCGCCGCGACACGTCAAGCGACACTCTCGATTCTCAAGTCCCAGGACTTTCCAGGGCTTCGAGTGTCGAGTTGAGGAAATTGCTGCATACCTTGAGGCTGCTGTCAGCTCGATTCGCGGGCAATTAGCGGCCATTAGACGCATATTTCATTTGACTAAAACACAACAAAACAAAAAAACGGTCAAGAAACATGAAATCAAAGGTCAGAGCCTAGAAGCCGAGAAGATGCAACTTTGTGGCTCGCATGTTGCATGTGACTTTGGCGGAGCCCGGCAATTAACTGGCGACAAGGTTAAGATGGTAATGTCTAGGCCCCGATTAAAGCCACTGCTGCTACTCAAAGAGCCGACCTCTCAAAGTAAACAAACCTCTGCAGTGGTTGCCAGGATATTCAAGTTTAAAGTTTCTGTTATTTAAGGAAGTATATTAGAAGGTTTTAGAAGAAAGAAGTAAGAAGGCGGAAAAGTTCTTTATATTCTTAGAAGGCTTAGGAGGGTCTATCTAAGGGTAACTAAATGGAAAATTTGGGTGTTATAATTTGATCTATATAATAGAAATTTTAGAGCCGATAGATTCTAGTTTCTAAAGAGCAATTCTGCCCTTTAATTATGGTAAAATGGGTGGACAATAAAACTAAATGCGAAAAAGGGAAGTTCGTTTTAGAAACAAGCTGAATTCATATACCCTTTATTAAAAACTGATCTTAAAGATTGGACTTATTACGGCCTCTTTATAATCTGAATATCCTTACATTTTGTTGATAAATATATAAATATTAAAATTGTAATACAATTTTTTATACGACAAGATATAAGGCTTCATTTTTAGTTGAAAAGAAAAACACATATTTAGCAGCTTTAGCAAATAATCAACATAAAACAATTTCTTACATTAAAAAAACATAAACAACATTATAACTTTTTTTTTTAATTAGTAAATTAAAATAACAAAGCATACAATTTTAAAAGAAAATGGTAATATGGAATGGAAATATAAAAGAATATGAATAATTTTATGATAATAGTCCTGTCAAGCCTGTAATTATTGCACCCTGTTTCATTTTTCGTGTCGCCATTAATTTGGCTTTCTTCATTTTTCTTCTTCGCCGCAATGAGTTCGAGACTTGGTGATTTAGGGGGCGTGGGCTTGCCAAAATTACTGATGGTTATCAGAAGAGAGCTCCCGCAGACCGGGGCCGGAACGGAACGGAATAGAGACGGCATGTGCGCCAGAAGCGAGACGGGCAGATGCAGAAATTTTTGTTTTAGCAACAGCCAAGTTTGAAGTGTGCCGTTGGCGTGTGTGCGTGGCAAAGGACTCCTCATCCACATCCACATCCAAATCCGACACCTGGCCGTACACCTTATGCCTCCACACACCCCACCGGGGACGCTTCCATCTCCCTCGAACCCATTGCGGCCTGTCAGTGGGAGTTCTTTATTTTTTTTATTTAGTTTTTTTTTTTTTTTTTGGGCTGTCAATCTGTGATATGAGAGAGAGAGGCAAAAAAGAAAAATGACACGAAATGTGCTTATAAACGCAAAAACGAGCCACTCGCCTATTCAGTAGCAAATGGGATTTTGAAGCGAATGGGAACAGCCAGTTAGCCAGGCCTCAGTCGAGGGTGTGAACATTAAACCACATAGCGCAGCATTAACATTTTTCCGGCCCTATATCGATAAGTGAGACCCAACCAATAAGGGCGTCAATACTCGTAATTCAAGAATTATTATTGATAATAAATAATACCCATATATATTCCCAATTTTTTCTAGTCGCGTTCACAAACTGCGGTGCATTTGGTGTCGAGTCGGCAAACCGGAACTGCCACAAATATCCTGCGCGCTCTTCTTGCGGCTGCTGGCAAGGATATTCGCTTAAAGGCGGACGGCGTAAGTGTGACCATGTGTGCTTGACAGTGTGTTGGTGTGACTGAGTTCATGTGTGTCTGTGTGTGAGCCACTGGGGGAGCCACAAGTGTTGGCAGCTCAATTGATGCCGAATTATCTCCTCAGGCAATGGCTTCGCTTCCTCAAAACTGAGTTCATTGCGAAGTGGAGTGCTCTCGAGGCTCTAGTGCCAGGCGGTGCCAACGTAAACAAAGACTTAATAAAAATCGCCAAAAAATATATACCTATACCAATAACAGCAACAACTACTACTCCAAGAGAAGCTAGTAACATAAAGCAAACAGAATTTGTGGAAAAATCGATATGCAAAAAACGCCCCCCTTAAATGCATTTCGACTGCCTGGAAATCTTAAAAGCCCCCAAAAATATGATTGCGTCCATTACACAGAGACTAAAAAATAGTTGTAGGAGAATATAAATATTAAACTTTGTTTGTACTCTGTTACTCTAAGTACTCTGAGATAAGTTTTTTAATCGCGTACTAAATATTTTAAATTTAAATTTCACGTTTAACCTATTGATTAAGGATCCAGTAGGCATACAGGTCGTATTGTGTTCCAAGAAAACGCATAAGTGTATGCTACAATATTTTCTCTTTGATGAAGTGGTGGAGAAGTTTTAGGTATAATACAGTTTCTTATTTATTAAACAAAATTTTAACCTTTCTAATCAATTATTATTGAAAATAAACTTTTATTTTTGAGTTCCCCCTTAAATTATTCCACATTTTCCACACTGTATCAATGAGCTTTGCCTTCATTCAGAGTTGAATTACCATCGGCATTGTCGTCCCAGTCTGATTAACTAGCATTGGCTAACCGAACTCTAGGCCTGCTGGATCCTGTGCCTCCAGCCTGCCCCCCCGAAGGCACCTCAACTGAAATGCGGAACTATTTGTCGCATCACGTGCACGTGTGCAAATGCACAGGCGATATTTCCATTACGCACGCGAGGGGAGCGCATAAATTTCCACCGAATTGCCATCGAGGGATTTGTGAGGAGCTGTCAGGGAGGTGGTGGTGATTGGAGGGAAATCGGGTGGCAGTGCCACCGATTGATTGTCTAGACAAAATGCTTACCCACCTCGATTTGCGCCCCGATGGCTGCGGCAAATGGCAAACAGCAACTTGATTTAAATCAATTAGAGTGAGGTGGAATGGCACTGTCAGGCGAAATTAGCCGGATGAAGTATTTAGCTTCCGATGCCATTCACTTCGGATCGGGTTCGGTTCGATTCGATTTGGTTTCGATACGCTTGCTTTTCCATTTTCCTCACGCATTCCCTGGATATACGACCTGCCACGATGTGTATCGGTGGAGTTTCTCTCGAGGGCGCTAAACTCGTTGCCAACAACAAACAAATAACAAACAGAGGAGAACTTTACCAAAAAAAAAGGGGGTCAAGTCGCTGTACAACTTGATTTACTCGCTTTTGGTTTTTGGTAGATAGGAATAATGACTCCCCGTCACGCCCCTGCCCCCTCCTCCTACTCATCCTCCTGCCCCCTTGGCAGTTTCAAAGTTGAAGCGCCAAAGTTGCGAACTTGGCTAAAAATAGAGAAACATGTTGCCGTTAACACTTGAGGCTTGAATTGGCTAATTGGTTATTTATGATTATGTGATGTGCGAGTGTGTTAGTTCTCTAAAATGTATGTGTGTGTGTGTCGGCTTATCCTAATTGGCCATACTAAACTAAAATAAGGTAAACTAACCTATCTCTCACCTTTACTTAGCGTGGCAAAATCCCATTGCTCCTGGCCGTCGAGTCGGGTAATCAGTCCATGTGCAGAGAACTCCTGGCGGCACAAACGGCGGACCAACTAAAGGTAAGTTATCAGCCAAGCTCGGACTAAATCTCCGGGCAATTCGCACCCTTTAACACCTAAAAATACCTCAGCCATTTAGCAAGTTTTTCAGCTTTGAAAGTATGTGTCTTGAAAGTAAAATAATCTAATAAATTGTAAGTAAAAGTCCAGGTTTTAGAAAACTTTTCATGGTAATCAAATACTTCTTTTAACTTTAAACTAAATCATTTATAATCTCTTCCACTCTGTCAATCAAAACGTCCAACAGAGGCTTATAAAAATGTCCACTTAAACTGCTAGTTAAGACTAGAATTAAAACCCCGTGACAGGGCTTAAAAAAACAAAAACTTGATTAAGATTGCAAACAGACTTTCAAGCCCGTCCCCAGGGTGCCAATCAAAGTGTCCGGCTCGGCTGTCGGAGAATGTCCACACGGACCTTTTTGCCTTGAACTGTCGCGCTAAACCCACTGGGTAAATAAATCAAAAATGCAAATTTTCCGCCCTCGGGTACGCACAGGTAAATTATGGCGATGGAATGCAGGTGAAAAGTGCAACAGTGCGCCGACATTGGCAAAGTTTGTGCGATTTTCAATCAGAACTTGAAGTGCAACACATGCCAAGAGCAGTGCGTGTTGATTAAATTAACCAAAGCGGGCTAGTTGCGGGCCAGCTATTTGGGCTATGAGGGGTTCAAGTTAAAGTTAAAGTTACACCTGACTTTGGCCGCTTCGGCTTCGGCACGCAATCAGCCGGCAAAAGGCAACCAAACTGGGTCAAAAGCCAGGCGAAAACGCAGCTAAGTCGTGGGGATGGGCATCTGATTTGCATAGCCCAAAATAAATTTGTTTTATATAAAGTGCAGTCTCATACACTCAACAAAATTATTTACCGAAAGAGCTTAAAAAATTTACGAATCAATGAAGCTCTAATCATCGTCAAATAGTTTAAGAAGTGCGTTTTTGAATTTTGAATTATAATCCAGAAGCTTGGAAAGCTAACTAATTTTAAGAGAAACCACTACAAATTTTAATCGATTTTCTGTTTGCATATTTTTTTCCGAGTGCAGTCTCATGCTCGTATTTCGTTCCCTTTCCCCCCAGGCAACGACGGCCAATGGAGACACGGCCTTGCATTTGGCCGCCAGACGGCGGGACGTGGACATGGTCCGCATCCTGGTCGACTATGGAACGAATGTGGACACGCAGAACGGGGAGGGGCAGACGCCTCTCCACATCGCCGCCGCCGAAGGTGATGAGGCCCTCCTCAAGTACTTCTATGGCGTGCGCGCCTCAGCGTCCATTGCGGACAATCAAGGTGAGTCCCAGGTCCGCCGAAAACTAGGCCAAGGTTGGCCCATGAAATGAGATATAAGGAGATATTATTCGGAAACATTTGGGATTACATTTCAATTTAAATTTATTATAGTTTGTCTTTCAACTTCCGCTTAAAATGGGTGTACTTAATTTTGTTTGAATCAAGTTCCTAAGTATTCCTATGTTTTTTTTTAGATATATTTAATTTCTTTATATGGAATTCTGAAATACCTGAACCATTTATATATTAATTTATTTAATTGAAAATCTTAGACAAGGCAACAGTGCGTATGAGTGATGGAAACATCTTTCACTCCTTTAAAGTAGAGTTATGCCAATTTCTTTGATTTGAAATGAAATAGCTCAAATTGTTAAACAGTCAATAATACATATATTATCCTTATCCTGCCCAGATCGCACTCCGATGCACTTGGCCGCCGAGAATGGGCACGCGCACGTCATCGAGATACTGGCCGACAAGTTCAAGGCGAGCATCTTCGAGCGCACCAAGGATGGCAGCACTCTGATGCACATTGCGTCACTCAACGGTCATGCTGAGTGCGCCACGATGCTCTTCAAGAAGGGCGTGTACCTCCACATGCCCAACAAGGACGGAGCCCGAAGTATCCACACCGCCGCCGCCTATGGCCACACGGGCATCATCAATACGCTGCTGCAAAAGGGCGAGAAGGTGGACGTGACCACCAATGTATGTAAAGGACTATTAACTTTGTGTTCATAACCTAAACTACTCTTTCCCAGGACAACTATACCGCACTTCACATAGCCGTAGAGTCGGCCAAACCCGCCGTTGTGGAGACCCTGCTCGGATTTGGAGCCGACGTCCATGTCCGGGGCGGCAAGCTCCGCGAAACCCCTTTGCATATCGCAGCTAGGGTCAAGGATGGCGACAGATGCGCCCTCATGCTGCTTAAGTCAGGGGCTAGCCCCAACCTGACCACCGACGACTGTCTCACCCCGGTCCATGTGGCTGCCCGTCATGGCAACCTGGCCACGCTGATGCAGCTGCTCGAGGACGAAGGCGACCCTTTGTACAAGTCAAATGTGAGTTGAAAATAAACTATAAACTTTAACCACTTCTAACAAGCCTTTTCCTTTCTTTTCCAGACCGGGGAAACCCCTCTGCACATGGCCTGCCGGGCATGCCACCCGGAGATAGTCCGACATCTGATCGATACCGTAAAGGAGAAGCATGGCCCTGACAAGGCTACTACGTACATCAACTCGGTGAACGACGACGGCGCCACGGCGTTGCACTACACCTGCCAAATCACCAAGGAGGAGGTGCGCATCCCAGAGTCCGACAAGCAGATTGTGAGGATGCTCCTCGAAAACGGAGCGGATGTCACGCTGCAGACGAAGAATGCGCTGGAGACGGCTTTCCACTACTGTGCCGTGGCCGGTAATAATGATGTGCTGATGGAGATGATCTCGCACATGAATCCCACGGACATCCAGAAGGCTATGAACCGTCAATCATCGGTGGGATGGACACCGCTGCTGATTGCCTGCCATCGGGGGCACATGGAGCTGGTGAACAACCTGCTGGCGAATCACGCTCGAGTGGACGTCTTCGATACGGAGGGCAGATCGGCCCTGCACTTGGCCGCCGAGAGGGGGTACCTGCACGTGTGCGACGCCCTGCTGACCAACAAGGCCTTCATTAATTCCAAGTCCCGCGTGGGTCGGACGGCCCTCCACCTGGCGGCCATGAACGGATTTACGCACCTGGTGAAATTCCTGATCAAGGACCACAACGCCGTCATCGACATCCTGACGCTGCGAAAGCAAACGCCGCTCCACCTGGCAGCGGCCAGCGGGCAGATGGAAGTCTGCCAGCTGCTCCTCGAGCTGGGAGCCAACATTGATGCGACCGACGACCTGGGCCAGAAGCCCATCCACGTCGCCGCGCAGAACAACTACTCTGAAGTGGCCAAACTCTTCCTGCAACAGCACCCGTCGCTGGTGAACGCCACCAGCAAGGACGGCAATACTTGTGCCCACATCGCCGCCATGCAGGGATCCGTCAAGGTGATCGAGGAGCTGATGAAGTTCGATCGGTCGGGCGTGATTTCGGCGCGGAACAAGCTAACAGATGCCACGCCCCTCCAGCTGGCCGCCGAAGGTGGTCACGCGGATGTGGTGAAGGCCTTGGTCCGGGCCGGGGCATCCTGTACGGAGGAGAACAAGGCAGGATTTACGGCCGTCCATTTGGCGGCCCAAAACGGACACGGACAGGTCCTGGACGTCCTGAAGAGCACCAACTCCCTAAGGATCAACAGTAAGAAGTTGGGCTTGACGCCGCTCCACGTGGCAGCGTACTACGGACAAGCGGACACGGTCCGGGAACTGTTGACCAGTGTTCCGGCCACGGTCAAGTCGGAAACACCCACGGGACAGAGTCTGTTCGGGGAACTGGGCACGGAGTCGGGGATGACACCACTGCATTTGGCGGCATTTTCCGGAAACGAGAACGTGGTGCGACTGCTCCTCAACTCGGCAGGTGTTCAAGTGGATGCGGCGACCGTTGAGAACGTAAGTGACGGATTGAAGAAGTAGTCGTATATTTATATATATTACGGGCATTTTTTAGGGCTATAATCCACTCCATTTGGCTTGCTTCGGCGGACACATGTCAGTGGTCGGTTTGCTCCTGAGTCGGTCGGCGGAACTCCTCCAGTCGACGGATCGTAACGGCAGGACGGGACTGCACATCGCCGCCATGCATGGACACATCCAGATGGTGGAGATTCTGCTCGGCCAGGGTGCGGAGATCAATGCAACCGATCGTAACGGTTGGACGCCACTGCATTGTGCTGCCAAAGCCGGCCACTTGGAGGTGGTGAAGTTGCTGTGCGAGGCGGGAGCCTCTCCCAAATCGGAGACCAACTACGGATGTGCCGCCATTTGGTTCGCCGCTTCTGAAGGACACAACGAGGTGCTTCGCTACCTGATGAACAAGGAGCACGATACCTATGGGCTGATGGAGGACAAGCGCTTCGTCTACAACCTGATGGTGGTGTCCAAGAACCACAACAACAAGCCCATACAGGAGTTTGTCCTCGTCTCCCCGGCTCCGGTGGATACAGCTGCCAAGCTATCCAATATTTATATCACTCTTTCCACAAAGGTAAGGGTTGGACTTCGAAGTCCTTTTCATATTTTAAATCATCTTTATTTTTAATTTCAGGAAAAAGAGCGTGCCAAGGATCTGGTGGCTGCTGGCAAGCAGTGTGAGACAATGGCCACGGAGCTGTTAGCCCTGGCAGCCGGCTCGGACTCCGCCGGAAAGATTCTGCAAGCCACCGATAAGCGGAACGTGGAGTTTCTCGACGTCCTGATAGAAAACGAACAAAAAGAAGTGATTGCCCATACGGTGGTGCAGCGATACCTGCAAGTGTGTGATGGAGAAATATTTACACATCCTTATATATCCTGGCAGTCTTAAAAAATTCACAACATAAGCTGCAGGGATATATAGATCTTTACATTTTTATTATTCTTTTCAAATTGAACTCATCACAAAACTAAAATGTCCCTTTTTTTCAACTAGGAACTCTGGCATGGAAGTTTGACTTGGGCCTCTTGGAAAATCCTCCTCCTGTTAGTGGCCTTCATCGTCTGCCCACCGGTGTGGATCGGCTTCACCTTCCCGATGGGCCACAAGTTCAACAAGGTGCCCATCATTAAGTTCATGTCGTACCTCACCTCGCACATTTACCTCATGATCCACCTGAGCATCGTGGGCATAACGCCCATCTACCCGGTGCTCCGGTTGAGTCTGGTGCCCTACTGGTACGAGATCGGGCTCCTCATCTGGCTGAGTGGCTTGCTGCTGTTCGAGCTGACGAATCCGTCAGATAAGTCGGGACTGGGATCCATCAAGGTGCTGGTCCTGCTGCTGGGAATGGCCGGAGTGGGCGTCCATGTGGCGGCCTTTGTGTTCGTCTCGAAGGAGTACTGGCCCACGTTGGTCTACTGCCGGAATCAGTGCTTCGCCCTAGCCTTCCTGCTGGCCTGCGTCCAGATCCTGGACTTTCTGTCCTTCCACCACCTCTTCGGACCCTGGGCCATCATCATCGGGGATCTGCTGAAGGATTTGGCCAGGTTCTTGGCTGTGTTAGCCATTTTCGTGTTTGGCTTTTCCATGCACATAGTGGCCCTGAATCAGAGTTTTGCCAACTTTTCGCCGGAGGATCTGCGCAGCTTCGAGAAGAAGAACCGAAATCGAGGCTACTTCAGTGACGGTAAGTCCAGACGTTTGCTTTGCTTTCTCCCGTCTACTACTTACCTACTTTTGGTTTGATTATCTTTTTGATTTGGAATGTTTTTGTGCAAAACTTCCTCTTTTGAACGTTCAATGTGTCTTGATAAGTATCTGTGTCTGCCTTGAATGAACAAACCAAACAAATCCAATCCAATTTGTGTGTGCTCGATGTTTCACGATAATTAAATAAGTAAATAAGACAAAAGAACCAACTACAACCACATAATACAACAATTGCATGCTCAACAAGTACAAAAAACAGCCTGAACCTCCAACCTTGATGTCGTAATACCAACAATCCTCCCCTACCCTATTGCTCGATTGTCCTTCACTAATATCTATTCTACTCTGATCTGATCTTGAATCCAAACCGAACAGATGACATGCCCACCCCCCGACCTCCGCCCGTGGAGAATTATGTCGATAGTCGCTTCAGCGAATTCCGACGCAAGCACAAGGATGACCGTAAGTCTCCGGAACCCTAGTCACTCCCTGTACCCCCCCACCCTCCTCAAATATATTTTACCCGCCTTTGCATGGCCCCTGTTGGGGCTGACCCTTAACCCCATAACGCCCATAACTATACTGCCGATACTACCGGCATTCGAACTCTTTGCGTTGCCGCCTTCGATGTTGTGCGTAAAGTTTTATGTCGTTTGTTTTCCAGTTCTATGGAAAAGCCACAACTCCGCACCCGCTGCTCGAAATCCTTCGCCTTGCTCGTTTCAGTTACTTTCGTTTTGAGGCATGTTCGCGGGAAAGCCATTTTCCGCATCCTTGATGTTGTGGATCTGTGTTCATAGGTATCCATGCGCTAAGCTTTATTTATTTTTCAACTTATTTTATTATAGTAACTTTTTATTTGTTTCAAGTTTTATTTTTAAATAGAAAGACTTATTTTTGAATTTATTTAAACAATTGAATTATGTTTAATTTTTAGTTTTAAATATGAATATAATAATGCATGCCTTATTTTAAAATGAAATTTTCAAATATTTATTTTCTCGAAACCTTCAATTTTTTTTGGTTATAAATTTACCATTTTCATATTCCTTATTATTTCTTATTTATTTTTTGGAATTTTTATTACCTGATTTATGTCAATGTCTAGCCAAAAACGATACCCATTTGAAAAAAGTGTACAATACTCAAAATTCCAGTACTGCATGTTGATGTTTTAAAAAAAGTCAATTCAAATTCAATAAATCATAATCGATATTACGAAATGCCCGCCTGCCCAGGGCTTTCAGCTTGCGCCGCTTGCCACCACCAAATTCTGCACTCGATATAATCGAAATAATCGAAACCAATCGAATCGAATCGATAACGATACCGCTACTAATACCGATACTCGTATTCGTGAGATATTCGAATTGCTCAGCTGCTGTTGCGATCTGCGAGATGCTGCTTTTGACGTGTTCTATCACTCACCCGCACTCTCCAACAAAAATCTCAAATAAAAATTATTAACAAAAAACCACCAAAAAATATATAACCTTCAAAGTAATCAAAACAATCAAACTCGCACGAACGCCTGTGCCAAGCCGAACCAATTAAAAAATATTCAAATATTTAATCCGTGCAAGCTGCAGCAATGCATACAAAATCGAAAACAATAAAAGAATTAAATAGTTCAGATATTTGAGTAATATTCGGACCCATGTTAGGACCCATGACGCCTTTTCTGGCATTCGAGCGTCTGTTCTTCGCGGTCTTCGGACAGACGACCACCCTGGACATCAATCCCATGCGACACTTGCGTCCCGAGTGGACCGAGGTGCTCTTCAAATTTGTCTTTGGCATCTACTTGTTGGTGTCTGTGGTTGTACTGATTAACCTGCTAATTGCCATGATGTCGGATACTTATCAGCGCATTCAGGTTTGTATCGCCAACCCCACTAATCTGTATTTTCTCTCTCTGCTTTTCCTCTTCCCCTCTTTAATTATAATTTTTCCATTTTAATTTCCATTTTTATTGTTAACTGTTTGTTGTGTGTGCTTTTGAAAACAACCCCAAACTGACCGTCTAAAATTGTAATTGAATTGGCCGAAACTGCGGTTGGTCAATTGGAAAATAATCGACGAATCACAAAAAAATGACAAAAATATATATATTTAACGACCAACCACTTTCCGGGATGGGCGTCCGTTATCTTTTTATTTTTCAAATAATTTCCACGCCGGCCAATATATGCGTGCTGTCCGGGGGTGTCTTTTTTTTTTGTTTTGTCAAAATCGTATCTGTATCTGTATCTGGGGGGGGAGAAAACGTATTGGTATCCGTAAATGTATCTGTATATATGGGGACTCCGACACAGTGCGCATGCATCCGATTAACTCGTTCGAGTTGCTGTTCTTCGCCGTGTTCGGACAAACGACGACCGAGCAGACCCAAGTTGACAAAATCAAAAATGTAGCCACGCCCACTCAACCGTATTGGGTTGAGTACCTGTTCAAAATTGTCTTTGGCATTTACATGTTGGTGTCGGTGGTTGTGCTAATTAACCTGCTGATTGCTATGATGTCAGACACCTATCAACGCATACAGGTAGTATTGCTAAACGGCGCTTTATAACCTAAATACCTTAAGCTCTTGGCCCTCTATTTTTTAATAAACTAATTAAATATATTCTAAGTTAAGTATGTATTTGTATCTATGTTCTTAATTAACCTTAAAGTCTTTTTCAGCTAGCAATGAGTCAAAAAAAAATGTTATCCTTTAGATTAAATAGATTTTTGTAGAGACTTTGGCATTATCTGTAAATCCATCAACTGCCCAGACTTGCAACTTCCAGGTTTTTTCAGGAAAACATTTACTTAGCAATCTGAGAGATACCATTTTTGCGCGCCAGCGAAATAGTATCTCAAGGATGGAAACCACCTGCGTCCTAGTGTAGTACAGTGCAGACAAGCTTTAGTGGATTAGAAGTGTTTCCCAGCTTTTGTGACCAGTGTATTGAGCAAGTCCAAATCTGAAACCAAGTACTGATTTTATGCATGAATCAAAAAAGTATAATATTCTACATTTAGAAAACAATGCTGCATGTTTATGTGTCTGTGTTTTGTCATTAGGACTTAAGTCTCAAGAGATATACCAATAAAGTCGTTAGGTTTTGAATGGGAATTTCGTTGTATAGTTATAAGAGAACCCCCAAGAAATTGCCATTCAAAACAAGCGTCTACATTTGTGTATTTCTATTATAAAAACTTGATTTTTGCAGCTCTTAAGTTACGTATAAAAAACATAAGAAAAAAATGTAAATTCCGAGGCTTTAGCTCACGAAACTCATCTTGTGTATTCCTGTGTTCTTGTTCTTCCCTATATCATGTCTCATCCAAACAACATTCAACATACAACATCGCACACTCCGCAAACAAATACAAAACAATACGAAATATTACGAAAACAAAAACCTATGAAATACTAGGCCCAATCCGACATCGAGTGGAAATTCGGCTTGTCCAAGCTTATTCGCAATATGCATCGCACCACAACAGCGCCCTCGCCGCTTAATTTAGTTACCACCTGGTTTATGTGGATCGTCGAGAAGGTCAAGGTAAAATCTCAGGTGACAACAGTCGCCTCCCAGCCGCTGTCGCTGTCGCTCTATCTATTTCGCTCTGTCTATTTGTATCCTGTATCCTGTTCCTGTATCTGTTTCTGTAACTGTTGACTGCGCAACTACCAGAACCGAGTCTGGACGGGTGTAGTTTGCTGACCTTTTCCCCAACCCATTTAAAGCAATTTGGCAACAACCGCAATGAAGTTACCATCACTGTGAATGCTTTAAGTGTGTTGCCCACAAATCAAACACCACCTCTGGCACTTGGCACTACTACTACTTATTTTCAAAAGACAGTAACTAATCCAAAGAATGGTGGCCTTAATGAGCTACTCTTTAAGTAACATCTAAGGATCACTTACTGTATTCCACCAAAAATATCCTGCACAATGGCACCTACTTGCTTTCGATGTGATTACTGTTTTTGCTGACTGCGTTTACGTTGTGTCTCTTGTCTTGTATGTGAACTATTGTCCTGTGTCTAATGCGCCTTGATTAACCCCAAAAACCTGCAAATCCCACAAATCACGCGTTCAGGCACGCATGAAGAAAAAGAAGCGTCCAAGTCTGGTTCAGATGATGGGAATACGTCAGGCCAGTCCCCGAACGAAAGCCGGCGCCAAATGGCTGTCGAAGATCAAGAAAGGTGAGACATGTATGTATCGCTGCAGGGCTACAACCGCCAAACAATCCCAAGTATCAGGGATCTAAATATCCCATCTGAAGGGTTTTGTAGCTAACAGCGTGTCAGCCCAAGAGTAACTTTTATTCCTAAAACTTATCTGTCCTATCTGTGCTTTCTATCCTCATATCTCATAACTCATAAATACCTTTCTGAACAATCGGCTCGCTCTAGCTCAAAATTCTTTCCGCAACTTTCTACTTTCAAACATTGAGAAAAAAACATCCAAAAATCTAGAATGTGTTATAAAATAATATATTTTTTATAATAGATATCTTTGTGAAAAAAAATAATTATATTTATATATGAAATATTTATGTTGATCTCTTATTTAAAAAATTATAACTTTTTTTTAAATACAATTGTGGCCAATTTCTCTTCGATTCTTGAGCGGAATACCTTAAACGATTTGTAGATAGATTCTAAACCATTATGCATCAAAAAATTAAAATAAAATATTTTGTAGATTTTTCATGATATTTTCTTGGAAAATGATGAACGATGCGTGGGAGGACAATATGGCCCCTAGCGTTGTCTATATCTTGGCCAATTTCCATTTGATTCTTGAGCGGAATACCTTAATCGATTTGTAGATCGATTCCGCATCATTCTGCATCTAAACCTAAGAACAAAATATTTTTTAGATTTTTCGTCATATTTTCTGGGGTATCCCCTTCCAAATGGGGAAACTGCATGGGGGGACAATATGGCCCCCAGCGATGTCTATATCTTGGCCAATTTCCATTTGATTCTTGAGCGGAATACCTCAATCGATTTTTAGATAGATCCCGCGTCATTCTGCATCTAAACCTAAGAACAAAAAATTTTTGGGATTTTTTGTTAAGTTTCATGGGGGATCCCCTTCGAAATCATGAAAAGTGCATGGAAGGACAATATGGCCCCCTGCGATGGCTATATCTTGGGCAATTTTCATCCGATTCTTGAGCGGAATACCTTAAACGATTTGTGGATCGATTCTCCATGATTATGCATCAAAATCTAGAAACAAAAAATTTTTGAGATTTTTTGTCAAAATTTCTGGGGGATCCCCTTAGAAATCATGAAAAGTGCCTGGAGTTACAACGATTCGTAGATTCTCCTCAATTTTGCATCAAAACATGGTAACCAAAAAATTATTTGATAGATTTTCTCCGTTCCAGTGTTTTTTATAATAACTAATACATACCGCTACTCTATCTGGAAGGGTATATCAACTTCGGCTGTACTCGAAGTTAGTTTTTCATTAGTGTTGATTGATTCTGTTGCAATTAAAGTACATTAAAGTTAGGCAACTCTCAAACTGAAATTTTCTTGATTTTTGGATATTTTTCACTCAAAATGCCATTATTTTTTAACAATATCTAACAATATTTTGTGAAATTCCTAGACTCGGTGGCCCTGTCTCAGGTTCATCTCTCACCGCTGGGATCGCAGGCCAGTTTCTCGCAGGCCAACCAGAATCGGATCGAGAACGTGGCCGACTGGGAGGCGATCGCCAAGAAGTACCGGGCGTTGGTGGGCGACGAGGAGGGCGGCTCCCTCAAGGACTCGGATGCGGAGAGCGGATCGCAGGACGGCAGCGGGGCGCCACAGCCGCCGGCACAGGTGGGAAGAAGAGCCGCAGCCGCCATCAAGGCTGCCCCGGAAAACACTAGCGAACAGAAAAAAAAATAAATCACACACGAGACACACTCTGCACACTCCGTTTGGATGGCTTATTAAAAACAATTTCGATTGCAGGTCTAAGCTTCAGCCTCTCTCTTCCAACTATCCTTTCTGACTATCTCTATCTCTTCTACTCGACTATCCAAGAGCCTGTCCTTCTGTACTCCTAAGACCTAACTCTAGCTAACTCTAAGGAATCCTACTTCTAAGCCGCACTTGGGGGATCGTTTTCGCAGACTTCAGCTAATCTAAAAGCTTCAGTTAAGCAAACACGAGTACCAAATTAACCCAGACTTTTGGTTTACCTGGAGTACAAGAAAATAATCCTAAAGCCCTAGAGTTAAGCCCCTCACTATCCTAAACTAACTTTAGCTAGAATATTGAAATTGTTTTGAGTAACTTTTGAAGCGCATCTGAGCCGAGCCTCGTTTATTTTGATATGATTTTGTGTTGGCGATATATATGATGAACGAAACAACAAAACAAGTTTTCCATATTCGAAATTTTATAAAATAAGTCAATTGACGGGTCCTTTTTGGACACCGAATACGTCCATTTTGCCTTGAAACTTTAAAGCGAACTCCTTAAATTTTGTACTAAGCCGAGATTCCGACGACTACCGATCATAACTTTATTTATAATTATACTAGCTGTAAGTATTTGACTTTGGCTTCACTCGGAGCTTGGGAAAACGGTTTTATAATAATATCTCATGATCTCATTGTTTTTGGGTAATTGTCAAGAAACTAAATCCACTTTATTTACTAAGCTTGATTCAATTTTTATAAGAAATGTATGCCTAAAAATTGTTAATTGTAAATAAAAATGTCGTATTTGAAAAAAAAATATATTCCATGGCTTATAATATTACTTTAGATCTAGATTTCCGGAGATTTAGTTAGATTTAAGTGGAGAAATGGTTATTTGTCTACATTACTTATACAAGTGCTTATGATTCTGTAGTATAAGACCACTATTCTACATTACCTCAATTTTAAATAAGTAAAGTATCTTTGACATAATGTAGATAGTTGTTTAGTCCGTTTCACAACCATTTCTTGGCAGTAGCTTCGGTTTTCGGCCTGAAAGTAAAGTTTGCTCTTGCTCTAAGCCAAAAACGTTGAAGGCTTTGTTATAAAAGGACATCCAAATCCTTATTTTTTAAATCTGAAAACTTTAATGGACAGGTTTTTAGCTGGAAATATTCAAATCCCTCTCCAAAAAAGCAGAAGATTCATGATTAATATAATATATGCAGGGAAATACTCTCTGTAAAGATATTAAAATTAAAAATAATAAGAGAGTAAAATGGAATGGCTTGTCAACCTGACACAGACATCACTAGCCGATCAGCAGAAACCGCATCGCAAAACTGACCAAGACCAAGGTGTTGAACTTCGAAATTGCACTTTAATTTGGCTTCAAGCTGCAAGTTGTTGTTTCTGTTGTTGTTTCTGGTGTGGCTTTACCTCGATTCCAGGTGTCACACTCTGTTTAAATGTGTTGAAAACCTCAAGTGGTCGAGTGTTGTTGCTGCTGCACTTGTACTCGTATTATTATACATAATTGCCGCCTGTTGTTGCCGCCTGTTGTTGCCGTCAGTTGACATTGTAGCAGTTGCAGTTGCAGTGGCAGTGGCAGCAGCAATTGCAGTTGCTGTTGCACTTTGCTTGATATTTTCCAAAGATAAGGTGAACGAAAACTAAACAAGTTCGGCTGGTCTACAGACTGTGGCCAGGGTTTATTTAATGGCCACAAGCGTGTCAATTTAAGTTGCAATTAGGCAGTTAATAAATTTACTGATTTTTCTGGCCAGATTAGAGTCTAGATGGCAGTCTGATTAATGCCACTTTCGCAGCGATTCGGTAGCTGCCAGCCATTCCCAGCTGCGTGAGTTCAAATGTATTCATATCAGAGAGTGCAACAAATGAATGATCCAAACAACGAGATGCTGGCGATGTTGTCCATCATCCATCAAAGGTACCATTTCTGACCAGGAAGCATCCGGGCAACATGCAACATGTGTGTGGTGTGTTGGCACAGCAGGTGACATTTCCAGGCCAGATCAGGAAAATGTAAATAAATGAGCGGACTGCGGACAGCGGACAACGGACGACACCCATATGGACACCCATATATGAGCACCGGCAACACGATGTTGTTGCAAGTTGTACCTGGCTTGTTATGCCCATGTTGCTGTTGCTTTGATATACATACAAAACACTTTTTCATATCGATATTTGTGATAGGCCGTGATTAATGGCGAGCGACACAAACACTTAATTTGACGCCAGGCCCGTAGCTGGCGCCTTGAGGAAACGGCAGCGATCTCAACTCAACTCGCTACTACACTGTAAACAAAATATGTACTATAAATTATTATTTTCTAATACATATAAAGGTTCTATCATCTACCTAAAAAGCCTATACGAAACTATAAGCAATTTAGTTATGAAGAAACTATTTCCCTCTGTGTAAAGTAAGATTTTGCTGCTGGTCCACTGGCGGGAGAAACAATAATCTCAGGAAAGATTAATTATTGTAATCACATCAACAGCAGAGCCATGCGAACGGATTCAGACTCGGACTCGGATTCGGATTCAGACTCGAAATGGGAGTCACAGAAGAAACGAACACGAAAATGATCAATGATCATCGCACCGTTCTCTGTTGATTTTTATAGCGAACTCCGATCTTGGGTCTGGGTTACACATTTCATTGGCTAATCAAGATGCTAATTTGAAGAAGATTAATTTGTGTGCGAGTTTCTGACTGCCTGCCAGGCATGGCCAAAACAGATACCAACGGCTAAGCCGGAGAAAACTGAAGGCTTATTATTAATACAGGCCAGCACAGCCCCCAGAAAGATGTGTCTTGTATTTAATTAAATATATCCACCATACACCAAAAGAAAAGTTTGATGGACAAAATTTCAAAGAACTTAGCCATTAAGAGATTCTGCTAATGGAAATAGAATTATTTCTTTCAGTGCTTCAGCCATTTAGAGTTTCGGATGAGTGTTGTGTTGGCTTCGCAGTGACATGCAGATTAATTGAAATTTTATGAGTAGCGCAGACGTAAACAATCAGCGAGACCACCTTTGCCAGCCCCCTAAGGTCATAGGAGCTTCGCTAAGATGCGGAGCCGGAGATCGCGCGTATCCAGTGTCCAACCCCGCTAACTGGATAACTGGAGGTGCAGCTTGGCGTCGGACAGCTGTTGTTCACCCCGTGGCCAAAAGCAACTTGCAACATTATGAAAAATAGCCAGCAACCAGGCACAGTGCACGCGACCCTTGGAATGTGTGAAAATATTGATTTCTTTAACGATTTTGTAGCTTTCTAATTTGGAAAAAAACGTAATTTTAAGTTAATTTCTAAGCCCGAAATAAACGAAAAAAATATACAAATTTTGATAATTAAATTCTTTTATTGTAACCACTGTTCCCTGAGATCCTGCTGACGCGATCGCCACGCTAATTGATAGACTGTGAAATTATTTAACAACGCCGGGAAAGTGAGCTAAGGAATCGGCAACGGCCCCGAAAAGGGGCTTCCAAGCGTGGCCAGTTGGGTCAGACCAGGTCCGATGGGTTTCGGCCCGGTCATCAAGCTGGCGGTCGGCACTTTGTTTGGTCTTGCACGAGAGCTTTTGGTTTTGGCCCCTGGCCACATATCCACATCCCCGTCCGCGCGTGGACCTGGTGGTGGTCTTTAAAGTCTAAGTGAAAAGTGTTAAAAACCGCGATTCACGGCCGGCAGACAAATGAGCAGCGCTTTTTGACATTTGCGAAATTTGAAATGTCAGCCGGGATCTGGAGAGTGACTCTCTTGACGAAGGTCCCGGATGGGAGGTCCCGAGCCGGATCCATATCGGATCGCCAATGGTCTTATTTTTTTGGCGAGGGGAGAGAATTTAAATTAAAACCCAGGTGAAAGGTTATTAATTTGCAAGTGGAACTAGGGCGGTGCTCGGCTCATTGTTAATATTCGGATCTCCACTCATTTGGGTTAATGCTGATGGCACTTTGACAGGGACTCTGGGGCGTTGATGCCGTAAAAAATGGCAATGACAGAGATGCGGTTTATTTAATTAATAGGCATACTTAGTGAAAGCTGGCCTAAATGACTTAAGAAGATAATTTTTGAAGAGTTCTTAAGCTAAAATTATTCATACAAATCTTACATAAACTGCTTACCTTTAAAATCATTAAATAAAAGTATGTTTTTTATAAAATCTTGTATTATATATGGATCTATTATATTCGTTTTCCCACAAACTTCTGGTAACCCTATCTTTTAGGCTTCTTAACTTCAAGTTTCTGCAGCTGAAGTGTGAAATTTGCTAAGCAAAATCATGGATCGGAGTTGCCTCTGTTGAACCCCAAGAAGACCCTTGGTCTAGCCCTGGGCCAGGGCTTGGGATAATTCGATGCTACTAGGATAGGTAGCCAGGCGAAATGGCAACGAGCCGTGGCCATTTCCACTTGGTAACGGTAAGCAGGAAAATTCAAAAATTCAACACGCACGACACACAAAATTCAAAAATACAGAAAAAAAACCCGAATGGAAAAAATAGGCAACTTTGTGACCATAACTTATGCGAAAATGATTCGATTTGGAGGCGTAAAAAATGCAGATACCCCGTGCAGAGCTACCCAATAATGGTCTCTCTACCGAAGAAGCTGTGAAAGTTGCACTGCGACTTGCGGGAGAAAGAGTGTGGCGACGGGCCAAATTTGTAGAAAATTGAATGCCACCTACCCATCATCACCGTCGTCTTCGGTAGCCAGATATGCTGGAAAAGACAACATCTGACCACGTAGGCGGCACACGGATGCCAATGTGTAATTTTTGTGAATTTATTTTATTTGGCAGTCGCGCGGTTACAAACTGCACAAAGAAAAAAGGTTTTTAAAGTTTAAAACAAGCTTAAAATATTTTTAAAAAATCATTAAGACATTACTTATAATTGCAAAGCTTTAAAGAACTCTTGTCATTCTCTAGCAACTCATAAAATTATATGTTTTTGGCCAACTTTTTCGAGGAGTGACTTCAAAAATCAGCAAATGGCATCTTCAGTAACAACAGCAGAAAATCACAGAAAATAATTGGCAAGTGGTGGGAAAGATTTCTCCCTGGGCACTTCGTCTAATTGAAATTCCCATGCTCATCGCTCAGCGCCTCTAATGGGCGACCCCAGCTGCCACACACACAATCTGAATCTGGCCGGGCCAATTTGAGCCAAATCGCACAACAACACGCACTTTTTGGCCAAATGCACGCACTCCCATGGTCTAGAACAGCCAAAAGGAGTGGGAAATGGTAATGCCAGTCGTTGTCCCAGCCACCAGGACTAAAAATGCTGGACTACTGGACTCACTGACTCTGTCTCTAGTTGCATTCAACGGGCATTTTCGGTACTTTTAATTGTCAGTGACAGTACATGCCCCTTCTCGCACTCGGATCTGGTGCGATTGCGAAATGGTTCTCATGTGACCCGAGATTTTAATGCTGCTAACGAATTTTAATTGGCCACTAAATGATTTTAATTGTGCCACTGATGTTGGCCATAAGTTACATGGCAAATGGCTGGTAATTCTAGATGCCGCTCTGCAGATTATTTTCGAAAACGGGGACTTTAATAAAGTGGAGTACAAGTGGAGTATAGCAGACTGAATTATATAATTTTAATTTGATGCTTCAGAGCTTTATTTTGTAAGCCCTTTTATAGCCAATCCTATTTAAACGAATTATGTGTAATCTTATTCAAATAAATTCTTAAATGTCAATCAAATACGAATGCTTAAAGTACCCGATATTAGCAATCAATTTGATAATGTTGAAATACATTGCCATCTAGGGTATGAAAAACTGCAAAAACACAAAAAAAAACAGAAAAATAAACGATCAACGCCAGCACAGGTCCTCATCACAGATTGCTCCGCATCCGCAGAACATCCGCACCAGCATCCGCGTCGGCGTTCTCGTCGCCGTCTTTCATTTCCTTTGATCTCGTAGCGCCGATCAAATCGATCAAATGTAATTTTCGCAGCACGAACGTGCGGCATGGCAAAAGGAGTTGGCCCAACTACGAGCGCCAAGTGCTGGCCTGGGCTGGCCTGGCCCTCTGTGGTTCTTGCTTTTGTTGGCCTGGCCAAGTACATTTACACCAATTGCACTGATCGATCTGGGTGTAAGTTATATGCCACAGCAGCCGCAGCCGCAGCAGCAGCACCGTGCCAAATTCTTAATAGTTGCGGGCCTACTACGAGAGCGAACCACGAGGGGCCCAAAAACCGCCAAGACTCGGATGGGCCAACCAAGTCGAGAACCAAGAATCGAGATCCGAGAGTAAACAGCCAGCGACAGGGCCAAGACCATCACGATGGCGTTTTGTGGTTAAGCTCAGACTGGGAGTCCACTCAAAGCGGAATCAGGGTTACACCTTCAAAAAATTATCTATGGTCTTTGAATTTAAAACTGTTTTAATAAAAACTTACAAAGAAAACTACTATTTTTATTTTGTTTAAGGATTGCTTACAATATTTTATCAAATGTTATGTCTAAAAAGGTAATAGCTTTTTTCCAGTGCAAGAATAAAACTTGGACGTTGGCGGTTTTGCTATAATTAAGGACTTTGGTGTAATTTGTACACCTATTTAGGATCGCGTTGATTACAGGCCGGCGTTTTATTGCTTTTGACACCTAAAGGGAAACCGGCTTGGGCCAGCTCCCTTCCATGTCCCTCCCATCTTATAGTTCGTCCAATCCCCATGCCCACCATCCCTTCTCCCAAAGATTCTGGCCCATTTGGAAGCTGTGCGAAAAGCCCAACTCCCGGCCGAGAAGAAGAGATCCCTCGATTGGCGCACTGAAGTGGATTTATTGGCTGACGTGAGAGTTTAGCGTTGACGGCATAGAACAAAAGGAATCGCCAGTTGACTTAGGTCCGGGGGCAGCCATCCCGGATCAGAATCGTTCTTTCAGAGTGAACTCTCACATAACACCGGACATCCTTTTATTAATTCGCACGATCGTTGCTTTTTATGTTTAGTAGTTATTCTCCTACTTTCACCTGAGCATCGGTGGTTCAATGGTAGAATTCTCGCCTCCCATGCGAGTGGTCCGGGTTCGATTCCCGGCCGATGCAGCAAATATTTATTTTTTGTTTTAAGTGGTTTAATAGTTTAAGGATAAATATTTAATCTCACAAATTAAAAAAAAATATATTGAATAATTTTTTATGAAATTTAGTTATTTTACTTTCTTTTTTACTCGTCCTTGTTCCTTATGTTTAGTAGAATTTTCATAACTTTCACCTGAGCATCGGTGGTTCAATGGTAGAATTCTCGCCTCCCACGCGAGTGGTCCGGGTTCGATTCCCGGCCGATGCAAAGAAGAGCAGTATCGTTTCTTTTTTGTTTAAATAATACATTTTAATTAACGTAGTATAGACCACTATTAACAATAAATAATTAATCTATTGACTATCCTTTCTAAAGGTCAATTTCAAGGCCATTCAGTCTAGTCAATGATTGCCAACCAAATTAAATACCAGACACGATTCACATAATTCATTATCGCATTTGCATTACCAAATCTAAAATGGTAATTTGTCTGGGCCCGAAATAGTGTTCTACCAAAATTATATCATAAATAATTTGTCAGCAATTTGCCAAAAAAAAACCAGAGATATTATGGCGGCATTATCGCCAGCAATTAGTTGCCAATGGCCACTGAAAATTTGAATGCATAAAGTCTGGCGTGGGCCGCGAAATCAGATGGCGTCGATGGTTATCGCCGCGAAAAACAATCGCCGTCGACTGACTGACTATTGAAAGCTTTTGTCGACGCTAGTTTCGGGGGCGTATCCAGTGCCGGATTCCGGATTCTGCGAAATTCCGCCCACACAAATTCACGGCTTTTTGGACAAATTGCTTTGACACTTTTCCAGCGAACGGCCGCTTTGCAGGAGAATGGATGCTGGTTATTGGGGATTGGAGTTTGTAGTTCTCAGCGGGTGATCGCCGTTAAGTCCGATTTCGACACTTGAACGCATGCGCGGGCAGCTTGAAAAATTGCGGATATGTCACACGACTTTATGGCTATATAGAAGGTATCCCCCCAGATCCGGCAGACCCAGCATACCCAGCAGTTCCAACAGCAGCAACAGAAGGAGCAACTGCAGCAGTCGCTGCCCTGTCTCCGCGGGCGAATGCTAAATCATCATAAAAATGTTGCAAATCGCAACAGGACTTGCTTCGCACTCATGCCCCCCTCAGTGCCCCCTTCTGGAAGTACCTGTACACCTTTACCTTTACCTGTTTCTGATCCGTTCTGGTCTGTTTTGTTCTGAGCTGAGCTGGGCTGGGGCTGGGTTGGGCTGGGCAGGTCCATGACAACTGGTTGGTTTCTGGACAAAATATTCCTGATTACTTGGTGGGGCGATAGCACAGTGGTATTAGGTTTGAAAAATCTAGAGCTATAATTAAAATATTAGTCCATGATAATTAAACCTTTAGCTAATTTCAATTCTTAAATAAGATTATTAAACAAGTAGCTAATCTCGAAAAAAGTGAATGTTGATTCTGCGTTAGAGGATTAATTTTTAAACCAATTTTGTCATTAGCATAAAAAGTGGTTTACGATTAATGAAAACCAGTTCAGAACCCGTTGATGCTAAGCAGTTAAATACTATAATCAATCAGTAATTCATTTTTTATTCAGCCTAAACAGCGATTGTGCAAAGCTTAAAATTGTTCATCAAATTGTGCAATTAGTTGATTATCATAATATATTTAAATTCTAAAAGGGAGGTGAATGAAACGTAGAATAAAATATTGAATCTGTAACCACTGTGCTGGCTGTGGTCTTCCACTTAGTAGGCATTCCTGCTGCTCACTTACGGCAAATGACAAGACGATTTCACACCTCGGGGAGTCCTCGCCCATGGGCTCTATGGCTCCTCTCGCCCTGGATACCCCCCAACCATGTGGTACCTTTGTAACGACTTGTACTAGAACCACTTCGTGTGCAGCAAACCTGACAGCCTCCCCAAGGAATATCCACCGTAGATTATGAGTGCACGGTGTGGCTGGCTGGCTTGATTCGCCCCTGGGCTGGAATTGCATAAAAGTTATGTATTAGCGCTTTTATTGGTGAAATGCACATGTTGCATGCCAACTGCTCATCTAGGCCGGCTTCATTCCGATATTGATGTGGGCAATTAAATCAAAATGTCTTCGAGGGGTTCTTAACGCATTCCATTTGTAGGAATGATCGAGTATTGGCAGAGCTATCGCTTAGCAGTGGGAATAAAAACTTGGCTAAGTAGTCTTAATAAATAGTTTATGGCATTGAACGATTTACAAAAATAGAGAGTTATAAACATTTTGAAAAAAAATCTACTTCAGGCTGAAATGTAATTTGCCAAAAAGATTCTGAAACACAAAGAAAAATACACTTTTCTTTTAATAAATAGATGTTCATTATTTTAATTTGCTTACATTTTTAAGGGCTAAGGCTTGGTATTTGTTATAAGGTTATAAGTTAATAAATATGTGTTTTATAAAATTTAACAAAATTAAAATCTCTGTGTGCATTTTTTTTTTTATTTCAACCTTGGCGGTGTTGCTTCTCAGCTCCTCACTTCAATCAGTAATCACAAAATTTGCTGGCCAGCGGAATGGGGGGAACCAAACCTGTACACCACGTTTGGCGGCAACTTGGCAAAGGCAACATGGCCCGCTCCCCAGTCCCAGCCCCAGCTCTGCCCCACTCCGCACCCACTTACGTGTATGCCACGGCCGGCATCCTTTGAGCCTTTTGCCAAATTACCGCGCATTTAATTTCCACTTTGATGTTGCATGCGGCAAGCAGTTCGCCAGCTATGTGTCGGGTATTTTTTCTTTCAACAAAGAGCAGCAGCAGCAGCACCCAGCACCTGAAAAACTCAGCAGCACCAAAATCCGATTTGCATGTAAATTTTCCAGCTCATCTCGGGCGTCGATTTTGTGAACGCTGCTGTTCACTCATAATTACGGGCCAAAATTGAAGTTTGATTTCGTTTCTGATGCTTTTTTGGGGCTTGACTAAAGTTCAATTGTGTGTGGGCCAGAATTTATGGACACTTTTGATGGCTGAGACTTCACAATGCCCGTGGCCATGTTCGATGATGTCGGTTGTATTTTGCTGTTTTCAGTTTTCGATGCTGGATGCTGTGTTGGATGGTGGGGCCAAAGCTCCAAGCCGTTGACAACATGTTGTTGGCGCATTTCGAGAGGTATTATGATAATTTTATGGCAAATCATTTTGTTTACAATTTTACAGGCCCCACCGATAGCGGCACGCCCAGACTAAGACCGTTGTGTGGGCGGTACACTGGCATTGCTGCCAATGATTATCGATTTTACATGCCAAATTACAGGTTGCTCAGCCCAGCCGTGTGTGTCAATTTAGATAAACATTTGATCTTTTGGAAGCAAAGTGATTTTGAATATTTTTTTTCTACTAAATCAGTCTTAGTTGGGGATTACACGAAGTTTTCTATGTTAAATTACTGATGTAGACTCCAAAATTAGTTTACAAAGTCTATTCATGACACAGCCAATGGGCTAACTTTGTCGGTTTTGAGGAAACCCGTCGGTGGATCATCGCTTGGCTTTCCGCTTTTCAAGTACAACCCACTCACTCCACCTCCGTAATAACTCAGTCCGAAACCGGCCTCAAAAGTGGGCAGAGCCATAAAAAGATTCACTCAAAGTTGGGGCAACAAAAGCAACTACCCAACAAGTACTCCACCAACTGGTGGTTGCGATCTGGTTTCTGCTGCTTACTGGCTTTCTTGGATTTCTGACTTTCTGGCTTTCTGCCTGTTTAGGCCGATCGAGAGGGAGGTCTGGTCCAACACATTGGTTTTGGGAACGAGCGCTAAAGAGCTGCTGATGCTGCGGCTTGTGGTGATTCCGAAACGAGGCTGAAGAAGCCTCCTGCCCGAAAGACTGCAAACCAGTTTCAAAACGAGTTGCTGGCAAAGTCTACAATTTGTTGGTATTTTCGTTTTTGTCGGTTTAAGCTTTTGGCGAGCTGAACGAATCAGTGCCAATGAGGCAGCGATAGAGATGGAGCTCAAGAAACGCCCACAGATACAAAAAAAAAGGTGTAAGACTGTTCGTGGAGTAAAATGGCTGCTTGAAGTCTTCCAAGGGGTTTAGTGTAATTACTGTCCAATAGCGATATCTAAATCGATGCCGAGTAACTAGAATACAATCTGATATCCAAAATGCATAAGAACATGTTAGATGTACTTAAAATTTTCTTTCATCTTGGTATCAGTTTTCCTATCCAGAACTCCATTGAAGCGGAAAGTCGACGAAGAAAATGCCATCCAAGCGAAGGCATGCAATTAATTTTACTAAAATTACGTAGCTCCATTTGTGATATCCCTAAAATGGGATTAACCACACATCCCTGATGGATGGCTGGCTCGGATCTGTGTGGTTTTTCACACTTTTTTACTTCACGCCTCCGTGCACTTGCCCTTATCCCCGGCGTACCCCGAGTAGGCGTGGCCTGTGTCATTTCCCCGGCAATTTGGTTCGCTTCTCCGGGGCCTGAGAGTCTCATCTAATTTCCCGCTGGAACTTTCTTCGCAATTAAGCACGCTTTCTGCCCAATTTTTAACCACATCCCGAATGTAAAACGATGCCACATGTGTCCAGCCGACTCGTATTGTGTGAACGTGTATCCGAAAGAATAAGTATCTGTGACTGCACGTTAAGCGGAAGATCGGTTTTGGCTCGCTTCTCACTCCGAATCTCCTTATGCATTTAAGGGGATTCATCCATTTTCTCAGCATAAATTCTCCTGCTTTTGTTTTTTAACAAATATGAAATTATCCGAGCTGTCTTAGGTACATGGGGGAAGCATTCGTTGTGGCTTGCATGAAATTATTTTGAATTTTCTCTGCTTGTTACGGCTACAAATGTGAGAGGTTGTAACCTGACGGAATACGTATTCTCCTTTCTCAAGAGATTTAAATTAGTTTCTTGCCAAATACTATATATTGCATTTTCATGATCTTAATCTCAGGTTTTCCCTTTCGTATTCCCAAAACAAAAAATGGGTTTTGCTTCCCCGCCAATTTGCATACCAATTTCACTGGCCGTATGTCAAAAATTGTGAAAGTTTAATATAGAAAATACTTCTGATCCAGACCCTGTCCTCCAGCCTGCCCCCCCACTCTCCGGCCACCTTCCATGGCAGGCGAATGCCAATCCATTGACTGACAAGGACAAGTCGTGTGCGACAGTTGACAGCTGCTGCCTGCCGGCTGCCACCGTTTGAATATCTCCACCGATCCTGGGTGGTCGCCTCGCCGCCACGCTGCCATGCCGCTACGGGATGCCCATCAGTCCCCCCGTTTTGGGTGGTGGCCACTGGCCACCGAATGGCACCAAGCGGTGCTGGACAAATGGCAGGGGATGGGTGGAGGACTGCCACTGATGAATTTATGCGGAAGCTGCGATGAGAAATGCATTTTTCATAATAAATTGAAAGGTGGGCGGGGAGGAATGTCTGCCAATGTCTGCCACTGAGGAATATGGGATTTTTCAATTAATATTTATATATTACAGTGGAAATTGGCTATCTATGTATACCTGTCACAGGTTTATTAATAGGGCTCAGTAATTAAAAAGAGTAGAAAAACATGACTTAGATAAAGGATTATTTCAAGAAATAAACAAATGTATATTTTCATATAAATAGTGTATTATTACTGTATTATTTTAAATAGTCCCTGTTTACGTATCTCCGGTAGTGAGCAATAAATTTCCAGCAGAGAGACAACAAACTGTCAGACATTTTTATCAGCAATTAATCGTGTTAATCAAATGCCTTGTCAGCATCATTTACCAAGAAACGAATTTACGTAATGCCCGGCGATCCATTACGTCTAACAAGAGTTGAGTGAAAAGCTCTTTCGAAACGCCATAACCGATGGCCAATCAATCAATGACAGCGACCTCAGTCGAGGTTCAATTTAAAGCCAACTTAGAAACTGATTGCAATGCATTTCAAAAATACTCAAATACTCAAATACTCCACACTCCATACTCCAAACCGTAAAAATAGTTGAAATTAAGCGCACGAGTCACCAACATGATCACAATGGCGTGAAAACAAGTCAAAGTTGAGTTCGGTGCTGACTGCGTGACCGAAGATTGGATGTGGGTATGCACAGAAAGAAAATATGTGGACTTTTCTTAACGAAATATTTAACTCAAAGTGCTTAGAAAAAAGTACAAAACCTCTGCCTCTCAAGCCTTTATGTCTCACCTTTTTAAATTGAAAAATGTTTACTCTGTATAGTTTCGAACCTAAAAATTGGGCAAGAAGGGCTTTGGGTTTAAAAAGGTTTTTCATGCTCGTGCCATAGAAAGTTGTTGTCCTTATCGGGGCCCTCTCATCTCCAGTTGTCATGTCAACGCTTCTGATTCCGATTTCTGGCTGCATTCCACACATGTCACATGCCCCCAAAAACTGAGACTGAGACTGTGCCGCAGATTGATGCCCCCCGGCACAGTGGGATACTTTGGTTACTTGAACACTCGGATTCTTGGCCCCGGCTTCGGCTAACTGATGGCTTGTGCGGCTGGCAGCTCCTCAATGTCAGCATCAGTCGACCAATATCATCAACCACGTCGCAGTCGTCAGCGTGATTAATTTGCTGGTCTTGTAACATGTAACTGCCAACTTTGGTGGCTCTTCTTTGAGCCACTTTGGGCCATCCTCGATCTTAACCCTTTTGCTCTGGGCCTGTCTTACCTTCTTACTGACTGCCGCTGGATGGCTGGCTGGCGGGGCTGGATGGCTGACTGGCATTTATTAAATGCGGATTTAGTTAATGGGTTATTTTTGGTTGGATGTCGCTGTCTGGGCCATAAATCAGACGCCCGAAGTGCGGGCCTCGGCCAGGGCTTAGTCCGTTAATATGCAATGATTAAAGGTGTCATTTGTTATGGCTTCGGAAATGGATTGAACAATGCCACAGATTGTCAAATGACCTGTGATTCAGTATTGTTCAGAAATCATTTTTGCTTTCTGAAAATAAATGCAGAAATATTAAAGTCAACTTTAAGAGGGAATTAGTTTCAAAGCCATTTTAAAAGCGAAAAACTGTTTAGAAAAGTGGTTTAATGAGCAGATTTCTTATAATACAAAATAATATATTTATTTGTTGAGAAAATATCCTTCTCGTAAGAAATCCTTTATCCATAATTTCCAATTATTAATTATCCAAAAATGATACTGCAAAAACGGAAACAATTTGTCGAAAGGCTCGCCGAGTTCGCAAACAATGCAATGTGAATTTCATTTATTAAGGAGCCGATATGCCAAAATAATATTTAAAATTAATGCATTGCCAGTCTTTTTTTTATTTTAGCAACTGCTGCACCCACATGCCGCTCTCTTCACACCTGTTCGCGGCGATCGGAGAAAGGAGTGGGCGCTATTGTCGACATGTGGTCTTGGCCAGGATTCCCGCTGCGATGCAGTTGTTGGCCGGAATCTTATCCACAGGCACTGTGTGTCCAAAACAAAACGACGCCGCTTTGTCTCCTGTTTGTCTGAAGTGACAGGACACAAGGCAAAACACAAACAGGAAGACAAAACAAACCAAAAACCCCGAATACGGAATGGAGAATCGAAAACCCAAGTGGCAGTTTTTATGCCCAGATATATATTCATAAATATCACTAGCCATAAGTATGGCATTTTTATGAGGTCCTATGCGGCAAGATTCATTACACCGGGGGTTAAAATAATAGCCGTGATTTTAGGAATTTCATTTAATATATATTTTATATGTTTTTACATAAAATTTTTAAAACAAACCGAATAATAGCCCTCATAGCGTCCAACCTGGTCCTACCGAGAGCTATTATCCTGACCGCAAGTGTAGGCACACACTCACGCTCCCCTAGACATATGGAATATCCTTACAGGATATTTACTTTCAGCTTCTTTGTTTATTAATGACTTCGCTTTGGGCCTCATTGTCTGGAGATGCTGCAGAGCACATTGTATACTCTTTACCGCCTCCCAGTTGTCCCGTTTGAGTCCTGTTTGAATTTGGCCGCTAAATTATCGGAAATAACGGTGCATTCGGGTTGTCCACTAACGATACCCAAAGGCTACTGTGCGCGCGCCTCTTTTAACTTGGAATCTTTATTATCCTTTGCGGTTCGAAAGGAGTTCCCAAGTCCCCAGGGTGAAATCTTTGTGAATCAAAGTAAATACTGGTAGCAAGTGGACTTGGTCTTTTCAAAGGTGTGGGAAAAAAGGATGCAGGAAAAAGTTGAAGAAAAGTCTTAAAAAATTCTTTAAATTTAATTTACTACCTTTAATACCTATACTTTCTTGAGCAGTAACCCTTCCTTGAATTCCTCAAAATACTCCCTGCTAAATTCATAAATTTCAGGTGCTACTAAGTTGTATAATCTACATTTATTATAAAACACTTCAACAGCCTTCAGCTACACTCATTGATTCCGTAAGGAGACAAGAAAACAAATTAAGAAAAATATACAAGTTAGCCCTTTGCGTTTGGGCTTATCGTTCACAATTTATCGGACCGCGGAGACCTTTGGTGTCAAATTTGGGTGTTGACCACATGGCCGCGTACATGGCAATCAACGCCAAATTATTTCTTTTGTGTGCCACCGCAGAACGCCCCACTGGAGTGGCGGAGTGGAGGCATCCTTCCTTCCGTCATTCCTTGACTGCCACAGCTGCCCCGGCAATTATTTCAGGTAGTCCTCTATCTATGCTATAATTTTGGGCTTGGGAGGAAATCGAACGGTATACTAGCACTGACACAGATATTTATCAGAGTAAACTAAAATATATTCTTTGTTCTACTAAGAGTCATTGGGGGAAAGAAGTTTCCGCTCAGTGCAGGGGCAGGCGGCAGGTTACATATCGGAGGCGACACCTTGCGCCATCATCGCTCGGGTAGATTACCACTGTAAATATTATTAAGTACGATTACAATCGCTCCGGCTGTCGGAACCGTTCATTAAAATTATTATACTATACAGGGTATATGGGCCCTATCGTATCAGATTCCGTGTTTGGGCCAAGTTTATTCAACAATGTTGCGCATGCGCAGTGGAATCGCATCGACCGGGGATCGTCTGATGACGATCGTCCCTCTCCCCAGAGCCCCGGGTTGACATTTTACGCGTAATTGACAAGCTTTCTGGGCCTTGCTTTTATGCGGCATTTAAACCAACTAATTGCTGACCAAAATACAGCATTTTCCCGTCGATGTGAAAAGTTATTCGGCGTTGTGGGTATTTTTTTTGTGTCATGTTTAATTATTTCCACATTTATGTAAATAGTTGATCCCCCGGGCTGGGGTAGCTACCCAGACACAGTTATGCGGACAATTAGATACCCGAAATTGTTGCGTGTGTTTAGGTGCGCGTGAAAATAACAAACAAAAAAGTTAATAGACAGGGCCAGAAAGTGCTCAGAAGAGAAACCCATTCAGAGTGTCCCGGTTCAGGGGCTAGTGAATTCGTAAATTATTCAACAAACTGTCACGCAATATTCCAAGCCACATCCCTTCCCAAAGACCGAAATAACAAAATGTTTGGAAATCAAAGCGAAAAGCGTTTACCCCGGATTCAGACCCCACACATTTAGCCAATTGATTTGGCCAGCCCAACGAATTGAAGATAAATCCACACACGCACCAGTACCAGTCCAACAATTTTTGACAATTAGCGGCGCTTTTCATGTCCATTTTTGGATCGGGTGGTGCCAGAGGGTGCCTGGGGGTTTGAGGGTCCCAATCGAGGTCTCCGTCATATTGACAATTTAAGCGCAAATTTGTTTCAACATTCAGCGGCTCGTCTGCGTCTGCGATTGAAAGCTGATTTCTGAATGCCCCCCAGCACCGCGAACGGAATCCACGCAAATGTATTTCCATTGTTAACAAATCGAATTGCGGCGAGCATTTTTGACATATAAATGACATTTGAATCGGGTTAGAAAGCTCATGGGGCGGGCTAACTGAGTGTCGGCCAAGGCTTTTCAAGTCAAGACTACCAAAGTGTGATCTTGTTGAGAGTCAAATGTGGGCTAATAGCTTACAGCTAATAGATCTGTAAACATTACTCATTAAATATCCCAAAAATTCTAGTATAAAATGTAGACTCAGATATATTTATTTCCTTCCATTGACGCATTCAGAATGACTCAAAAAATTGCACAATGATTCGCCCTAAAATAAAAATCAGCCCACAAACAAGTTGATGGGAATTCATCGTAAAATCTTAAGCCATAAAAATTTTACGCAAATTGTTGCCATTGAAGGCTGGAATGAGAAAAACAAGACGGCTCCCGAACCAAAAAGAGAAAGGATGGGAATCGCAGATGGCATAATGAATATTATCAATTTCTTTTGAAATTTACTGCCAAAATGCTTAAGCATGGCGTCGATTTGCTTAAAGAAATTCCATTGGCCCGATCGAACAGAAACCAGAAGGTCTTCTCCCCCATACAAGATCAAAGAAAAGCCACACAGGGTTGGGGGCTGGGACTAGGGGCTGGGGCTCAGGCGGAGGCTGTGTGGGTAATTTTCAATTTTCCACAATTACAACGATCGGACGGGAAGTGATTTTGAGGGCGGTTGGTTGCTGCGTGTTTGGCACAAAGTGCAGATAAAATTAATTAAAATTTAATTCAATTCAATTCACTTGCGCCGGCGCAAACACAAAGAGATTTATCGCTGATAAACGCGGCTAGAATGGGTAACTATTGCCGGGTGAGGGAGTGGGAGGTAGTGGTGGCTGCGGACAAGATCAATGGATTGGCTGGCTGGTAAGTACATAGTTGGTAGTGGTGTTTCCTAGTTGGGATCAGTGCGGTCGATGTGGTGGCCTGGTCCGGCCCAGCCCTGCCCTGCCCAGTCCCCAGAGAGTGGTTCGACTGGCGCAATGGATCACGCTGTTGATTAATTCCCTGTTGTTGGCTAGGCTGGCCATTAAAATGCCATAAAATTATTAATTAAGCAAGTGCACTGGGAAAAGCCACTTGCCAGATTTATGGCCCAGCAGCAGCGCTCTGCGATAAAGTGGAATGGAATCAAATCGTATCGCCTTGGATCGAATTGAATTGTGGCCGGGCCTGGGCCGTCCCGTCCATACCAATGGAAAATGCTTTTCATTTCATTCCGTACTCCGACTTCCCCGTTCAGTTGCAGTCGCATTTTCCGAGTGCCGCCTCAAGCATTATGGATTTTTAACGAGTTTTCAATTTATTTGCGCGCCAGTCGCGGAAAAATCTTTCGAGTGCTTTTCATACAGACACTCGACCATCATCGAGTGGCTTTTCTTTTCTTTTCTTCTTGAGGTCTGGTCATGTGGATACGAAAATATCTTGGCATCTTGTTTATTTCAATTTGAAAACCGTACAAGGAGCTGCAGACTAGTCAGGGAATTTTAGATTCCAAGATCATATATGAAACTAAGGGATTCTTTATTTTATAAATAAATAATAAATTACTTAAAGGATCTATTTTAGTTATCTAAATGGGAAAGGATCTTACCCTTCTTGAATTGTTTTATAAACTTTTCATATTTTTTTCTGGTCAATAGACTATCTATAACTATAAGTCCTGAATTATAGACTTCTCTAGAAATATACATTCTATTAGCTCTTTATACTTCTTCAAAATAATAGCAGCTACTTTCTTTTAAAATGAATCATAAGAACTATAAGCAATATTTTAAAAAATTAAGAACAAAATCCTACATATTCTGCTTTAATAACGAACCAATTAAAATAAATAAACTTATACAATTCTAATTACCAAAACTCAATCTCAATGAGAATCCTCCATTCAACGGTTTGAAGAGTCAAAGAACTCCAACAAATTTATGTGGCATAACCCTGTGGGCCACAATCGTGCCGGCAAATAAAAACCGCCAAGGAAAATGCCCATTGACAGTCGAGGAAAAAGGCCGAAAGCCGAGGCAGCAACAAAAGCTCCAAGGGGGAGTTGGGTATAAAGTTGTAGGGGGTGCAGGCAGGGGGTCAGCCGGCAACAATAGTCAATAAAACATGCGGCAAATCATGTTTATCGCATTGATTTATGCATTTTTAATGTGTTCGCTGTTGCTTATCGGCAATGCGCCTAAATCAACGGGCCACCAAAAAAAAAAATACAAGAAAAGCATCCGAACACACACTTTCACTGCAATGGCAGTGGAGTCAGAGCTCCAGACTTCGGGCTCCATTGGGCCATGGAAACATGGCAACAGGGCAACACGGAGCAGCAGCTCCTCGCCTTTGAGCCACGTTAATTTTCAAATCTCACCGCCTGATTAGTTTGCTTCGCGCCAAAGAGCGAACGCCGCTGCAATTGTGCGCCATCTTGATTAGACCGTCAGTCCGGACTCCGGAGCTGAAAACTGAAGCTGGGATGCAGCTGAGGATTGGGCTTACAGTGAGAGAAAAGTAGGTACTAATCACAGATTAAAAAGGTGCTAGATGTGCTTTGACCTTCAGAGCTTAGATGGGCTTCGAAGAGGATCTTGAAGCTTAAAAATCTTGTTTTATACATACATATACATTGGGAATACATTGATAAATTCTATATAAGGTTTCTTTCAGTGCCAATCTAAAGTCGTGGGCATATATATTTTTTTTTGGCCAACCGATTGAGAGCCGGGGAATCATCAAAAGAAGCCGCTTTTTGCCGCTGCCTTTTGTCTTATTAATAATTCACATTAACGCTTGCGAGTGCGGCCAGGTTGCCGCCTGTTTTTGGCCAGGCTCCAACTCCTCGACCAAGTCCTGTGCCAAATCCGTGGGCCAGTGTGGCCAGCCCCCTGAAGACCTTATCAAAGATGCTCCATCTGGAGTGGCGGTCTTTTTTGGATCGCTTGACATAAATGCCGAAAGCGCACGAAACGCGAACCGAGTACGAATAAATGGTCAATAAATAAGGTGTGAAATAGCCAAGTGGGCTTAACCGGTACCGTCTGAATCGGTATTGGTACTGCGGGCAGGGCGGGCATCCAAAAAATCCCGATGAAGTTCTTTAGATATTTAACTCTGGCCTAATGTTATTTATTTTAATTGGCGGCTATTATCGAGAATGATTGCAAAGGGTGGAGCTACTCTTAAAAAAATATTTCCATCTTGCCATACAATGGATTGAAAAGGTTATTTTCAAAAGTTATAAAATCGATATGGGACTGAAATCTGAGAACCGTTTACCTTTTACATAAATAACTCCCTTCGACACCACCTTTCTGTTGATATTTCCATTTGGATTCCCGTTTCCGATTCCGATTCCAACGAAAGCCTGTCACATTTGCACGCCGTTTGGTTTGTTTGCTCGGTTTCATAATTGCAGCAGCTAGCAGGGATTAACATTGTCAGGCCCCTAATTTGCATATCCAAACGGCAGAGAAAGGACACCCCTGGCAGCTAAATTATGACAGTCGCGCATGTGTCAAAAAGTAAACAACTCGGCATTTGCATAAGCAAATTAAAAAGGCTTAGTGGTTCTTTGCTTGCCACAGTCGAAAGGTAAACAATTTCCCCGAAGCATTAGCTGACTTTTCGAGGGAATCCCTAAGATATAAAGATGGTGGATGGGGGTCCTTGGAACGTGCCCCAGCCTGGTCGAGAGACTTCTGATTGGTGTCCGGATTTATGGCCGCAAAAACGGATCCGGATACGCTTAATTGCGGCAGCCGTGAGAGTAATCAAGTCGAGAGCCATCCGGCCACGTGTGTCCTTTTGATTAACAAAGGGTTCTCCGCGCAGCCTGCATTTTCCATGAGATTCGCTCGTAAATCTCCTCCAGCAGCCACATCAGGACAAATTAATACACCCGAGCCGAGCAGTCGAGGGAGCTCCATCCATTCATTGTGGTCATGTAGCGTCTTAGCCGCATATCCTTTAAATGATGTTCAAAGGAATGGTGTGAAGGCCTGACTCGAAGAGCTGATACTTCTTATAAAGGAGCTTCTTCCAAAGGAGAATCCCCAAAGGGATTAAGTATTAGCTTAAGAACTTTCGCTTCTAATCCCATAGCATATAGTAGCAAACCCTATAGAAGTCCCATCATACCAAATGCATTTCATCCTTCGAGGGTAGAAAAAAAGTAGCTGGATGAAGAAACGACAGGAAAAAAGTAAATGCCAGAAAAATCGTAGAAAAAAGGCCAAACGATGGCCATAAATGGATCAACTCGCCAGTGAGCGCACCTGAGGCCACGCAGGATGGCAGGATAACGAAGCACCCAGCAGCAGCCAACACCCCCGACTCCCAGCTCTCGAAGAGCAATAATAGCCGGCGAGAGTGCCGTCGTTTTATGGCCCAAACATGCGTTCAGCAACCCTGGCTAGAGCCTGGCTCGCCCCTCGAGCCTTATTCTTCGGTTTCAGCTGCAACAAATCAGTGCAAGGATTTTTTTACGATTAACTGCGTAATTGAGTCGTTTGGCCAAAGACGCAGCCGCAGCCGCAGCCGTAGCCGTAGCCGTAGCCCGGACCAATTGGTCCGGTTTGGGGTAAATTTAATTAAACTGTAATAAAGCAAATCCCGCTACCACTCCGCCGTAATGAGGGCTAAAACGGGCTTAGGCCACTCTTCTCCCCTTCAACTAACAACGCCCCACTAAGTAAGCAGAAAAAATTGACATAAAACTTGTCTTTCATGAAGTGAGTCGGTGGGAAGGCCAAGAGGAGGTGACCAGGGGGTGAAAGGTGGGTAAATAAAGCAATAGGCCAGCAACCGCTGCCACGCCCCCACGATATGGCAAATTGAGGCAGATTTATCAAAGCGCCCCGGAAGAGACAACAACAGTGGGTGCCATAAAAAAGTTTACGAGCAAGTCTTGCGAGGAAGGTGAGCACGAAGCGGAAAGAAATTGCGGATAAGCACCCAAGATGTGGCAGGACAAGAGGCGGTGGAGAGCCTTCGTCGAACTTCAGGTGGGTGGAAACTGGGAAACTGGGTGGGGCGGGGCAGGTGGGGCAGTTGCCGTGGAACCGCAAAATGGCTGCTAAACTGACAAGCGAACTTTATTATTTGTATTTTTTCCACTTTTCATTTATGTTGGATTTTTTTCCATATTTTTCTTTGCTTTTTTTTATAAACTTGCGGAAGGGATTTGTTTCGATATAAATGTTGAACGTGGCGCTGGAAGGACGCAGCTGTTTCAGTTAAATTGCTTTGCATGCAGCGCTTAAGTGGCAAGTTGGTGGAGGACTCTGGATGGGTGGGATGGGGATGTCCTCCCTGCCAAGGATACAGAAGTTCAATTTGCTGCGAAACAAATCGCAAAGTGTTTATGCGCCAAGATGTGTGTGAAGAAACAGATACCTACTCAGAGATATTTAATCTAAATTATTTTACAACTGAACTGTAGGCTTTCATAATTAAAAAGAAAAACACACTATTTAATAAAAGGTTATAAGTTAATACCGCACACTCCACACATTAATGAGAACTGGCATCCCTACAATTGCTCTCCATGACACCTGACTGAAGGCATATATTAGCGAATCATTACTGTAGTCCCTCGAGCGTTTACAGACCGTTCTTTCATCCACAATTAGGTCACTTCCCACACACTGGGGGATTCCGCTTCATTTTTTTTTTGCATACCCGCTTTATGACACACTGCAATTAATTCCGTTGCAATGCAATTTGAATTTTAATTGCCAGGGCTTTCGACACAGCCACTTCCTCGGATCCAATGGCACATATATGTACATATGTATATGGTGGAGTTGGCCTTTATGGATCTCTCTCCATCGACGGGATCTGTGGGGTACAACGGGAGTGTGTCATAATTTTGTACGCTAAGTTGGCAACACTTTGCAGTTTTCAGTCTGCAGTTCGAAATATGCGTGTGTCGGTCTCTGTGTATTTATTTTTTAATTGCCGCAGCTTTTCAATGGAAATGAAACTAATTACGGTCACGCAGCAGGCTGGCAAAATTGTTAATAATTAACAGGTTTTCTCCAACAGAGGAAGTTTTCTTTTTCTCATTGTATTTTTTTTTTTTCTGCTCCCCGCCAAACAGTTGGCACTGCTCGAGTGTTGAAAAATGCATTTCACATTCGCAATTGCAATCGCAATGGCAATTGCAGCTTACAATTGCTTTCACACACGAGTGGCCTCCTGGCGGAGCACTGAAATGGATACTCATGGGTAATTGTCAGTGCATAATGAAGAGTCAAAGTGCTGAAATTAACGATTCAATGGTATGTTGTGGTAGGACAAAAATTATGTAATTATTTCTGAGGGAATCATTCAATCATGACTCAGAATCATATTTCTGAGGCAGCGGGAGAGGATTTCTATCTAAAATAAGATATAAAATATAACAGAACTTAAACCTTAAACAAGGTTCTCCAATTATGTGAGTACTGCCTCCCCAAGATCTTCTTTTCAGGGAAGAGAGGATCCTTTACAAGATACCACAATGAATCAAATATGGTCTAACCTAGAAACCAAAATTTAACCAAATTTTTAATCGAAGGTTTCTTCAATTCCACTCCATTTATTTAAATCACCATTATCTGACATCCCACAAAAATTAAGCAAATGATTAAATGGCTATCTCATGCCAATAAATAACAGCCGATTCCCTTGGACTTGGAGGTCTACTCCACATATTTCCTCTGGCACATTTACACACCTATCAAAAAGCGCTTTGTCTCTGCCGAGATCCGTGTCCAAACTAAGCTGTCAAAATAGGAGAAACCACCAGATCCACAGATCCCCAGATACCTAGATGTGTGGCCCCAGTGCCACTTGCATGCTGGTCAGTGAGCACCAACCGCACATAAATTTTAAAGCTGAGAAAAAAATGTTAAAAAAATATACGGAGAGACAGAAAAACGTTTAGTGGCGCAAATTAATTGAGCAACATTAATTTCGAACTGAACGAAAATAACTCACACGAACACCAAACCACCAAAGTCAAATTAATAACCGAAAATTGTTGAGACCAAGTTGCGTTTCACAGCTTAGAATTTGGTAGAGTGGTGGCGCGGTGGTGGAGGTGCTGGTCACCGAACTACCGCATACTGCCTGCATGCAACCACCGCCGGAGAACCACATATTTTGACGCCTGGTGGTGCAAGCGAAGCGACGCCAAAACTTCATTTACAACTTAATTTGGCGCCATCAACGGCTGCCGACTGCCTGCCCCGCCGCACTCTCCTTTGACTGCCATAATTATGGCAAATTAAATGCAAAATGTGTTTAATCTTAAACTCCCCAGTCGGCAGCACTCGGCAGGCGAACCACAAAGACCATGCACCACACAAAAAAACGCAGCACCACCGAACGCTGCCCAGGTTCTGCACTGTGATTGCGTTGTAAATTTGTCTGCAGCTCACCGCTAGGCAATTTTCGTTGACTGATGGGGTTCTAGAAGTATATTGCTTTTTCCATTTACTTGGCTAGTAAATAAGGTAGAAAAATATTGGGTTGGGATAATACCTTGGGGGTTAACTATGAATTAAAAATGTAATTCAAGCGAAACTCTTTAAGGATATAGTTTGGAAATAAATTACTTAAAAAGAGCTTAAAAAGTATTATTTATTTTTTAAGAGTATCCAAAAACCCTCGAAATAAAAATCAAGCTCTCAAGACCAGTTAAAGCTGTCGAGAATCCCAGGGACGTCGCCATAGTTGTTGTCGTTGGTAATTATAGCGGGCCGCACTCTAATCGGCGTAATGTGCGAGCCATAACTATAGTCAAAAGTCAACGCATAAATAGGCAGGAGGAGGCGTGCCTCGAGAAGCACTCGAGTGGGATTTGCACGCGAATGGCTAGAACTGGGGGCCCAAACCGCGAACCAGCTCAGTGAGAAACAGTGAAAAGCAGCGTAAAACAGCGAAAAGGATGTTCAATACCTCGGGCAACGGTAACTGGAGCTCTGAGGCTGAAGATGAAACAGAAACTGAAACTGGTACTGAGGCTGTGTCAAAACAATGAAGTGGCCTCCTAATTAAGGCTGAGATAGGACCACAGCTGCCAACTGACAGGACTCTCTGCTCTGATCCCATTCCTGGGTGGATAATTTACGAGCAACTTCACAAGCCAAGCGAGAACATAAACAGTCATTTTTCCATCGTACATTCAAAAGAGATCTCCTGCTCCCGGGGATCTGTCACTCCCCTCAAATAAAGGATCGTCATCGTCCTTGGTGCTGGGTCCTTGGTGTGTGTGTTGGCATTTCGTGTGGTTGGGCAACAATTGCAGTCAGCAGGACGAAACAATTGCAGGGTTTGTTTGCGTTTTGTTGGCCCGTTTTTATTGCATTTGCTCATTAGTGCAAATAGAAGAGGCCTTCTATTGGCAGGCCCAGGACCAAGCCCCTGGAATTCACGTGAAACTTGTTTGTGACTTTTTGTTCCGTATTGACACAGCTTGCCAAACGAGAAGGCATTGTAAAAATGCCAAAAGGTGTTAAACTGGCAAAAAGTCACTCGATCGATCCGGGTTTGTCCTATTTTTGGTTTCGTTGAAAAGCTGAAAATCTGCCATTGTGCCATATTGTGGTTTTCGGGTTTGGATTCGGGTACTTGAGCAAACAAAGTATCCTCCGATCTGATGAACAGCGTGCCGCATTCATTTATCACACTGGACAATGGAGAGCTCTGTTTTTGGCACGATCTTGAGGGATAATGGTTTCCAGTAATAGCCAACAGTCACGGGAAGATGTAAAAAATCACACATTTCCATAACAAAGTGGGTGGCATTTCTATGTTTTGTAGTTTTTTAAAGTGTTAGGCGTATTAGGACTGACCAAATGTCATCTAGAAGCAACCCCTTAAACTAGTTAGTAGCTGCACCTTTTGGGAATTAAATTAAATCCACCTTTGTAATAGCCCTTCTTTCAATTTATTCCCTCAATGATCCTTATCGCATTGTCCTTTGTTTTGACCGCGACTTGCCAACAAATGAGCCTACTTTGTCAATGTGACTCGTGGGCGCATTTCTTCTGACTTTCATCCTGCTTGAATTCCTTTCTTTTCAGTTTCTGATACGAATCCGGAGCGGGCATGAAATTCTCATTTGACAGGCCCCAGGGCATGTGTGGCTGGCTGACTGGGCTTGTTATTAATAAGTCCTGATCCTGTCAACTTGGAGGCACATGTCGAAGCAGCAAAGCAGCGGAAAACAGCAGGAAACATTCGGGAATACCGTTTGCCGGACAGTGATTAAGCGAGAATTAAATGTCAGGCGGCTCGGTAGCCGCAGATGAGGGATGGAGATCGAGATCGAAAGATCGGGCATCGAGAACGGGGCTTGGGGAACTAAGCGTGAAAAGTGAAGAGAAGATCTTGACTAATATGCTACGCCCCGGGCCACGATCATGGCTGTTAGCCAACTGTTGGCAGTAAGTTCCACCACAGAAACCAAACCGAAACGACAGCAAATAAAAAATGCAAAAAACGGGTAAGATATTTAAATGCGGGACGTCAATCAACGCAATGTCAGCTTCCAACTGCCAACTGCTAAGGCGAAAAAAATAAATGTTTTATAGATGAAGAAATTCTAAAAAATTTCAAAAGACTTCGAGGAGTGCCTTTTGAGAGTGAGGTACTTATCTATTAAAATATTTATTTTTTATGGGAATAAAAACCGAATTTTTTCCAGTGTAAACATTATGCCTTTAAATAAATATATATCGGTTTTATAGCCTCGTCGTTCACTCAACTCGGGTCTCATTAAGCAGCCATGACGAATGGATACGAAACTGATATATGAATGCCCGAGCTTCAGTCTGAAGACACTTGGAAATGCTTTATATGGTAACTGGTTGGCTTAGCAGGCGATCGTTCACTGTACAGTGATCACTGTCCGCTGTCTGGTGTCAATGGGGTCTGGGTGGTCTGTTGCTGATTTTCAGGTGACTTGGCGTGAATTTGTGAACTCCTGTACGAGGTCTGAACAGGTTTTACTTAAAAAGGAATCTTAAAACTGGAAACACTTAAATAGTATTGCTAACATAACTTGGCTATTTTCTTATATAATTTTCTTTGGCAAATCTGTGATGGAGCCACTAAGCTCTGGTCCACTTAAGCCTTCCACTAACTCAAGCTGTTGCCCAAACATAAACCTTTCTGCCCCATTTTCCCAGAAACGAAGCCGGTCTCTAATGCGCCTAAGCTGTTGCCCAAAAACCGAAATAACAAAAAACGTAATCAAATCAGGTAAATTTGTCATAAAATACCACACAACAACACGATATCAACGAGAAGAGAAAAGATGAAGGAAAAACTAATTTTGAAATGGATTTCGTACGCAGTTTTGAGCACAAATGGTCCAAAGGACTTGGATCCAGGTCCTGGTCTTGGTCCTGGTCCTGGACTTGGAGTTGGGTGTCTTGCAAATTATGCGAAACCATTTCGAAATTGAACGCATGACTGGCGGCAGCACCTCCTCTTCAAGGATATATCGTTCCCCGAATCGTGCCATTGCCATTACGACATTGGTCAGCAGAAAACTTGCAAGACATGCGAGAATGGCCAGTGTCCTGCTCTAATAATAAAACAGCTCGGGACAAAAGAAAAAACTAATAAAACAAAACTTCCCCCCTATTGTCCTGTGTCCATTTGCTGTTTACCTTTTTATGTTAAATCACCACAGCAATAACAAGAACAAGGATGCCCCACCAGCCACCCACCATTCCATATAACATATGCGACCCGTGTCTGGACCAATAAGCAGTTGCAAAAAGAAGACATTTCGGGAAGAGTGGAACTTTGATAAGTTTAATATAAATTTTTAATAAAACTAACTCTATTATAAAGCATATTTGTATCTAAAAGGTATGGGTTTTCTAGTCAAGTATTTCTAGATGCCCAATGTCTAAAAAATATCCTTTATGGAGGGATGTCTGTACTTGTACTGTACCCTCTACCTTCAGGATCTTTACTTTGGTTGTTTGTAGCCTGGGTTCGTGATTTGCTAAACTTATGAAATAACTTTACGTGTAGTAGCCCTCACACGGCCTCCAGCCTCCTGGCCTGAACCGCTCAAGTTTTTGCCCCGTCCCGGCCATTTGGTCAATTCCTGCGGCTGTCATTGTGCTATTCCAACGCCTTATCTCTTCAGGATTTACATAACAGCAGGGCGAGGGGCAACAGGACTCATTTTTTCTTTGCTGCTGCAGAAAGTTTAACGCAAGTTCATATGCCGGATTAGACGACGTGTGTGTGGGTGTTGCAGGCATCCCAGGATTGGGAGGTTGGGGTTGGGTTTCGAAAAAAATCCCATAAATAGAAAATCACATTAAGTTTTGAAAACTCTGCTGTCCGTTGTTTGCATATCCACAATTTCTCCGGAGATAAGCATTGCCAAAGTTTAAGTTTATGGCCGCCACGTTCCACCCCAAAGTTTATTCCTTTCATATTTAAGTTTTTTATTCGGTTTTGCGGAATATGACATTCCATGGTCAGCCGATTAGGAGTGGAAATGCGTATATGTTGTTTGTTGCACAATAAAAAGGGCAATTCTAAAGAGTTCCTTAGAGTTTCAAAGGCAACTTTCGGAATTAAATTCTTTAACTTGTTTTCAACTCTTTTTTTTTGGGGCCAACCTATATATAGTTTTTAATTTGCCTGCCACATGGACACGCTTTCTTAAGCCCAGCTCTCGGCATTTTGCAAATTGACATTCGAATATTTCTACGCAATTTACGCAGAGAGAAGAGCTGCATGAAAAACACTTCAACTGGGTTAATAAAACTCCAACAGAGCGTTAAGAAAAAGCAGTTAGCAGTCAGATTGTTAGTGGGTTGTAGACTGTGATTGAACCAAAAAAAAAAAAAAAAGAGTTGGAATGGAAGGCGTGCAATAAAAGCCATTCTGTGAGAAAGCTCTTAATTTAGGCAAATATTTCTGCCAGCGTGTAATATTGACTACAAATGCATGTGCAAATGTTGCCACGGTTTGAAAGGATACCAAGGCAAAGGATAACGGATAACAGCGGCTGTGACACACCCCTCCAACCGCCCACCAATCCGGGGCTCCCGGAACAAAAAAATCAGGCAAAGCAATTTAAGCCAGAAAAGGGTGTCACATGTGCCAAATGACTTTTGCGTGTGGAAATGACAATGATTTCTGCTATGTAGACAATAACGAAATGCAAACAAAGGACAAACAAACGGATGTGTGGTGGAAAGAGGGCTAAGGGGGCAGGACATCACGGCAGGACGAGTTCATAGAGCGACATTTGCATTTGCCTGCCATATTTGTAAATGAAATTGAGAGCCGGGACAGCCAGAAACTTCAAATTAGTTTTTGGCCAAAATAGTTGTCGCTGCCAAGAAAATGATTAAGCCACCAAAGTGGTGTTCCCATGTCTTTTGGCTCTACACTGACAACATTTCAGCCTACAAAGTTGTCTTAGAAAAGCCATTAAATGAATGTTAGATCTAAAATAGCATAGCCTCTTATTACAGTGAAATTTTCCATCCTCAGTCCTGGCAGGACGCGTCACATGTTGGCTCATAAAGCTGTCACAAAATGACTTTACAACTTAATACACGGACAGGGCCAGAAGCGGGGCTTGAGGCCCATACTGGAGACATAGACATCAATCACATTGACTGCCACAAATATAAACGTCAAGTCGAGGCGGGGTAAGCCGCAGGAATAGCATGATCCGTGCTCCATGCTCCTCCTTTTTACGGACGGACAGCTGGCGCCCAAGTCGAGTGTCATTAGGTGGGAGCCAAAGCATTATTTTGACCGCAAAGTGCAAAGTTTTTGTTTAGACCGGTCCGCGAAATTGCATCTGGCAGCTGTCTAAATGTCTCGCGCACTTTTTGCGACACTTGTCGCGGCCCCCCAAAGTCCGGGATCAAAATTCGATTAGCAGTGCTACGGACAGGACATCAATGGGCGTTTTCCATGTGCCAATGTTCCTGCTAATTTGACGTCTCTGAAGGACACTAATGGAGGGCTTAGAAATGGCCAAAAAATCTAAGTCAAAAGTTAACTACTATGCTATACTTATTATTAGAAAAATAAATTTTTGTTTACAATATTTCTAGTTCTAAACTAATGCTAATCGGTAGACAAGAATAATGAGTGGAAACTTCCTGTCTATATGACAACATTTTTTCAATTTGCATTATCCAATTGATTTTACAAGCATCGGCACAACAATATGTTCCAGCAATTTCGCAACAATAGTCATACTTTTCAAATGGTTAGCCTCTAAACCACGTATTGTGCATATTGGTCGAGAGCTGAGCAATTAGATTGAGCAACAAACCGGCAACCAGACGACAATTAGGCCAAATGATGATTAGAAAACCTCGGAAATGATGGTTATTGTTTATTTTTAGTCGTAATGGCCGCCCATATCGCACATTTACACTCCTCCAATGGCGTTCATTGCATGACAAATGTAGATTCGTTATGTATGGTTTGGTATGGTTGTAGATCTCTAAATAATACGATTTAGGGGTGGAGTTGGCAATTAAATTATAGGGTTATTTTTTCAGATATAGGACGTATGTCGCCAAAAAGTAAATTGTTTTCTGACGCCTCTGCGAATAACCAAATAAACAAAGCCCAAAATTATCGAAATGGCAGCTGTTTGCGCTCTAATTACACGTTTGACTCTGAAAGCAAAAAAATAATATTGTCACCTGATGGTAGATGGTCGTGATTCCATGTGGGAGGTTCGTGGACAATGCTTTTGTTTTCCTTGCCATTTAATCCCAGAAAATATAATTGCCATAAACCAGAAACTAAAAAATCCCAAATGAAAAATTGCTTGCGTGAATTTGTTAAAGTTTAGAGCTTCATTTTGCATTGGTCTGCCACAAGAAGGGGGTGCCCACACAAAAACATGACGGAAAAAACAACGAAGGTCGCGCACGAACTTGGCCATAGTTAATTGCGGGTTGCACCTGTTCAATGGTGGGCGTGGTCCACGCCCCTCCCCGTTGCCAGTTGAGCTATTTGAGCCGGAGCGGCCCAGTGAAATTTTTTCCCGATTGCATCTTTTTTGTTGCAAGGGCCAAGCCCTGATCCGATCGTCGGACCAACCCAGTCCATGTAATTTGCCATTGACAGGTTGAGGTTGATTCTTTCGGCTTGAGATTTTTGGGAGAATCATGGGTCCTGAGGGGCTGGTGGGGATGCAGACTTATGCACACATTGCATGGCTTTCATATCCGCATCGCGTGCTGCATGTCAACGCGTGTGTTCCAACGTAATTGTCGCTGACTTGGTGGCCATTGCCAAGATGGCGGCGTCCTCCGCATCCAGCTTGAGAACTGTGGATCCAAATCCAAAATATTCTACTCAAAATATGGGAAATTTGAAAAATATTGATACAGAATGTTCTTGGCCGATTTAATGAATATTGATGGGGAGAAATTTTGAGAAAAATCCAAGCATATTTTGTTCGCCAAAATTCGCCAAGATATAGCCATCGCTGGGGGCCATATTGTCCTTCCATGCTCTTTTCATAATTTCGAAGGGGATCCCCCAGGAAATTTGACAAAAATTCTAAAAAAATATTTTGTTCCGAGATTTTGATGCAGAATTATGGAGAATCGATCCAAAAATCGTTTTAGGTATTCCGCTCAAGAATCTGATGAAAATTGGCCAAGATATAGCCATCGCTGGGGGCCATATTGTCCATCCATGCTCTTTTCATAATTTCGAAGGGGATCCCCCAGGAAATTTGACAAAAATTCTAAAAAATATTTTGTTCCGAGATTTTGATGCAGAATCATGGAGAATCGATCCACAAATCGTTTAAGGCATTCCTCTCAAGAATCTGATGAAAATTGGCCAAGATATAGCCATCGCTGGGGGCCATATTGTCCTTCCATGCTCTTTTCATAATTTCGAAGGGGATCCCCCAGGAAATTTGACAAAAAATCTAAAAAATATTTTGTTCGAAGATTTTGATGCAGAATTATGGAGAATCGATCCACAAATCGTTTAAGGTATTCCTCTCAAGAATCTGATGAAAATTGGCCAAGATATAGCCATCGCTGGGGGCCATATTGTCCTTCCATGCTCTTTTCATAATTTCGAAGGGGATCCCCCAGGAAATTTGACCAAAATTCTAAAAAATATTTTGTTCCGAGATTTTGATGCAGAATCATGGAGAATCGATCCACAAATCGTTTAAGGCATTCCTCTCAAGAATCTGATGAAAATTGGCCAAGATATAGCCATCGCTGGGGGCCATATTGTCCTTCCATGCTCTTTTCATAATTTCGAAGGGGATCCCCCAGGAAATTTGACAAAAATTCTAAAAAATATTTTGTTCCGAGATTTTGATGCAGAATTATGGAGAATCGATCCAAAAATCGTTTTAGGTATTCCGCTCAAGAATCTGATGAAAATTGGCCAAGATATAGCCATCGCTGGGGGCCATATTGTCCCTCCATGCTCTTTTTATAATTTCGAAGGGGATCCCCCAGGAAATTTGACAAAAATTCTAAAAAATATTTTGTTCCTAAATTTTGATGCAGAATCATGGAGAATCGATCCACAAATCGTTTAAGGTATTCCTCTCAAGAATCTGATGAAAATTGGCCAAGATATAGCCATCGCTGGGGGCCATATTGTCCTTCCATGCTCTTTTCATAATTTCGAAGGGGATCCTCCAGGAAAGTTGACAAAAAATTTAAAAAATATTTTGTTCCGAGATTTTGATGCAGAATCATGGAGAATCGATCCACAAATCGATTAAGGTATTCCGCTCAAGAATCTGATGAAAATTGGCCAAGATATAGCCATCGCTGGAGGCCATATAGTCCCTCCATGCTCTTTTCATAATTTCGAAGGGGATCCCCCAGGAAAGTTGACAAAAAATCTAAAAAATATTTTGTTTCTAGATTTTGATGCAGAATCATGGAGAATCGATCCACAAATCGTTTAAGGTATTCCGCTCAAGAATCTGATGAAAATTTGCCAAGATATAGCCATCGCTGGGGGCCATATTGTCCTTCCATGCTCTTTTCATAATTTCGAAGAGGATCCCCCAGGAAATTTGACAAAAATTCAAAAAAATATTTTGTTTCTAGATTTTGATGCAGAATCATGGAGAATCGATCCACAAATCGTTTAAGGTATTCCGCTCAATAATCGGATGAAAATTCGAAAAGATATAGCCATCGCTGGGGCCAAATTCTTTTCATAATTTTTGAAGATCCCTCTGGAATGCATTTTTACAAACTCTCAAAAGATCAGTTAGCACCTTTTCGTATAAGTTTTGCAATTTTAATCCGAAATTTGGCGAACCACAGCCACTGTGCCGTGACAGCAATTTGCACAGCCTGCATCCGAGAGCGTGTTTGGCGGCCATCAGCCGGAGCTTTGCACCGCCCTGTGATTAATTGCAATAGGCGCCCGGCAATGATTGGTTCCTGGTAAACTTCGCACTGTCATGACATCGACATTGCCATCGATGTGGACATGGACATGGACGTGGATACAAAAATGCAGATGGCGAAGGCGAGGCTTCTAGGAAAGAGCAAAGACCAGAGAGAGATTCCAAGCCAGACAAATCAGCGTCGCCTTGTTCTCGCCAGGATCTTGGGTTTCCGATTCTTGGGAGACAGAGTGTCTCTGGCAGTGATAAGATCACCTTGCATATCCCACGCACAGGTATCATTTGAGAATGCGGGGTAGTGAACTCTTCCCCTCGTTGATCTTTCACACCTTGGGCTGCAGTCAGCTTCCACCAAGTCAGGTTCCCCTCGAAATTACACCTTTTTTCCGTATTCTTCTCCCAGGGCTTGTCAAGATTTTCATTGTTTTCCTTTTGGCGTTTTCCAGGGATCGGAATCGGGATGGGATGTCCTTGCGATATAAATCGCATTAATCACACGGCCAACGACAATGGGCCAGCAAGGTGTGATCACAGTTTTGACAGCGACAATGACAAGAGATTTTTATTTTTATTGGCCAAGAACAACCTGTGTCTCTCGACTGGGGACACAATAGAAAACCTGACTAGTCGAGCTGACATTGTGTCTGCCGCTTCCATTGTTCGGTTTTAGTGTTAAGATCTCTTTCACAGATCCCGGGACTTCCCCGGCCCCTGTCCAGAAATCCAACTCCGAGTCATTCGATGGCAATTTATTAATATTTAATAAGCCTCAAGACAAGTTCTGAGCTCTTCATCGTGTGGGTGGCTTGGATGTGGGCACATTCTTCTCTCGTCCCATTGATGATTGTCTCGGTGTGTGGCTTTGCCCACCTCTGGTTTTAATTTTTTTTCATGCCCCACCTCTGTGGCAGCCAGAACACGGCAGCCAGTCTTCTGCCTGGTTCTTCGCTTCTTTGATCTAAACCGTTTTGTTTATGTTGAACAAGTAATTTGCAGCTTTGACACATGGAGAAAAAATAAAAAAAAGAATAATTATAAATAATTTCTAGCTTATCTAAACCAACAAGTTTTATTTTAAGTTACTCCACCAGTCTAGAGGAGGTTTTTATATTTGTTTCCATTTATTAATGTATATTTATTATCCCTGTTTTCCTCCTGTGTAGCAATTAACTGCCTCAACTTGATCATCGACAGGAGGCACAGCATCAACAATTGCTGCTGCAAGTTGAGCTCATAAATTTTGACAGCAAACGGAACGCGTGTTAATAATAATTTCAATTGCTCCTCCAAGCATTTGATCTTCTCCGCCGAACTGGGGAGGCTGAGATTCCGTCAGCCAGGATGTGGTTTACACCGAAGATCGTTAATCTTCGGGGGATCTCTCGGATCGGTACGGATCGGATAGAAACGTTTGCCGCATTGCTAGCTTGCACATTTGATGTGGCAATTACCATGTGGCAGGAAACAGTCGTGCGGCCAAAACAAATGTATCTGCATACTGTATGCCAGCTAGCCTCTGTATCTTTGTATCTCTGCTCTTCCAGCCTATCCATTTGTATCTGCATCGGAGCTTATCTGCATCTGGAACACGGGGTTCAGGGTCCGTGGCAACAGTGGGCGTGCTTTATTGCCAATTTTACCATATTATCAACGCATCTGTGAGCCGACAAAGTGTTTTCAACGCTTTCGGTAGTTGGTGCTTGGGAATGTTGCTAGTTTTTGTTGCAAGTTGCCAGTTGCGCTGCTGCAGCTGGGAGGCGTTGCCAAAGCTGCGAGCCAGCTTCGATCCCGATTCGATTAATTTTCGCATTAAGCTCGGGCACAGCTCCGCCCTGGATATGGCCAAAAGGATTTTCTTTTGTCTACACTGAGGAAGGCTTTTCGATCTTTAAATGAATTAAAATAAAAGCATCTGATGTTAAATATAATCAATTTTTTTAGTGCACAATTTTTTACAGTTGTGGGCGCGGTAATGAAATCAAATTAGGCAGAGATCTCTTCTCGTTCCATTGCTCTTCTGGTCGTAATTGATTTGCTCTGCTCATCTGCGACTCCCTCGCCCAAGGATAATTGCCGGTGTCCTTGGCTTTAGGGCCGCACCTGCCTTCAGGTGACACGCTTCGCTCGCACTTCGCCGCCTTCTCAAGGATGCCCAGCCATAAAACACAATTGTTTGCAATTATTATTTTTCTGTTTGCCTTGGCCTAAAGGATTAAGGCTGCAGAAACTCGGCAAAAAAACAAAACAATTTGCTACGCAATTTGTATGCAACAATAACAGGAGAAAGATAACAACAAACAAACGCAAAAAAAAATGTGAAGCCAATCCTAGGCACACATGGTGTCCTGGCTCAGTTTGTTTCGATTTCGGCCGGCAATAAAATTGATATATCCTTTGGCACAATATGGCCGCCATGTGCATTTAGATGGCCATGTCCTGACACGGCTTCGGCGGCTTAGTTTCAGCATTTTTTTGCCCCGCTCGCCCGCTTATTGGCCATTTAGTGCACGTATGTGGACAAAAGAAGCAAACGCAAGGAAAATAGTACAATTTCCCAAATAAAAACTAATAGCCAGCGACAGCAGCAGCACCACCAGATACAATTGGGAAAACAAAAACACACCGGAATGGATCCATTCTGCGGCTGTCGACTTTGCCGTAATCCCGTCAAAGCGTAAACAAAAATTTCGGTTATAACCGAAACTGTTCCATCCCGTTCAATGAGAATCGGAATGGCTTCTGAAGATATGTGCTTGATTGGCTTTACCTTACCCCCAGTACTTCCTATATCCTCGCTCTGGTTGGTCATAGATTTTGGGAATGTTGTTCATAAATAAGACTAAAGTGCTTTGTTTTGGGTTTTCTCCGCACAGAAAAGAGAAGTTATGCAAATACCTCAAGAAAAAACAAAGCTATTTCAGAAAAATGTTTACCAATTTATTTCAATTTCTTTCAGCATTGCTTACCTCCTTCCCTATCCCTACAAAAATGTCTACATTTTCTAATTAACCTGAAACTCTTTTATCAACTTAATTAAAGTGAAAATTCCATTGAAAATGGCCCAAAAACTATTAAAAGAAATGACAATTTGGAAAACACGCCTTCTTAATTTCATGAAATCAAACTCAAATGGCCTAAACCAGAAGGAGCCAAGCCACACCGAAACAAAAACAAAGCGATTGCAATTTTTCACTCCCCTGAAAAAAAAAACAAAAAAAAACAAAAAAGAGGGCTCTGGCACCAAACACACGACTGGAAAAAAACCTGGAAAGTTGAAAAAATATGGTGGCATATGCAAATGAGATTTCAGGGCAGGAAACAAATCATTGAAAAATTGTCACCGAGCCGCGACAAAGCAAACAAAGGAAGGAAAAGGGCCCACCCTGTCTGAGTTCCTCCCCTGCCAGCCATGCCCCACCCCACCGCATGCCCCGCTAGTCCTTCGTTTTTCAGGAACTCCCTCCACCGCACCACCGATCAACATCACCATTAGTGGCTCAATTGTGCGCCACATCGGCTGGCAACCACGAATCGCATGCAAATGAAACCGCAGCCACAAGGACCAAGGCAACACCTTTAAAAAATTTAAATATTTATTTAAATATTTAAATATTAAAATAGACAATATATAGTTAATAAAATATTAAAAATATAATAACAAGGCAGGACACTATTATTTTAGTTTTATAAAAGAGTTAAAGGAACTTATGTTTTAATATGTTCAGTTTCATAATTTTCCCAAAGTGTACAAAAGAAAAAGGACATCATCCTAGAAGGACGAAGGGCGCAGCTGACGAATTGTGAAAAAAGTCTGATGGAGGGAAACAAGATGGTGGCACCACCCCACCCTCCTTTTTTCTTTTGGGTTCCCTCTTTTTTCTCCCTGGTCTATAATTTTCTGGTTCGTTCACACGCCATCGTCGCATTTTTTTTCCGTCCATCTTTTGTTGTTTCTTTTAAGCAAACATTTAAATTAAAAACATTTACATACGCTGGTGGGAGGGAGGGAGGTAGGAGTGAAAGGAAGCCAGATATTCAATTATGATTTAACAATTGGGGTTCCGCCCAGGAGACACTTTCTGAGATAAGTTTGGACGTCAGCCATTGTCCTTGAAGTCGTGGAGCGGTTTGTTTTTTGAAGAAAAATATACGAAAGTTTCAGTTAAAGTATTGGATCAAAATCTTTATAAGAAATATAATTCTATATTAAATAGTTTTACAATTTTTAATAACTTTATATCTGTTATTGAAGATACTTCTTGTATTTTCGAAATACAACATTGTAAGTATTCTTCTTTTTGAAAAATTAGATGGATGAGGTCACTTTTGGATAAAATAATTGTGTTATTTAAATACACCAAAACAAATATACTTTTTATTTATAAAAAAGTTGTTTATTAATTTTATGACTTTAATTTCAGTAAAATAAATTAAAAAATAAACACAAAAAACACTCAACCTTCACTCACTCATACAACTAACACTCAATTCGCTTTGGTGAATACGGAAACGAAATGGAACTGAAACGGAAAGACCTAGTTGGAATAGGAACTGTAGAAATGCAGAGAACACACCCCCGTGCCCATACATCACTCACTCACACAAATACACTCCCCATGGCAACAACAACAACGAATGCGGGAACTGTCAACAGCCGAAAACAAAATGACGAATTTATGAACTTGTCTGCCATGCTCTCTCTCTCGCTCGGTCTCTTCTTGGTCGAAACGAGACAGAAGTTGGCTCAAACGCTCTCACTCAAACGGTACACAGCTGTCTTCTCGCTCCCACTCATTGTACTCTTATGGTTAGCCAAGTTTTGAGTGCATGGGAATGTGTTCGAATTGGAAAATGGGAATGGGAAATGCTAATGGAAATGAGTAATGCCCTGACGCCGACGTAGATGCTGACGTCGCTGCTTGCAGCATGGGAATGCGCTGGTATGTGCATCCTGCTTGCACACCCATCGCTCAACGTCATAATTGAAAACTGTTCCTTTTCGCTTGCGGTTAAGCTTGCGGTGGCTTACGTGACGTATGCGTAATTTTTTGTCGCTCCCAAACAAATTGTGGCGAATGGGGCGGGTACGTAATGCCTTACGTTACGTTATGTACGGGGTGTTGAAAACCTTTTGCCGTAAGACGCATCAGCTGTTGTTGTTATCCGTTTTGGGGGTCAGCCGCTGCCTCAGCCAGCGTATTCTGCCGGCAACTCTGCTGCCGCCGCCACCGCAATAGTTGTTGCTTTTGCTTTTGTTGATTTTTGCGTTGCGTTTTTGGCTTTGGCTTTGGCTTTGGCGCTTTTGGCGTTTACATGGCGAAAAGCGAATTGGGATTCATTCAATGGTCAGCTGCGTGACTGTGAAGCAGCGACGGCGCTTCGGCATTCCTATCCTTTCCGTCTCTTTTCATTCCGGCACGGCCTCTCCAAAAACACGGGCGTAAACTCGAAAAGTCGTAGTGTTTTGAAAAGCGTAGCAGTCGAAATGCGGTATAATTTCAAACTTAAACAGACTTTTAAGCGTTCATAAAATTATAAACTATTTCTTAGTTAAAATACAAATATTTATTTAATTAAATTTATTTTATAAAGAAGCTAAGAAGCTTTTTTTAAATAAAACATATGGTGTTTTGAAACAAAAATGAGACATATGAGAATTTTAATAAAAATACTCAGTGATTTATATTAATTTTGGAATTATATAAACGAGTTCCCTACCTTCTAAAAGCTGAATTGAAATTTAATTTTTTAATCAGCCTGACAACAATACCAGGATTATAAGGATTCAGTATTGAAGAGTGACAAAAATACCATATTGGACCAGAATTCGGACAAAGCAGGCCCTAAAATGCTTTTGAGCAATCAGCCGGCCAACACGAAGCCCCAACAAACGCAGCCGCCGTCGCCGTCGCCACCACAGACGCAGAATTTTAAATCGAAGCTGCAACAACAAATCGCCACAGCAGCAGCGAATATCGCCAACGGCGGCAGCAGCCATCATCATCCGCTGAACAATCATCATCACCACCATCATCATCATAATCATCAGCAGCATCAGCACAACATTTCCTTCGCCACGGATTTCTCAATTGCGGCGATTATGGCGCGCGGCGGAAACGCCCCGAGCAGCCGCGAACCTTCCGAGCGGAGTCTGAGTGAGTAAAGTAATTCCCAAGTTCCCCCCACACTCCACAAATAGGAGATGTACTAAATATGAATAGATGTACTAAATATGAAATTTGATTTTATCATTGGGAATTGAGGGAGTTTTAGTTAGAGATTTGGCCTTTTATTGGATAGTTAGATAGAAGGGTAGCGTCTGATGTTTGAATCCAATCCTTGGTAGGTTCCTATATCGGGATGATTATAACATCCATATATTCCGCTCTTTTAATCTTCTATTTAGAAGTATTAATTTTATATATCAGAATTTTATATATATATAATTTTTTTATATCAGAAGTATTTGATTTTATATAATTTTATCACAAAATATATAATTTTGTCTGCCCTTCTTCAAAAAATTGAGTTGGTAAAATGTTAACTATAAAATATTCAAAATTATGTATTCTTTAGATCAAGTCTTGGATCAACTTTTATTTTACCAACTTATTAAATATTCTTTTGATTAGATTTCTGAATCAAAAGATGTTGAAATTTATCCAAAGTACCCATAACTTTAGACAAAGTACCCATAAGACAAACCCTTGTCTGGAGATCCAAGCATAATTTTAATATTTTAATTTATATTTTTATGACAATCCTCTACAAAAACCTAAGATATAAACCATAGAAAATAGTTTAAAAATACTTGAATGAAATATTGTGGAATATTGTAGAATATTAATACCTCAGATAATAATCTATTTCTGAAACTGAAATTTTATGTCTATCCGAGAAACACATCTGCTGCCATATAAAAAACACAATTAATCGATTGCTTAGTAATACTTTCCATATTCCTGCAATCCATAATTTTTTGCGCTGAAAAAGTGTCGCAGCTGTGCATTATATTTCTATATTTTTGCACATTTTTTGCCCTCTTTTTTCCGCCATATAAATTATATATTGATGACAATGCAACGTTGATGACTCGATAATTGCGGCAAATGCGCGGCAATAAAATAATCAAAGCCTATTTGAATGCAAGGGGGCATCCGGGGGCCAGTACATGACAAGCAGAGCTGAGATATATACATATAATCGCGTATATACCCACATTCGTATATGTATCTACGTGTTTTCGCGTATCTGGCTCTGTTGCGAACGCAAAACTATTTAGACGCCATAATTGGGTAGAGACAGAAGCGCAAACAGATGCATTCATTAGCCTGCCACCCATCTCTGCCACATGCCCCCCAGCAACCCCTACTGGTGTTCACTTTCCATTCGGCAATTGCAATGCCAAAGTGCACACACAGTACACAGTACATAGTATATCCGCGAAATTAACATATGAAATAGCATTTTGAGCAAATAATTGAATTTTTGGCGTAATCTGCGAAATGCATCTGGTCGCGAACTGGATGCGAACTCGATGCTGTAGCGCCTCGTCATCGAAAACATGCAACATGTTGCAGCCCAAACAGCAACTCCCACATTAACGAGCCACTTTGATGTCTCTGTTTTCAATCCACAGGAAATAAATTATTATTTAAACTATTAGGGAATTAATTAAACTCATCCTCTTAACTTAATTACTTTATTGGTTCCTAAAAGAATATATTTTCCACCTATTTTCTTTATAATGGTTTATAAAAAATTATTTTAAATACCATATCTTAGCTAGATATATAGTTTTTTTTTTACAATGAATAATAAGCAGAAACTCTTTATTAAATATATAAATTTCTTAACGTGTAGGTCCCGCATCTGTGGAACGATATTCGGGCCAGGATGTGGACGATGATGTTGACGTTGATGTGGTTGACTGCAGCGACTCGGAAGCGCCGTCGGCAACTGCAGCAGCGGCAGCCACTGCAGCAACAGCAAACGCAGCAGCGGCGGCAGCAGCAGCAGCATTGCAGGCGCAGCAGCAAGCGCGTCAGGCATTGCGTGTTGCACAGCAACATCAGCAGCAACAACAGCAACATCAACAGCAACAGCAAAGGCAACAGACACATCACCACGCAACGGCAAACAAGCAACAACGCCAACATCACAATCATCACAACAGCAACACCAACAGCAACAGCAATCACAGCAAATCAAGCAGCCATCGAGGGCGTTCTGCTGCTGCATCTGGAGCTGGAGCTGGAGCTGCTGCCACGCCCTCGCCACCACCGCCCTCACAGAGTCCCGAGGAAATCGAGCGCCTGTCGCCGGAGGAGTCGCCAGCGCAGGTAACGCGAAAGGAAACTCTAACATTATAAGCGCCTTACTTGACTCCCCTCTTTATTGTCTTCCCCCCTCTGGTGGCCTCTTGCCACGCCCACAGCTGCCCACGCCCAAGATTCTGGGCTCGTGCAATTGCGACGATCTCACGCCCGTCCAGTGCCACCTGGAGACGAAGGAGCTGTGGGATAAGTTCCATGAATTGGGCACTGAGATGATCATTACCAAGTCGGGCAGGTGAGTGCAATGGCGGCTTAATCAAGGGGGGCTTAGCTTCTAAGTGAGTGGGTTGGAAAAGGATAAGGGGGGCACCTAAATAAATACATAAATAAATCCTGTTTAAGCTCAACTCCTACTCTGATCCTTGTCTTACTCATTACCATAAAACCTTCGAAGAGAAACCCCCAAATTAATCTAAAATTAGTCTCCCAATTCAGGCAAGTCGGAAGAGGCAAGCCAATTTAGTTAAACACATTCACTAAATTGGCAATTCGAAGTATTAACTTATCGAGTTTATTGAAAGAAACGTACCGATAATCGATCACATTTTGTTTGCCGAAATCCCCACGGGTCCACTTGCTGATGCACCAGCCATGCATTTTATTTCATTAAACTTTCGTTGGAATTCAATTTTCCGGAGGCCTTTCGGCCCGCAAGGAGGAAAACCTGGCCACTGGAAGGAAGGCTGGGAGGGGGGTCTATGCAGGGGTATTCCGGGTCATAACCATAATGCCGCCCCCGGCAATTGGCCACTCAGAGCTGCCCACGAAAAGTCCTCGACCGAATAATCAATAAAACTTTAATGCGCCTTTCACCCAAAACGAAAAGGCCCAACTCCCAACTCACATCGCGTATCGGGGGCTATCAGCCACACCCCTGCCACGGCCCCCAGCACCGCCCCTCCATCTAAACTGGAAAATATCAACAACCTTTTGGTTAGTTCCTCATTTACGGCCAACAGCCGACTTGGCCAGCCAAATTTGATTGACAAGGCATCGAAATAATTTGCCGTCGATTTTCGATTAGCTACCAAAAAAAAACAAAAACCATCGGTTTCTGGTAGTGGAAATAGTCTGTTAAGACCGACTTGGCTGCCATACACATGGGTGCATAAATATAAACACCGGGCTAAACGACTTTTCATTGGCAACTCAACAAAAGTTGAAGAAATTATTGCTTGGCTATATTTTTGCAGCAGAGTCAGAGGGGGTTGGGGCTTGAGCTTCAGTTCTGAAATGCGAATAAAAACGAAACGCATAAGGAAACATGAAACATAACAGTTTTGGGCCAAAGAACTTTTTGTTTTCCTTTATTTTGGCCTTCTTCTCACTCTTGGCCAGATAACATGCGAAATGCGCATTAGTCGCTAGGTGGTAGTTAGGAGCTCCCTTCTGCGTTTGTTGACTTTTTCTGTCGGGTTTTGCTTGTTTCAGCATGGGGTATATTGGGCTTTGTGTTTAGGATGGAGTTTTAGAAACCCTAGAATTATTATTTTATTAGAAATCTAGGTATTGATTTTCTATTTTTACCCACATTTTTTGTGGCTATAGTTCTTATATTACAATTTAAATATTAAAAATATACCTGTAGATTCTATAAAATAGTTTCTAATAAAGGATATCAAGGACTATTCATTGCCAACTACATCTTATATATCTTTTAAATGGATTTTACTATAAGAATTCTAGATTCCAATATTTAAAAAGGTTTACGTTTTCAAAAGGCTACTAAAGTTTGAAACCTTAAGAGGTTAAAAAATAGGTACTAAAGTTCGACTCTTCCATACCCTTAGTTTTTATATCCTGGCTTCTATTTTTTTCTGCTTGGAAACTTTTGTTTGTTTGGCCCCATTATCGCTTAACCCTTTGTTGGCCAGGCCGTCAACAGGCGACTCGGTAGATCTCCCCCACACCCTCTGAATATTAAGAGTCCTCCTCCGCCCATAGCTCGCATTTACGACACATTAACAAATTTACTCCTTTGGCTCCTGGTCCTGGCCCTGGCCCTGGCTCTGCGGGCCCTAGCCCCATTCCTCAAATCCGCACAAAGTATAAATTGCAATGTAATAGCTGCCGATTGTCGCGCTAACAACACATTTGCATGTCCTTTGCCGTTTGGGCCCAGTTCGTTTCGTGTTTTGGCCCTGACTCCTGGGCCTCCTCACTCTGGTTCTGTTTCTTTCTCCGTTTGTGTTTCCTTTTTTCGGGCCCTGTAATTAGTCAAAGGATACCGATGAACGGCCGACACTTGCTGCGGCTTATTTACATTTGTGCGGGTTTGACGGACGCATGCAACTCGAATGCAAAAAATATTGGTAAGAGGAGGCAAAAAAAAACAGAAACAGAAGCTGAATAATTCCCATTCCCGATATCCATCTATGTCAGCACGTCGTTTGCTAGCTAAACATGTCCACGAAAGGGGCGTTCCAGCCGGCCAAGTGGGTGTGGCAATGCGGGACTTTTTATGCGAGTCGAGTGATACATTCTGAATTGCAGAAAAAACCTCCACTGGGGGCTTTGAAGTCAGTTTGGTGGCATGTCTTACTGCAGTCTGTCATGGGGTCTCATATTTTTTTCCCCTCAACTAAAAACGCAATAAAACAGGAAACTTGTAGTGAGAAAATTACACTAATGTGCAAACATTTGAAAGAAAAAAATACATTTTATTTTAGGTATGAAATTAAGACTAGAAATTATAAAGAACTAGAATCTAGGAAAGGAATTTTATAGGGTTACAGGGGTTTCATTTAAAAAATGGTCTATTTTCCAGTCTATTTCTTAGATTTCTAGGTAAAAAAATGACTAGCTTATTATATCTCAAGGATGTGTCTAAAGTTTCCTTAAGATTGGTCATGAAGTTCTTGAGATATTCTGTCAACCGTATTTAGAAAACAAAGTTTTCAGAGAAAATAGAGCTAGCCTGAAGAGCATTGATTCTTCAGAGTTTACCTCCAACAGTAATCCAACTTGGATCAAACTGAAATTTTAAGACAATATTCTAGAGATCTTATAGAAATTTATAAGAAGAAAGGTATTTTTTTCATTGCCAAGAAAGCTACATATATGTAACCCCTTAACTTCTCATTTAAAATGCATGGAAAATGTGGGCTTCACATGCAAATGCGCATGCGTGGCTCTCATCAGAACGAAACCGTGAAAAGCAAACAGGAACTGCCTCAAATATGCAACACATTTCAGTCTGAAAACAAGAGAGGCTTCAAGGATGATTTACAACCAAAGCCGAAACAAAGCAGGAGTTGATTTTTTACCTGTCCTGCGGTCGTCAGGTTAGAATTCCTTTCTTAGAGCATATTTTTCTGCATAGTTTGGTTCTGCGGTTGTTGAAATAAAATATCACGTGGTTTGCGATTTTGTCACGCTGTCAGCGGTTTTGAGGTTGGCATTTTGGGTATTTTTCCCGATGCCGAGAACAATGGTCGGAAAGTCAGCAGTTGGATGGGCGGGCTAATTGTGTGTTGACCCCTCGCCCAGCGGGTTAAGATGCCCAGAGTTTGTCAATATTTTGCGACAAACGCTTCACGGATATTAGTCGAGGTTCTATTCAATTGCAGGACAGTAGTCCTGCTGCCAAGGATGCGTGGCAATTGCAATTTTCATGGTGCAACTGCAACTGCAACAGTCAACCCCTTGCAGGGAGAAATACAATATTTTCCTTTAAAAATAGTTTCCACAACTTCATTAATATTTCTGGGGCAGCTGAGGTGGATCATTTATCAGCCGAAATGGCCAAGACCGAACAGATATCGGAACAAGTTAATCCCCTGCTTGGCCGAAAGGTGCAGTCCCCGCCGAATTATGAATTAATCAACTAATAAAAGATAGGGAACTGGGGGAGTGTTGTCAGCCGGCGATAAGATCAAAGTTATAGCTTCTTACGAATGTGGAGAGTATGTATTTTGGGGGTTGGTTGTGTTTCGCTTTGTTCTCCTCATCGCTGGCTAATTTGCATTTTATTAATTTAGACCTTGCGGCTTAATTTGCTGTAACAAAGGTGTTGATAATGAATTGGCCGCTCATTCGCCGCATATCCCAGCCAGTCTCTTTATATGTGGTTCGGCACGGCTAATTGAAAACCGAGAGCCACCCCAAGAGGGTTTCTGGCCATGGCAAATGGTGTGTAAACTTCATAATTGTAACCTTTGGCACCTAAGCTCTCGCCGCGCTCCAAAAAACTGAGTAACAGCCATTTCCCTAATTTTCCCATAAACAAATACATAAAATCCACACTTAGAAGCTCGACCAGCGGGCAAACTAAACTCGAACTCGAAATCCCCAACGAAAAAATAAAACCGAACGGGCAATGGCTATGGCAGTGGCAGTGGCCGAGGGGAGTGGCTCAGCCCGCGGGCTGTTCTTGGACTCGTAAAATGGGTATGTAAATTCTGGAATATGATTTACGACATTTCCGCCTCGCAGCAAAAATAACAAATAAAAGCGAGGGCGGCATTAGATATGGCCCATCAAAACAGGGCGTGGCAGAGTGGCAATGGAGCTGCGTTCACACATTTATGCCGGATATTAGCAGGTTGGTCAAGAACGTCAAGAAAGTGTTAATGTTTCATGAACTGAGAGAAAAATAGTTGATCTATTAAGGTATTAAAATATCAGTAATATATATAACTATATAACTAACTCTACAAGTAATTCTTCTCATTTAAAATTACTTATAATGAACTTGAAAGCCCAAGACTCCTTATAGCCCTCCTCATTCGAAGCTAAAAACAAAATGGAAGCTTCCGGCTTGTCGGCTTCCGCTGGAGGCGGCTTGGCGGTCAGGCTCGAGTGCAGCTTGTAAGTCAGTCACTCCGTGCAGATATCGAGATAAGCGGAACACGTTAAATGCCCGCTACAATGGTGCTAATTGTGGCATGCAACTGCAAACCGAAAGTACAACTGCTTACAGCACTAATCACAATTAAAAGTGTGATTCCAGGGACTCGTTTTGGTCTGTGACTGCGCTAAATACTCGGCCATAACAGTTAGTCACCTGACGTTGGCAATTCTGGCCCAAAACCATCATGGTGACACTGAACACGCCCCCTTACAATAATGGGTTGTAAACATACAATAAACAAACAAGAGTCGAATCAGGCTAGGATGTTGGAGAGAACTCTTAATGAGACTACAAAATGTGTTTGCATGTTGGTTCGTAAGTCCTTTTATAGCTTTGGTTTCTTATTAAAGAAGTTATAGTAATCAATAGCTATTAGTTAGTGCCTTAACTTTAAGATAATTAATCCAAATTAACAAAACCACAATGTCATTTTGAGGTAACACATTCTGTACAAAACACCTCATGCTTTTTGGTCGAAAAGACAAATGACAAAAAACTAGGCTGGGTCATTAGCGTCATTTACACTTGGCCTGGACTGCGAGGACAATTGGTAGTTGGGTGAAAGGTGGTAATAGAGAGGGCGGCACACACCCCTTCCCACCACCTGCTGGGCGGTCGTCCTGCTCCGAGGACGACGACATCGCTTGCGGAAATGTGTCAAAAACGTGCTAAAAGTCATAAAATTAAATATGCGTCTTATTTACATGCCATGTTGGCCGGCTAACCACCTTTTCTTTGTTTCGGCCGCCGCAACACAATGGCCAGCAATAAAAAAATAGTTCACAATTCTAGGCTATGAGAGCATTTACTGAACATGATATTCCCCTTGCCTTTGCAGACGCATGTTTCCCACCGTTCGAGTGAGTTTCTCGGGTCCTTTGAGGCAAATCCAACCGCCGGACCGGTATGCCGTGCTCCTGGACATTGTGCCGCTGGATTCGCGGAGATATCGCTACGCCTATCACCGCAGCTCCTGGCTGGTGGCCGGAAAAGCCGACCCGCCACCACCCGCCCGCATCTACGCCCATCCGGACAGCCCCATCAGCCCGGAGGCTTTGCGCAAGCAGGTCGTGTCCTTCGAGAAGGTGAAGTTGACAAACAACGAAATGGACAAGAGTGGACAGGTGAGTTGGAGTGTCGGGAAGAGATAGAAACTTTAGCTGGGTAAGACAAATGTCCTGAAAGGAAAATCGATGAAATCCAATATAATGCCTAGAAGAGAATGCAACTTCCACTCCATATCCTGGCAACCACACTCGCTTATGAATAATTTGGGCCTCGAGAAAAACACATAAAGACGCGACCGTCTTGTCTTGCCCTTCTGGCATTGTCTTCGGCGGCACCCACGGGGTCAAAAGGGGTCAGCCAGGGTTGCCACCGCATGCACATATGCAAATGGTATTGCGCGCGCACAAAAATGAATGAAAATTGTTGGCAATTTGGTGGCAAATACAAACGGACTAGGGGCACAGAGCCCTTGGTGAGCCCCCTGGATTTTCGAGCCGAAAGGCGACGCTCTATTTACGAGGCTGCTACCGTTTTTATCACGGCCATAAAGGATGTGGATGGGAAGCCAGGAGCCGGATGGGAAGAACCTGCGAGGACAGTCAAAACAAACGGCGACTACTCTTTTATGGGCGTACATTTTTTATAAGGCCGGGCACAACAAACATTCGCATTCCCTGAATTCCTTTCCATTTTTTTCATCTTGTGTCCTTACAGGTCGTGCTGAACTCAATGCACCGATACCAGCCCAGGATCCATTTGGTCCGACTGAGCCATGGCCAGAGCATACCCGGCAACCCCAAGGAGCTGCAGGATATGGACCATAAAACCTTCGTTTTCCCGGAGACCGTGTTCACGGCCGTGACGGCCTATCAGAATCAATTGATTACGAAACTGAAAATCGATTCGAATCCGTTTGCGAAAGGATTTCGCGATTCGTCTCGTCTCACCGACTTTGATAGGTAAGTGTTGGCTGCTGCCCCCCATTCAGCAGATCCCATCGACGTGTGTAGTTGGCCCCGTTTTTTCCGATTTTTTTTATGGTATCATGTCTGATTTATGGCCTAATTTACGATGGCCTGTTGAGCCGTAAAGGCGATACAGTAGCCCGACTTGCTACTGATTAGCGAAAATGTGTGAAAGTGGCGGTCTTGGCAGCGATTCCTGCCGGTTCTTCAATTAGCATGCAACGTGCCACATATGTTGCCAATTGGATCAAGCTGATACTTCAATGATTGCAGGTTGTAAGAGGAGTGTCTGATTCACAAAAAGAAGGTACTTTTTTATGGTACTTGGTGATGATATTTTGGAAAGTCTATCCCAGTAGTAATCCCATTTTAACTAAAACCAATCTCTTCCTTGCAACATTTCCGATAGCCAGCAACATGTTGGCTCTGCACCCAAAGGATCAGGCCAAAGGCAACATCTTTTCCTCTTTCTGTGGAGCAAAGGGCTGCTGCCCTTTTTTCGACAGCGACTTCAAAGTGTTGCGACTATTAAGACAGCAAAGCAACAGCAACAGCAGCAGCAGCAAATGCTCTGCCGCCAGCAACAGCAACATCAGCAACAAAAACAGCAACAACTTCTTGCAGCAGCGGCAGCAACATTGCTGTTGTAGCCGGCACGGCGGCGGCTTAAGTGGCGTAAATTACAGATCGGCGCTTTTAACTTTGAAGCCGATTCGTACATGAAATGAAAACACGAAAATAATGAGTGAATGTGCCTCATGTTGCTGGTGTTTCTGGTGTTGTTGTTCCTGTTGTTTAGTGTCGGCAATTGGCAGTTACTTTCAACGTAATTATGTTATTGCTCTGGCTGAAGTGGCAGCAGCAACAAGTTGCTCATCGAGTTCTGATCTCCAGCCTTCTCCGGAGCTTCTTTCGAGGCGAAATGTCTGCAGCTCCGACTAATTTGAGAGCCGATAGCGTTTAGCCACTAATTCCCAACGATTGTCACTTAATTCTCAGTCTTTAGCCATATTTTTCTTTCAACTCTTAATAGATATTTAAGCCATTAAATTGTTTTCCGTTCCAGGGATCCCATGGATGCGTTCTTCTTCGACCAGCACATGAGGGCAGCTCCTTTACGATTCTTCCCGGATCCCCTGATGTCCCAGCTGACGCCCCAGGAGGCGGATGCCGCCTCGTTGGCCCTGCTGGAGAAGGCCCGGCAACACTTGCAGATGTTTGGACGATCGCCGTACACGGAGATGTTGCTGCCACACCTCTACCAGCGGTCGGCTGCCCCACCGCCTCCTCCACCAGCCCCGCCCCTGAGCGCCTTTCAGCTGGGCATGTGGCAGCAGCAGTGGCCCCAGCTCACGGCCGGATTCTTGGCCAGCGCCAACCAGCAGGCGGCCCTGGCCTTGGCAGCAGCGGGCGCCAACCGGACACCCCCGCCACCGCCAGCCGTGGCCCCACCCGCCCCCGCCACGCCCACATCGTCGTGTGGCTCAGCGTCGCCGGATCTGAGGGCTCGCCCCCAGCTGAGTCATTATCCGCAGCGCTTTAGTCCTTACCAGGTGCCTCAGCATCAGGCCTCGCCGCCAGCCTCGAATCGGGCCGAGAGTCCTTAGGACTTTGGATAGCTGTCCTGAAGTATATAAACAGAACCACCCAAAACCCAAACCACTCACCCTGCAACCCCACCCAAGAAACACATTCTGATGTAGTCTCTAAGATGCAGGAACTGACGAGTACTTACTCTTTCTTCTTCTGAATTAAAAAAAGCTTCAATAGATTCAAAATATAATAGATAATTATTATGAAATCCTAAAAACCATCTTGCATCTTGAAGACCTCATCAGAATATCAGCGAAATGTATGTGCAATGTTGTTGAACGAAATAGAATGTCCTTTGTAAATAACCCCGATCATGTTGCTGCAACATCCAAAGATGCATTCGGTGTTGCATGTGATGCTAAGCTAGAGAACCGTTTCTATCGGTTTCAATGTATTGTAATTTTTGTAGCATTATAACAGTATTAGTTAATTTAATTAGGCCTAGATACATGCGTACCCCCCCTTAGACCCTCTACTGCTGTGTTTTTTGTTGTCGTCCCCATGTGTTCCTAAAAGCTGCGAATTATTGTGAAAGTTTCACGCTGAATTAAGCCTCCTAGAGACCAGCCCCCTAAACAAATGCAAAATCAATTACTCTAAACACTTATTTAAATTATGTGCAAAAAAAGAGAAAAGAAGCGAAACTGAATAAACAATTTATAACACAAAGCAAAAGGCGTTTATTTATTGTATATTTTATTGTTATTTTTCGAACGCTCTTCGAGCTCTATTTGGATGCAGACATGCAATTGCCATTGTTGGACAATAAATGTTTTTCAAAATATGGCCGACGATTAATAACTCGCCTTTGCGATATGATACCGCTGATGGGTGGGGTTGCCCGTTGCACGTTGCTAGTTGCTAGTTGCTGGTTGCTTGTTGCAAGTTGGGGAGCTGCAACCTGCAGCACGTGATGCGCAGTCGCGCATGGCGGGCAGCGACATTTATGCCAAGCAATGAAATATAATTTATAGAATTTTGTGCTCTTTATGAACGTCTAATTAATTACTAGTCCATGTTTTAGTCCGTTTCCAATGGCAGGGGAGTAGTCTGTGGCCGCTGTCGCTAAACTAAAGGGTTGCATGCCATTGCCATCAACAATGGATGCAGTTGCACGCGACATGCGTCATCAATTTCTAATGATGTATGTCTGCTCCACGGACGTTTGTTATTAATTTTCAGTTCTGGCCGCTCTTACACGGCCATTAACATTTTAAAGAGTTGTTTTTTTAAAAAGGGTTCCAGCTAGACAGTGACTAGATACATAGGTGGCTTCTGAATATTGATTATCATATTGCAATGTGAAAGTTTCTCTTATACGATAATGTTCTACCGAACTTCTCATTGATTGATTTTCTCACATTTGACATTCCAGTCGTTAGCCATTCTGTCAATCGCTACCAACCACTTACCAAACACGCATTTGAGCCAAAACCGAGCCATCACAGTTAATAACTTAATTTTCTTGCCCATAGGCCATGCGGCATGCGGGGCCCGAAAAGAGGGTCAGAAACCAAAGTGAGCGAGGGCTGGGCCGGCATTTAAATATGGCTTATATAAGCTCTCAGTAGAGGCTCTTTTACCTAACCGATACCTAACCAATAATTATACACATTGAAGCTTACAATTAAAAAATCGTTTTTGACCAACAAGCCAAAACTTATTTCTTCTCTGCGGTTAGGCCACTTTCTAAATGGCTTAATTAACAGAGTCTGGCTAGCTAGTTGGGATTGTGAGAAAGTGTCATATTGTTATGAAAAATACATATATTACATGGAGTAATTACAAGTTCTAAGGGATAGCTAAAGAGTCTGAAATTAAACCACAAAAAACAAGGACACTTTTTGGGTTTTCTAATAACTTCTCACTCACTGCGACAAAGTCGTACACAAATTATCTCGCCACTAAAAATTTGCCTAATTTCCAACATAAATATGAAGCAACCTATCTCCGGCGACCGATCTCGAGGGCGGCCCAACCTTATCGCTCATTCCTACTAATTTTTTAGGAAAAGTAACTGAAACATGGCACAGGAGCCAAAATAAAAAATACACCCCCCAGAGGATGAGTTTCGGGATCTTGACCAGGCAGGCGCTAACAAATTTATGTCTTCTTCGGGGCTTAGAGAACATGAAAGGTGCTACCAAGTGCGAGGGAGAACAAAAAAAGAAAAAAAAGGTGAAAGGTGAAAGGTTAGGGTAAGGGTGAGGGCCAGGTACAGGTAAGGGTGGACTCCGTTTAGCTCATTACACACAATTTGCAGTTAGGTGCGAGCATATAAATTTCTGTGGCTTCCTTATCAGAATTATGTTAACCTTTATCTAAATTATTTTTTGGGTATTTCTCTTACTCAAGGGGATGGTTTTTATTTAACATAAATTTAAGGATCTCTCCCTTCTGGTGGAGATTTTTTTAAAGAACAGATATTTTATATTTCTTTTGGGGAAGAGGCTGTTGCTTCCCACTATATGAGTTTTTTTTTGTCGATTCTATGACAATAATGTCGTGATCCACTTAACTATTTCCCCTTGTTAACCATACATTTAATTACAGAGTCGGTTAGCATTCGCATTAGCCATGAACATGAGTTAATTATACCATCAAATAATTCAATTTATCAAAGAGCTAACATGGCCCGAACACGAGAAACAACAAACGTCAGCTTGTCAAAAGAAGATACTTTTAGCCAAAGGCAGCTCATTTCTCAACGAATCGGTCAGCTACATGATTTGGCATCTTTTTATATAAACTTGGCCTATAAGTGAGAAGCATGTGTTATGAGATGATAAATGGTGGTTATAGATCCAGAACTAACAATGATTTCTGCAGTAGATTAAATAAGAATCTACAAGAACTGACCATGGTTTCAGTTCAAATTTAATTACTAGATGTTAGTAAGCTTTGTTAAGGACTTTTTAAGCCCCAAAAATGGGCTTTAGAACGACTTCAAGTGCTGGCCATAACTGGCCAAAATGATGGCTGAGACCCTGTTTAATTATGGTAATTTTATGGCCCATACACACACACACCATACATTTTAAATGGCAACCGAGTCCGAATCAGAGTGGAGAGTGCAGTTTTTAACAAGAGCGGAGTGGAGAAATTAATTTCACGACACAGAAATGTGCCAAAGGCCTCTTGGCCTGGCCAACAAGCGAAGCCTACATCACACTTCAACACAATCGGGCAATTTCATCGAATGCCTGGGCAGGCATGGCCAAGTAGGATGGAGAGGTGGATGGGACTGGGACTGGAACTGGGACTGGGATGCCCCCAATTGCATTTCACGTTCCGCCAGTGAAAATATCCACCCATACGGCCCCCTGGCCACCGATTCTGGGCAGGCATGCATGTTGTGCTTGTGTCTGTTTTGTCTGCATATTGAAAATTTGCATGTTTAAGCATATCCTTGCCAACACTTTCCAGGCCGGACAGCCAAGTACATGGACAATATATGTATACATTGTATGCATACTCTCTATGTGGGCTATACGTACTATACATATTTTTATCCGAAGGAGTCCGGGCAACGTGCCGGAAGTGCTAGCAGTTTAAAGCTTATCGCTGCAATTTAAGTTGGTCCTGCAAGGATATGCTTCATGGTTAAGGGACAGAAAATAGGGATACCTTAGGGAAGTGACCTAATAAGGGTATAGTGATTTTTTCTCTTAAGAAGTCTAGGGATTAATAATCTAACTCCCAATAATACCTAGAAATTTTAAATTATTATTAATCCCTATTTTAAAGGGTAGCAAGGACTCTTCACTCTCTAGCCCCTATCCACTTAAATAAAACTAATACCATTGTAAATTAGTTTTGCAATTTCGTGCACGCTTCCCGAATCGTTCAATGAACTTGCCACGAAAGGAGGTTGGGCTTTGAAAGGTTCATTAGCAGCTGTCAACCGGCTAATGAAGTGCCCAAGACGAGATCCTCCCGATAAACGGAAAGTGTTCACTGCCAGTCAGTACTATATGGGCTAACTGTTGCCAGCAAATGAACTGCCTGCTGATTGATCTTCTGAAGTCTTCATCAATATCAGAGGCAGGAGCAGTAGCAGCAGCAGCATCCGCATGGAAAACTTGACTATTAATAAATGACAACTCGGTATTAACAAATGCAATAAGGCCATGAAAAATGTTCATTTCATTTGGGGCCAGATGCGAAAATACATACTTTCCGAAGCACACACACTCACTGACTACGAATGTATCTGAGAGTGTGGGTCTGAGAGTTTGGTGTTGACATTTGAGAAATTTGTAGCTCATCTTTTGCTGGCATATCTGGATGGCAGAGGCAAAGGCACAGGCCAAAGCCGAGAACGGAGACAAAAACTGCAGACGGCGACAGCAGCTTTGCCACTAATTACAACCGCACACACACACACACAGGCCACAGACTGCCAGGAGGCTGGCAAAACTTGAGTGGCACTTTTGCACATGCGACCGCACAGAATGAAATGTATCTTACGGATACCAGGCATCTGCTGCTACCGCTGCTGCTCCTTTGCTCCAAAAGTGTGGGGGCGTCAGCTGCAGTCGTTTTAATTGCCTTGCTTATTTCGTTATTGACTGTAATCAGATGTCTAATCATTTTCTGCAAAAATCTATGCCAAAATGGTAATAGATCATAAATATTATTTATTGATGATGTTTATGATGATTATTATTAGTAAAAAAAAAAGGAAGACTACTAAGAATATAAATCATATGTATATCTTATTCAAAAAATTTTGATTTTATGGCTCTTTAAAAATTTATGGAAAAAGTTTGTTTAAAATATAAATAAAATATATAATTTCTTTCTAAAAGTAAATAGAATTAGTATTCTTTCTTAAATAAAATATATGGAAAATCTTTAAAATTAAATAAACTCATATGCCTGATATTGACTTTTTATTTGTTCCATAACATTTTTCGAATATATCCCCTGACTGGCATCTATTTCAATAATTTTCCGCATTTATATTTTTCACATTTTCCGCAAGCACACGCTTCAATGGGCCACGAAGTGATTTTAATGACCAGACCCAGAGCAGCAGGTTAAAAAACTACACTCGCCATCATAAATTTCGTAGATTTTTTATAGTGGCCTCCATGTTTTTCATCGCCTTCACACTTTCTTTATGGCCTGTGAATTATGTGCGACGAAGCAGGGCGAAATAATAATCAAAATAATCAGCGAGTGGAAAAGTCAAATAAAATTTAATTTTAATCAGGTGCGAAATATTCCTCATCAGATCAAAGAGATTCTTTTTTTTTTATAAAAAAAGAAAGTACTATATAGAACACGGGATGGAGAGAAAGCGAGCCAAGAATTTCCATGTGAACGGCAGCTGCGACGAAAGAGAAATGAAAGCGAAGGAGCAAAATGAGAACCGGAAAGGAGAAAAACCGGCGACGGGTTTTTGAGTGAGCGAAAAATTTTGCAGGCGGCCATTTTGGCGGGGGGGTTAAGCTCAGATGGGCGAGAGCGAGACGCAAGTGGCCATGAGGACAAAGAGAGAGAGCGAGCACTTCCAGTGAGGGGAAACTGAGCGCAAATTTGAGTGCTAAGCAGGCGGATGATTGAGGGCGTTGCTTGGCAAAAATGGCAGCAGAATGTTGAAAGCTTTAACTACAGCGCACGCACTCAAAAAGGGAGCGAAAGAGAGAGAGCGACATGCTCTGGGCCAGTGGCCCAGAGAGGGAGAAAGGACGATAGGGAGAGGTCGAAGGAGAGGAGGACAAAACAAGATGGTAGTGCAGCAGACAAGTTGCAAGTTGTCCGTAGCTTGTTAACAATTGCAGCACTCAAATAAATGAGCCACAAGGAGCCAGGATTGAGTGTGTCGGTGTTTGTTTGTATCTGTGCAGCGACACTTGAAAAAATATTTCATTAATATTTAATAATAAAGAGAGTTTGCAAAACGAATTTTAGAGATTGAAACGGAAATGAAATATTTTGTGAAAAGCCTTTACCAACACACGATGTGCACGATAACTTTACAACACTGAAATGATATGAGAATTGTCAAGAAGAAGAAGGACTTTTTTTTATAGCATACTTATTGCATAATTATTAACATAAATCACTTTAATTAATATTTTTACACAAATTCAGAGCAAAAACTGTTTCCTGTGTAAAAAGAAATTAGTTTTGGCCCAAGAAGAAGCAGCAGATGTTGCTTTTTCCCGGCTGCAGGCAATATACTTAATTAAAAGTCGCACGAGACAAAACCAAGCAAAAACCGATTAAAAAGAGCAAGATTTCTGCACAACCGACCCGGCATGCCACCTCCTCCCCATGGTGGTGGCTCCCCTTGCCCCTTTCACCCTTTTGGTATCACCCCTGGGGAACTCTTCGCCCCGCCCCGACCCGCCTTTCACTTGCAATTGTTTGTCACTCAACAACGTTGTTTCTCTTTTATTTTTGCCATCACTTGGCTTCTTTTTTATTCCTTTGCACATGTCAGGGACATTTTACTTTGCACATCAAAGTAGCAATCCCAATTGTTATTGTCGCCGCCAATTCTGATTATTCACATCGATTGGAATTTGTGAAATTTTCACGAATTGACACTAGCCGCCACTTGGGTGGTTCTTGTTCTAAAATTACGCACCTTGTGATTTCTCAGCAGATGCAACCTGAACACTATTTGGCTTTGCCATCGACACGTTCCTCCTGATTTAGTGACAAACCAATTGATTCCCTCGAAATGCCAACAATTTATTTTACTTTTGCTAACTTTGTGTGGTCTAAACAGTGGCACTAAAATAAATAAAAAACAAATTAAATAATTTATAATTTGACTAGAAAAGGAAACAATGAAAAGCAATTAATTGCTCCACACCCTAAGAGTTATCTACTTTTCAGTTAATTTTTATTTGGACGGCTCGTGTTAGCCAGAGGCACCTGTCCCTGCCCTTCTTTGGGCCGTAGACCCCATGCGGCTTTTCCAGCTAAACCCTCTACTACAGATCGATTCTAGCCGGCTAATAGAATTTTATGGGGCGCGTGTTCCTTTAAGCCGAACAACGGTAGGTATTAAATTATTATAGTTTACATTCGGGGTTAATTAATTACAAATATTCGTCCAGAAAGCGCGCCACTCCGCTGCACTTCGGCCAAAGACAAATTGATAAATGAACGCTGAAGGAAATTAATGTGCATTTCCAGTGCCAAACGGGTGGGGGAAAAATTCACCTGTTCCACCAAAAAGGGGCAAGCACCAGAGCGGGGGAGGAAAAAACACATGTCGGCCTGTGATGATGACGATGAACTATAAATAGTGGCCGGGACTCGTAAAAATCATGCTTGATTAATGTCGCCCAGTTAGTGCAAAATTAGATGAGAAATTGTCAAATGAAACATTTATGGCCACTAACCAAATAAATTATTATTTATGTCGCAGTCAATGTGAAAAGTGACAGCCAACACAGATCCAACGGGGGGATATTGAATTTCAAACACGGCCATTAAATTATTATGAAAATGTTCTCGTTTCTTGTGGTTTCAGTTTATTTCCAACGACACATTTTGCGCACGAGTTTTCGAAAATTTTCGATGGGCCACACAAGTGGCAGCTGCAACATGAATACATTTATGAAAAGGCCATGAAGCTCGAGCTTTAAACGATATTAATACAGAAGTTTTTTCCCTTCATATTTAATTCAAAATGACTTTATATAGCTACTATGCTCCTTGCCGCGAGTATAAATAACCGGCGGACCGCAAACGCTAATGAGCGCGTCGAAATTTATGACATTCCACCCAAAAATCCAGAACCACTGTTTCTTATATGCGATGCATAATTCTCACACTTCGACAAGGCTCCCAAAAAAAAATTCAAACGAAAAAAAAGGAAAGGAATTTCCCGAGACACACCACAAACAAATTCAAATTGAATGCCTTGTCCCCAATCGTTCAGCCACCGCCCCGCCTGATTGCCAACACATTGGAAATGTCAAATTTAGTTGACAATTAATAAATTATGGCAACGGGGCGCTTAAATGGCGCCAGATCGGGGACCAGGACGTCACATTTTCATATTGTCATTAATTTAAAATAATTATGAGAGAGACAGCCGGAGTGCCTCGTAGCCGTACAGCCGGAGAAATCAAAACATTCCCCAATTGGGTGGGCCATGTGCGCGACCAGCTCTCTTAATTAACTGAGTGCCGTGCCAGGGCGGAGATCCTGGCCACGAATTGTTCACACTTCAGCATTTTCTTTTTTTGTTCTACATTTGGGACTACAGTTCCTGTCAGAGTGCCTGTCTACCTTTCTTTCTCCCCCCGTGAAATTTTAGCGGGAAAAAAATCTGCCCCCCCTCCGGTGGCAGCCCCAAGTTTTTGGGGCATCTAATTGACATGTTAGTGACACATGTTGCCGCAACATTTTCAGCTCGAAAATGCGACTCCTGGGCGAGGACCTCACACGAGCTGGCAGCAGAAAGTGTCAGCGTAATACGAGTCGATGATATATGCTTAGGGAGCCTCGGTTCGTTAGTTGGGAATTATTTATTCGGAAATCTTCTGACATTGACAGAGAGCATGTAGCGCGGTGGAGAGCTTTGGGTTTCGCATATCAGGAGTTTTGGGGCGGAGTGGCAATGAACTTGGAAAATAAATTCGGAGAAATTCAGTGACAAGGTATCTGAAAAATTAGTGTTTCTATTCCGACAAGTCTGGGAGAAATTTTTGATTTTCTATGTCATTTGTGGTTGGGAAATATAAATAATTGAGTGGAAATAGTATCGCTCTATTAGATAATCCCATAAGTAGGGCTTAGCTACCCCTAGCGGATATCATTTCAATTACTCGACTTTGTCATTCGATTCTTGCCACACGCACCCCTTATCCCTCAACCTGACCAACGCTCGCTCATCTGCGGAAATCCCAATAATCCCCGCTTTTCATAGACCATTAAAATTAACAATTATGTTGTTTCCGACTTGAGCCACATTCTGCGCAACTCCAAATCCGTTTCTAATTTTTAAAATCAGCGGCAAGCTGGCCGGGGAATGGGAGGGAGGGAGGTGGCACATTGGGCGATAATCGCCAATGGACCGTCAGGCGGCTGTTGGCTAACTAAGCCACTGACACCCGCCCACTCGCTTACACACTCACTCACACGTGTCAAGTCCCTGTCTTTTTGGCCTTCTGTCCCACTGACAGCTACAAATTGTGCTACAAGCTGGAGTTGACACTGAGAGAAATAGGAGTAGGATATAATTATAATTACAAACAATTTCTAGAAGTCTGCCATAAAACTCTGGAACTCTGAAGGCTCTGTCTAGGGTCTGGATTCTGAAGATTCTTGATATATTAAATTTAAACTGTTTTTTTTTCAGTGCAAACAATTTCACGGTGGGTGGGGCAGGGTTGGACACCTCCCCGGTTGTTGCGTAGAAATTGCTGCCTCGCCTCGAGCCCGGCTCCGAAATGTAAAAACAAAAAAGCAAACGTCAACGCCGACGCCACGTTCGTGTAACTTTCAGCATAATGACCCAGACACGTGGCTGTCTAATGTGGCCAGGAGAGTGAGAATGTGGCCGAGAGATAAGCCTCGGAAGGTGGCTCTTCAGGGGGAGGTGTCTCCTCATAGCGACGCCATTGTTTTTCAACATTTTTATGGTAAAATGTTAAATGAGCTGGGCGGCGGCCGACAAGGGGGTTTTTATTGTCTGGCCCAAGCCTCTCGTTTTTAATACATTTTATTGCAATTTGGGATTTCGTTGGTGCTGTCAAGGATTTGCTCGGGCTTCGGTGCAATTAAATGCGTGCCAAATTGTTGGACTAATTGAAATTGGCCCTGATATCCAATTAAACTAAGTGCAGCTTGTGATTTTTAGTGTTTTCGGGTTGGGGTTGGTGCGAAATGCTCAATTCAATAAGGAGTAGTGACTGCTTTTAAAGGAATACTACACCTTTTTCAAGGACTAGTTTTATTTTATTTATGGGGGTATCTTACCAGGAAACAATGTTTATAAGACTTACACGAATCTCAAAGGCTTTAATTGAAAATTATAGTCAGAATTAGAAGGATAGGGTGGAAATGTGCCTCATAGTCCCTTAACATTCAGATCCTTAGACTTCCCTTTTTTAATAAAAACAAATTGTTGGAACTGCCTTGGCTATGACTTCATTAGCTTACTGCCCCCTGCCCGCGGCCAGATGAGTTGTCATTGATATGACCAATCCATCAATCATACATCGAGCTCGGGTGGTACCCTAGATTCTAATCTTCATACTTGGGCCAAAAAGTTAATTTACTTATAATTGCCGCGTCCGAGTCCGAGTGCGAGTCCGAGACCGAGTTGCTCGGTCAGTTCGTCGGGTAATGACTTGTAATTCTGCTAATGAGACCCGGGGACTGAGTGCCAGAGAACCGGCCACGGTATCCGTCCGTGTAACATGTGTATGGTAAGTGTGACGCTCCCGATAAGAGATAGACTCTTTGAAGCGTACCTCCAGCCGGGCATTTCAATTAAACTGGACTATAATCGGACTAGGGAGCCGGTGGGGGGGTTAGTGCTATGAGGTAGGGGCATCTGGGGGCTGGATCTCTCTGGATCTCTTCCTGTCGATATTAACGCGCAATAAATTAGCACAAGCATCGCGGCGGCGAGGTGAGAGAATGTCTCATCTACAGACTCTTCACCCTTTCTACCCAGCGATTTTTCGGGCCATTCAGTTCGCCAAACGCGTCTAGCATGCAATACGCAGCCCCTTCTGCATTTATGATACACTGGAAAAAATTGTGTATAATTATTTAATTGAAAGACCTATAACATATTAAACGATATTAAATATTTGGTAATTGTTTCATATATTATAATCAAACATTAGCAATGATTTTAAAAGACGATTAGGGAAGTTATAAATATTTTACTAGAATATTAATTGCATACAATTTATAAAAGGAAAAATATATATAATTTACTTAATTATGATTGCATAAAGAATATTTTCAATCATTATTTGTTTCAAGCATTTTCCAATCAATAAACACAAAAATTTTTGAGAATGTCACAGATCTTATCAATTAACCATCACATACTAATTCTTTAAACATAATATTCTCCTAATCTATTTTAAATTATTTGTTTTATCAATTATCATTGGTATATAATTGTGGTTAAAAACAGCATTACATCCATCAGTCTTTCGCAGTTCCCCGAAACTTTCAAATGTTTTCGAAATCAATTTCGTACATATTTCTTATATTAATAATGGATTTGGTTTCTCAGGTGGTATACAAATTTTATATTCCAATCTTATAATAATTTTTAAAAGTACAGATTCATTCGAAGTGGGAGTTTACAAACTTTGTTTGCGAATCGCTGGACAAAGACTTTGGCGAATTCGAATATTGTTTCATAAAGTCGGTTAATCGCAGTTATAAGTATATATCTGGAAAGTACAAGCTATATCGACGACCTTTAACAAAACTCACCGTCAACACGGCTCTCCTGAAACGATTTAATGGTTATAAGCCATTCCTCTACAATATATCCGTTGATATCTGTAAATTTTACAAGAATCCAAAATCGAATATGGTAATGAAATTCTTTTTTGAGTCGTATACGGCTTTTGCCAAACACAACCGCACATGCCCCATCAATGTAAGTTTTTTTTATAATTAAGTGAAAAAAAGGTTTAAATATTTATTATTTCAGAATGATATTGTTCTCGATAAGTTACCAGCTAGTGTTATGAATCACCGATTTACAGATATTCTTCCGTTCCCTGAGGGAGATTACTTAATCGAAACAAGATGGGTGCTCGATGGCACTTCAAGAGCTATTGTAAAGTCTTATGGAACTTTGTCTTAATAAAATTTGAAATATTCCATAAAATGACAGATTCTCGAACTTTTCATTCACAATTATTCAATCTCAGTTAAAAATTTTTCACTGGGCACACAACTACATGAAGATTATATCAAAATTTAATATCGAAATCTCGTTTTAAAAATAATAATTTTCCCTTAAGCTATTTTAAATAATTATTTTTCGATTATATTAGGGATATTATTTTGGTTAAAAATAGTGGTTTTTTATTGATTTTTATTGTTTAAATACAATGTACTTTTAAGCTGTTTTAAATTACTTTTTCAATCCAAGTTGTTGGCAGTCATGCTTTGAAAATATGATTTTCTCGATACTGAAATTAGTTTTTAAGTTTACCCCTGAGGCTTAACATGTTTTCAAAATCGGTTTCGGCTATTTTCCTTTTACTATTTATGGATTTGGGTACACAGGTATATAATATAATTTGAAATACCTATTATAATCCAATGCACAGATTCTATCAAGCTGGGAGAATACAAATATTGTCTGCGAATCACTAGACAAAGACTTAATGGAATTCGAATATTGTTTCATTAAGTCGGTTAACCGTAGCTATAAATACATATCCCAAAAGTTGAAATTATACCAACAGCCAAAAAAAAGTATGAAGGTAGGACCCTAACCGCAAGTTTTTAAGACTATAATGTACTATTCTTTGTAATAAAACAGATTAACTTGGGTCTTTTTAAACGATTCAATGGATACAAGCCGTTTCTTTACAATGTGACTGTAGATTCCTGCGCGTTCTTCAAAAAACCAAATTCGAATCATGTCATGAAGTTCTTTTATGATTCATTTAGTTCATACTTAAAAATGAATCGATCATGTCCTTTAAGGGTAAGTAAAGTACAATTTTTTGTCGTTACAACAAGAGTATTACCTATTTCAGGGTGACATTATTCTCGACAAGCTTCCTTCCACTTTTATCAATCATCGTGCGACAGCCATTCTTCCCTTTCCTGAAGGGGATTACATGATTAAAATAACTTGGCTGGATAAGGGAACTGAAAAGGCATTAATGAAGTTGTTCGGAACTCTAAAGGAATCCTAAACTTTATGTATTATTTTATGTATTTTATTAAATTCATCATCTAATGGATCATATTTTTTCCGGTGCACTTGCCCAGCTCTCAATCTCGATGCGCTGCACATAATCTTCCCGACTCTTTCGACGGTTAATTTCAGTTTGAGATAATTATAGAGCGGCTGCCACCAAAGGCAGTTCCCTTCTCAGGCCCCACCTTGGACCCAGAGTGGTGGCAACAGCGGTGCGGTGGCAGCCTCGCCGGTTGCAAGGTGCCGGTGGTTGAGGCTCTGCCACAAGGGGCCATGGTGGCATGCGCTTGCACGCGCTCGAATTTATTATTAGCCCTCTCCGGCAATCTGGCCGCCGATTCAGATGCTGATTCTGATTCCGATGCGAAGGCCCCTCGATCGGATCGGGGCGTTGAGCGCAGTAAGTGATAGTAGTGGGCAGCAGCAGTTCCAGGGCGAAAATCCGAAGCGTTTGTCCGGTGCATAATTATCCACGGAGATCGGCAGAGTGTATGCAAATGGATGTAACAACTAGAAGATGGCGTGATTATTGGACATTCAGATGGGGGCTGGTATTTACTAACTCTGGGCTGGGAGGAGTGGGAGATGTTGCGGAACAAGTATGCTTTAAGCGATATATTTTTTAATACAAGAAGGATTTCTGATTTCAAACTTTAAGCTTATTTAATTTCTAAATTATCGAATTTTTGAACTAAGGGTACTTATAGATTCGTATATTTTCTTCATTTATTATTCCCAGCATACAGGGGAACGATGCGTTCCGTTCATGGCCAGTCCAAAGCGAAAATGCCGACAGAAATCAAAGTCATATACGACCACGCCCACCGCTGGCATGTTGATCTTCATCAAGATCGCCCGAAAACGGGACTGAATGAATGTCCAGAGGGGACAGAGGACGGAGGGGTGGCTGGAGCTGCTGCCTCCATAGAAGCTAATCAACAATTTTCTCACCTCTTTCCCGGACGATGAAATAAGAAGAAATTCTCGAAAAAAAGGTGTACGAAAAAAGACTCTGCGGTAGGCGTTTGCCCCGCTGAATGCTCTGTCTTTTGGGGGAGCCCAGAGATTCCCGATTCGAGACTCCCGATTCTGGGCAGCGATCTCATCGCTATCCCAGGCAATTTGCAGCCTTTGTTTTTAGCCGCGCTCTTCGATAATAAGACCCAAATTGAAGGCTGAACCTGTTGCATGTCGGCAAATCGGGTTAATCGATTTTAAATCGCTTTTATGTTTTCATTTTGATTCATCTGGGGAACCAGTTGTCGGCAAGATTAATCTCTGCTCCAACTATTAGAAGTTCGTTAGTTGGTTAACCTACCTTTTCTATAACAGAAGTGAGTAAAAACCAACAAAACCCGTCCGTTGGAAATTAAAAGGGGCATTACGTGTCGCGTGAAATATGGAGTTCGGTTTCATTTCTATTGCAGCCATTTAAATCAATTGGGCCCTTTAATGAAAATTTATTCCTGCAGTCAGAGGACCACACATCGATGTCTCTCGGTGCGACTGGGCCAAATAAAACTTGCTGAATATTTGCACAGCAAGTTGCAAATTGATGGACAGCCAGCCGGCAGACTACGCCTTCCGGCCTCTTTCCCTTCTGCCAGCAGGTAGGCTTTGTATGGTCGAGTATTTATAGCTGTCGGGCACTGTGCTGATTTCTCAAATGCACAGGCATTCGCCGAAACACTGGGAAAAATTCCAGAAAAATTGAAAATACCATAGGTATTAAATTCCTATAGTTTTTTCCAGTGCACGCACATGCTTACCAAACTTCTCAACTGACAATAAAAATCAGCCTGTAAGCCATTGGCCAAATCTCTGCTGCCTTCACACATGTAAGGCTTAAAAAATTACATTTTCCCAATAAGTTTTGATAAAAATCAACATCATTTGTGGCAGCACAGTTGGGGGGAATTCCAATATGTGGTAGCTGCTTTGCTGTTTACCAAAAATGGGATCTTAAATAAGGGTTCGAATGGGAAGTTATGTGGAAAGGGATAACAATAAATCAAAAGTGTAATAATACAACTTTTAAATGGATTAAAGCAGAAATAAGTTATTAATTTTTATATAAAATATTTAATATTTCATTTAAATATCCTGAAAAACCGTGAAGGGTAACCCACATCTTGTACCAGAAACCACATATGTACCTCATTAGCTTACGCATTCGAGTTGAGATGAAACCAGTTAAAAGAGCAAACAGCTCAGAGATCGGAGGAGGCTTTCTCCCGCTCCTCGGGATTTTGTTGTCAGCTTAACTCGGTAACTGCTGAGCCACCAAAACCACTGGGAGCCGCAGTGAGCCACCAACAGACGGCCAGACATGAGACCACATCTCGTGTCTTACGCTCGTCATTTGCGCGATTTTTAAGCTGATGATCAGCGACAAACGATCTTTCACTGGCAACATGATGGATTCGTACCACCAACAAATTTGCCACTGATGAATGGATTTCTGTTCGCCTCCGCCTCTGGCTGGCTGTGGGCTACTTGAGAGCTTGGCCCGAACGAAGCTCCCCGGGCCGAATCAATCCAATGTGATGTGATCCGATCCGGTACGATCCGATCCGATCCGCAGGGGCTTACCCACCGACGGGCAACATGGTGCAGATACCTTGTGCAGCTCCTGGAATGCGTAGCAAGTCGGAGCCAAACAGAATCAGACATCAGTCGGATGAGTGTAATGCGTTGTAACAAATTGGACTGGCGTTTGTAGCGACAGCCAGACAGGATACCTCGGGCAGAGGAGGTTCAGGAGGAGAACGAGTCTGTCTGCCGAGTTAACCGCCAAAAGCTAACCATCCACTTTACGTTTCTCCCAGTGCAGCATGTGTTGGAGCAGCGTTACCAGTCCGAGGTGATTGATTTACTTGGGTCTTACTCTAATTGGTGACCCCATTCGGCGCAGTGCGGCCACCCAACTAGCCCGGTTTTAATGACACTCTTACCAAGTCCGTACAGAGTGCACCCTTTGATATGCTAATAGAGGAAATCCCCACAAAGGGCACCGACAATTGTCAATTGATATTCGTAGAACTGTGCGCTGGCTGTCACAATGAGTGATATGGAAATGGGAATTACCAGATCGAAGGCGCACACATAATCGCCACTTTTGTCAAACGTGTCAATCACTATCCGAGGGTGGGAGGTGGGCGGGAGCTGCCCCCACAAGCCTACGAGCAGATGATGCCTACGAGTTGTCCCCAAAAAATTTCAATCGTAGAATTAGTAACGTTTCCAATTACGACCTGGAATGGATTCCGAAACCACTGCGCGTTGACGTGTCAGAATTTTCATATGCATGTCAAGTGTCCAAAAATGGAAATTGCCCTTTCGCCTTTAGGTCCCCTTCTCCCAGAAAATGAAACCCGAAAGGAAAAAACACGCCCCTACAAAAAGCGCTGATTATTGCGGCTGCTCGTTGATGTTCCTTTGATTCGTTCGCCTTGTCATGTCAGTTTTGACAGCTTTCGTGGCCAGAACAACAAAAAAATGCTGGTTCTGCTTAACTTCAATTAGACGAATTGAGGGTTTCCTTCACACCAGCATCACCATCACCATCAGCATCTGAATGTGAATCTGGGCCCAGACTATGGATCGTTATGGCATTATAATTGCCATCAGATTAGCTGTCAGCTTTTTTGTTCGCCAGAGATTTTTCCAGCCGGAGGCTCGTTTTTGGTTGGCTGCTGCTACAATTTGATGTGACATTGATGTGTCAGACCGTTAAATGAGCAAATATGACAGGACATCGGGCTTGTTTGCGGTTGCCTTTCCGAAGGCCATAGCCGGAGGGTTGCTCCTTAGGGGATGATCGGATCAAGTCACCCTGCTGACGATGATGAGTTGCATTGTTTGGCGGGGCAACTTTCTCAGGATTTGTCACTGGCTCTTTTCAGATTTGATTGTTGTTACACGAAAAAAAATTAAAACATTCAGACTAACCTTGACGTCGACTTTCTGACTTTCTGAAGGCAAAATTTAATTGGAGTTCAAGACATAAGAATAACAATATTAGTTGATTGAGTTGAACCATAAGGATCTCTAGTTCTTACCACAATGCCTTGTAATTATAGTTTTTGTAATTCCATTATAAGAATTTTTTTAAACTTTACCTATAAGAAGTAAAGGAACAACCATAAATGAAAGATTTTAGATTGAAACTATATAAGAAAAAGAGGTCTTTGGTAAGGTCCAACCAAAAATCAAACCCAAATCAATAATTCAGCTATTCGTTTAAGCCACTACACCCCCTCTTTCCTCTTCGCTTTTTCCATTTAAAAGCACATTAGATAACTTGTTCCGAGGCATGAAAAATAAAGCAGAAAATTTCGATTTCATGGCGATAATCATGAATCGTGATTTATTTAGCGGAACAATTTGTCAGTGCGGTGGCGTGGCCCGAGGGCCGAAAGTCCATTTCAGTAGATCTGAAAACAGCGAAAAAGGGGTGGCACTGCCGCAGTGACTGCTGTTGTTGACTTGTGAGTGCTTTGCACCCGGAACCCGGTATACACAACCCCAGAGCCCCGGACACGGCTACAGATACGGCTACACGGGTATGGGTATAAGTTGGGTTGGGAAAAAGAGGGAAAATTCGCGCAACTATTTGTGAAATTCGGGTAGAACATAAAATTGCGTTATCTATGGTCTCATTATCATCAACAGAGGACGAGGGCTAGGACGAGGGTGAACTCAAAATCCCTCGGCCGTACCCAATCCAAATCCCAGTCCCAATCCAAATCCCGTCCGGATGCAGTCAAGTTGAAAATTAATTTTGTCACAGTTGCGCTTCGGCGGAAAGTGTCATTATGATACCGCGACTCCCACTCCTCTGACTTTGATTCCTGGTCCTGTTTCCTGTTTCTGTTCTTGTTCCTGATTCTGATTCTGATTCCGATGATGATGAGCCTGTCGTTGTCTGTCTGGTTGTTGTTTTGCTTTCTGTGGCAACTGTGTGGGGTGAAGGTCGCTTGTGGTGTTGCCAATTGCTAAGCACACGTCCTCCTCCCACCACTCCGGTTTTTTTCCCATCCGGCAAATTGAAATGATTCGTTTGGCATACGGCGGGGAGCGTGAATCCATTTTTATATCACTCGATTTTTAAGCGATTCGATTTGCCAGCAATTTGTTTGGCATTAGGCAGTTAAAAGTTTTCAATTTTTTGGGGTAGGACTTCTTGAGGTGGTTTTTTGTTGGTCCTGTAGTTTTGCCTACGTGGGAATTTGGAAATTAATTTAAATGAAAATTGCATTTTATTAGCTGTGACAATTGCTTCACGGCTTAATTTTAAAGTTCCGATATGAAGGCACGTGGGAAAAAATACTTTTCGGTAGAGATTTTAGAAAACCTATAAGCCCGCTAGACCCAAGACCTCTTCTACCGCCCACACCTTGTTAATTTTCAACATTTCAATCCCCTTGACTTTGGGGCTAGGAATTAAGATTCAAAGAGTTCTCAAACTATTTTGACGGCCATCAACAAGTCGGCCAAATAGGAAAATCCGCTCACCAGCGACGGCCGTTGATGTCGGCTCGTGTGAGGCGAGGGCTCAGCGAACTGGCAACTACTTTTCACTTTGCACTAATCGCATCTAATTTGACAGATTTACATAAGGATTAGGCAGAGACACAGACAAATGCCAAGACCCCGAGATGGCCGAGAGGTCGTAGCCTCCAGGGCTGAGAGGTAACTGAGTGATGGAATGGCCCGCCCGGCGTAAGTACATATTGATGACTTGACACTGACTGACTGTCAAATGTCACTCAAGGGGCCAAAAGGAGAAGGATTAGATAGCGAGTGAGAAGAGTAAACTAGAAGGGAGGACGTGGAGATAAATCGGGATTGGGGAATGGCAGCAGAGACTAAGCGGCGACAGTGCGGGTAGCATGAAAAGAAGCACAGTTTCCGGCTGGGACTCAAGTGGAAATCTAGTGGGAGCCCCGGCGTAATTCACACTTTTGTCACGGGCAGTTGACCAAGAAAAACCTGCCCAGAACGGAGCCAATACGAGCGGATATTGATGACACAATGCAGCACATTAAGTCATTCAATTCGGTACGTGCGCAGCTGTGACGATTTTTAGCACCAGTCTCTGGAAGCAGTGGCAAATCAACGACACATCAAGCGCGAAAAAAGGGGTTGGGTCCGACTGGGTTGTGCTGAGTTCCGTTGAGTTTGGTTGGGTTGACACTGAGAGAAATATAATCAGAAAAAAATTAATCCAAATATACTTATTCTTGCTATTCAATCATACAAATGGTAATACATTTTTTCAGGTAGGCGATCTGTAGATCAATCTTCTTTCGTTCTAGCTTCTTTTTTCTGACTAAATAGAACCGAATTTAAGGTAATATAAGATTATAACTATTTAGTAAATTTGTAATCTTATAATTACAAATTTTTTTTTGTGTAGTTTCCTTTTGGGGGGTGGAGGTTGACCAAGACAGAGTCTGTTTTTGGGGCGCGGCTGCGACTTCATTACTCTGCGTCATTAGGCACTCAAATTGTTGCCATACGGCTTAACTCTTTCGCTTTCAGACTACAGGGTATGTGGATAGAACTAGTGACTATCCCAAAGTAAATAAGACTTTACTAAAGTTCCATAGATTAAGGGGAAGAATAAAGGGTTCACAATGAGACTAAGACTAGATACTAAGAAAACTTTTACTATTATACGAATAACTTTTAAATACTTTTTTTAAGACATTTTCTAGACTATTTAAAAACAATATAAGAACTTGAAATTTAAATGAATACTTAATTAAGAATAGGTACTATTAAGTTCTACCCTAACTCAACCCTTTCCTACTTGTTTTGTTCTTCTGATGAAACTGAAACGGTTGCGCTTCAATGCCAAACGGAAGTCGGCGTCAGCGTCTAAGGTGCGTCCATCACCCCATCCTACTATCCTCCACCCTCCATCCTCGACCCAGCCCCTCCCCATTCCCCTCCTCCAGACTATGAAGTGACAAAAGGTCGCGCTTGGTCAGCGCCAGGTTCGGTGTCATTCAGTCAATCGATTGATCGACATTATCGACCCGCTGCGAACTGTGCTAATATTGTCGAGTTAACTGCTGTGCAGTTGTTCGTAATTTGCTTTTAATTTTTATGACCGTTGCACCCTTTCCGCCAGTTGTGGAAATGAAACTGGTATCAGATGCACTGAGAAAAAAATATATTATATTTGAGAATTTGTTTCTTAGTTTTTGAGGTACAATTCATAGGCATGGGTATGTCAGTATGTCATATTATTTTCATGATAAGTGCATTGCATATTTTATAGTTTCTAACTATTTTTTCCCCCAGTTTCGAACCAGAAACTGTTGAAGCGTTGCCATCAACGCGCTACGCTCTTTGTCGCTGCAAATTAACAGCGCTAATGATCGATTTTATAGCGGCAATCGATAGAAGCAATATCAATAAAAGTGCCAAGTACACAGGCACTTTGTTGTGGAAGGGTTCGGACACAATTGCCTTGGCTTTGGCGTTAATGAGCTGTCCATATGACATTTGTTTTGGAGTAGGAAGTTCATAAAATTGCAGTTACATGTCCAGTGAATAAAAGGGTAAAAATTCATTAACTTTTTATTACCTCAAGACACATAAACTATCTTAGAAGGGTTACAACTTCATCATATAGACATTAGGGATAGTGTGGATAATCTACTGTTCTAAGAACTGACCCAATTCTGGCAAACTGTAGCCAAGTGTAGCATTAATATTGATTTTATATGCTCCAATTCTAATGCCAGTAGTGTTTCCAATAGGTTAACTAACCTGAACCCCAATACCTGCCCCCCGGAAACCCGTTTCATCAACTTTAAGTGCTTCCGCAGAGCTTCTGGTTTCTGGACACTCGAGGTGGACACACTCGAGGTGTGTGTGGCAACCGGTTGGCAAAGTTTTCGTGGATGCCACATCGATTAAACGGCATTGAAATTCTAGAAACTTTTCAGCAGGCCCGCCAGCCAGCAGCCAAGAGGCACGATAGTCTAATTTGCAAGACACGTACCAAAAATTAACAGCACACTGTGCTCTTTCCTATCCATACTCTTGGCCAAGTTAGTAGAGGACTGGGGAGGGTAGGACTGTCTGCCATCATTTGCATTTCGTACAAAGGAGCAGCTGACAACTTTATTTTGCAGCCATGGTCCAAAATGGCCTCAAATTACAGCCACACAGTGAACTGGAGCCGGACTCTGGCAATGGAATGGTTAGCAGATTTTGTTAGAGGAGGAGCTGCCTCTAGTCTGTGAGTTAGCGCCCAATTTATCATATTTTCCGCAGTGTCCCAGGTCCGGTTGAATGAGTCTGTCATTCTAGGTTTCTATTTCATTGGTTTCTCTTACTAAAGGCTTGACCAGTCGAAGACGAATACACTTTCCAAGATAACTTTCCAAGAACACCTTATTCAGAAGATAGGAACTTCCTTTCTGGCTAACATGGCTTCTAATTTTTTTATGATTTTATTTTTTAAGGGTATTAGCCAATTCGTTTAGACAACCTTGTTTAGACAACACTTTCTACCCATTGTGCCAAACTGGCGCCCAAATCCAGTTTGCAGCGAAGACTCCTCGTTGAAATCATGTGCACTCGCTTGTCTGAGCCTTCACAAAGAATTTGTTTGCCGGCCTGGTCGAGACCAGAAGCATGAAGAGATGGTGGAGGTTCTGTGGCAGACTTGGAGCTGTCTGGAATCCAGCACACAATGGGTGGTGGAGCGCATTGTGAACGCCACTTAATTACACGGAAGTCTGCCCCAGCTGAACTGGCCGGGGCTGCCAAGACTGCCAAGACGAGTCATTCGGCTCAACAGAGCCAGATTTAGGGTCTCGGACCTGGCCAGTTCAAGGCTGGCTAAAAGGTAAGACGATACTCCAGAAATACGCGCTGGGTGGTGATGCAAAAACTAATTGCAACAAGGTTGCAATAGCACTGCGAAAAAGTACCTACACTGAGGAGCTTGTAGCATCCACAAAGACAATTTATTCAGTTTTAATTTCTTATTTCTCCCAGTGACACCACCTCTTGCTCTCTCTTGGAAAAGACAACACGCATATGGCGTGCCAAGTGCAACAAGCGAGTTGCTGCCAATAAATCAGAAAATATTTCAGCAATAATTCAGAGCGAGAGGTGCTAGCTTGTTGACGATGGTATTCACGCCTCGAGCACGCGTCTCTCGCTGGCCGGGATCACTACCTCCACTTGGGACATCCACTCGATCCTCGAACTGGGCCTGGTATATGGAACTGGCGTAATTAATAAGAGGCACCTAGGATCTGGCCTGGCCAACGGCGATTAATCAAGCGAATCATGGGGACCAGCTTGCATCTCCAGCTGCGCCTTTGACACTGGCTTAAAATGTAATGATTTAGTTGCATATTCATAATTAACTTGCGGCATGACTCACGGCTCACTCATTCGACTCATTGGACTCATTGGTCTCACTCGAAGTCACGATCGCACCTCGGGCCAAACTCAGTCTTCGTCGTCTCATTAACTTTCAACTCGACTTAGGCGGCCTTTTGTCTTTCGGTTTCCAGGTTGCCAAGTTTTTGCCTAATTGAAAGTCGGCATCATTTGAAATGGCCCAAAACGCATCTCTTGTCGGTTTTTTTTCTTACATTTTTTTTTCAAGTTTTCTGGGTGGAGCCGAAATGGCTTGGAAGTTTGCCGAACTCGGCAGTGCCGGCAGTGCACGAGGAGTAATTCCGGTGTTAATTTGTACGCAAGATGCTCATCAATCATGGGAGGGTCTCACATATTTGTGGGCGTTGGCGGCTAAACTTTGAAGGAGCAGCCCCTGGAACCAAAATCGATACGTGAACGTGAGAAAAATGATTGACTTGAAATATGTGCATAATTATTTGACCGAAAGGACTGCAGGAACCCTTAAATGAGTATTAAGTAAAAAGACTGAGAACAGCTAAGCACTGTTATTAAGGTATGTATTAGTGGGGCTTGTGTTGTTTCCTGGAAACATATTCTTGGCAGAGCTTTCAACTCCCCATGCCAAATGATCTCGAGATGTTGTAACTTCAACTTACAGCAGCTGGGATCGTGTCAATGACGTGACACCGCCACCCAGCACACAACATCGAAAATTGGGCGCAACTAAACATGAATGGATCGGCCTCTAGCCTCTATCTATGTGGGGACGGTGTCGGCAATCAAGCCAAAATAATTAAACGCTTGTCAGACAAACCAGAACAAGCTGGAGGAGATCTCCCAACTACACGAGTCTGGGGGCTAGTCAAAGGGAGGGGAACCACTCTCTGGGTGTGATGTCAGGCCCACACACATGGCTGGCTGGCTGGCTGGCTGGGCTAACCGAAAACCAAAAACAGTTTGACACAATGCCGCGATAAATTTGCTCATCATTCACTCATTCAGACGGTAAGTCATTCACGATCGCACCTAAAAATAAAAGCGGGCCTCATCAGTCTTCGGCGAAGACGGCGGCTAAGAACTTGCGACGCAACGAGGTGTCAATGAAAACTCCCGAAGGAAAATCTCCCGAGGAAAGCTGCTGGCCGGGTGACAATTTTCTGACTTCCTCATGCCAATTTGTGGTGATCATTCATGTAACTGCAACGAGATCATTGCCTGGTGTCTGTGTGTGGTAAAGTGTCAACATTTACAATGTAAAAATGTCAAAGATGACAGGAGACAGAGCAGACAGAATGAAAGGGGAACCAGCCTCGGAAGGCAAATGACACAACTGTTGCAGTTTCTTTTTGGCTAAGAGGTGAGGTATCACTTGAAACAATATTAATATTTAATATAATCATGTTCTCTTGTAGGGAGTATCACAGCTACCATCATTACTATCTTACCATCATTACTATCTAAGAAGAGGTCTTGAGATCTTTTTCCTCGCAATAGGTCCCTCAACAGGAACTCCCTCCATTTATATTCTCCAAGTGTACTTCCAATGTAATAGTTACATCAAGTTAACCTTTTAATTATGGGCCATATGCTGCACCCACTTGCCTCCAGACGATTTGATCTTTTCCCCATTTGGCTTCTCTTATTTTTTTGCATTTCCATAAAAAATTACAACTTGTTTGTCTGGCGTCACTTAATTGTTTTCCCCTCGCCGATCGACGGAGCAACTGACTGGGGCACGTCAAACAACTGTCAGTTGGTTCGTCATCATCATCATCCCAGCCATGATGATCACTTTGGAAAGAGATGGTGGAGTGGGATGTGAAAGAGAGGGGTGCTGAAACAGCAGCAGACTTCTCCGAGCGATCGTGATCTTGACATATGATTAATTTGCATTCGCTTTATTCTCCTTTGTGTCTGGCTTTGTTTAAACAATATATTGACTCATAAGTTTGTTGATTAATTCAATTCAATCAATAAATCAAAAATCTGTTCGACACACAAAAAGAGAAAATCCGAGTGTCCAAAAAAAAAAAAAATCAACAAACCGGAGACAGAGAGCTTCAACACCGCTGGCAGTGTTGAAATATTGACACCACAGGTGATTTCGGAGGAAAGTCGAGAGGTCAGTTGGCTTAAAAACCCAAGTCTTTAACCTTCAGTTTCAGTTTCACTTTGAAAACTGAAATTGCAAATAATTATACTAATTGATTCTAAACAAAATTTTATTCAATTCTCCATGAAGTCCAGATGTTTGAAACATGTTGAATCTCAGCTTTTTAAACTGTCACCGATTTTCCCGGAAACGATAATGAATTTTTAAAGCACTTGTCAAAGTCAATTGGCTTCTTGTGATGCCAAAGTAGGGCTAATTTTCTCGCCATTTTCCATTGAAATTTTGAATAATTCAGGTGGCGCAAATTGTTCGTTGTCCACCTGGTGGCCTTTCCCCCATCTATCTCTCTCTACAACACTATACCTTTCTCTCTTTCTCAACGCACATGACAGTGTGACAAATTTCACATAAAACAATTGCCGCTGAGGCAGCCGGAGGTACTACAGCAACTGTCGCTAAATAACAAACGACAGGCAGTCAACGAAAAAATATTTAATTGAATTAAATTGTTTGGCATGTCGGCTGTGCGGCTGTTACCAATCGCAATTGGCCAATTTAGCAAACAGATACAAAAAACGCAAAGTACAAATTGTTAGCCAAATGAAAGGCTGGCTCTGGCTCTGGCTCTGAGTCAAGTACTCCTCTTCTCACATCCCTTGGAGCTCTTACCAACCGAAAATGCAAAAGAAATTCGCTTCTGGCTTGGATGCTTGGATGGAGGTGGATATGGAAGTGGAAAGTGACGGGATAGTGTCGCTTTTATTGTTTACTTTCAATCACTTTTCGTCACGAATTCGTCGAATAGAAAAAGTAGCAGCATAAATAAACAATGCTATTGAATCCGAGAGCAGGGGGTCACAAAAAATGGGAGGGAGTTCATTCAGGCATGGGTGGTCATTTGAATATATCCAGGGGTGTCCCAAGAAGGGGTCTTGTAGAGTAATTAGAGATCAAAAGAGTCTAAACATTCAAAGAGTTTTGAAGACGGGAGGTCTTGTCAGAGACCCCCTTAGACAACACCTCTGCCTATTGGACAAATCACAGACACATGGCTGACTGACTGCTTTGTGGACTTTGTTGACAAATTGCACATAATGACAGTAAATTGAAAATGATTGTGTGCAATTGTTTTTTCCCATATCCCATCCCGCTTTAGCCAATACCTGTCTCTTTCACCTCCCGGCTTGCCATCTCACTTTCGCTTGCCGTCCACCGGCCTAAACCAACACCAGTCGAAGGCGTTTTGCGTTTACGTTTGACGCACAAATTAAAATTAATGGCGGGCAGTGGTGCGTAAAGCACGGCACAAAAAAAAATTCCAAGCCCAGCACGATACATCAAAAAGTCCACAACATCAGCAACACACCCACTTTATAAAAAAAAACATACCTTAAAAATATACAACGCACGTGCGTCCTACAAACAGAAGCTGCACTTGAGATCTCTCTTGGCCCTGGAGTCCGGACTCCGGACTGGCATGCTGGATATCCACTTACAGGGGCAATCGTTTCACTTTGCCTAATGTGCAATTAGAAAACGCATTTTCATTAGTTTTATCGCAAGCATTTAGTTTCAGCTGCTCTTCCGATAAGCTTTCAATGGGCCAGAAGTACGAGTATCTCGGAAATGGGCTTATTTCCGAAATACGGATATCGGTTGTTGGTTTTTTGTATTTTGGTAAGAGATGAAGTGGAAAGCCAGATGACTAAAAGCATTTGGCGTCCGTAATGATGATGATTATTGGATGATGGGCCTGAAAACCTGAGAGTGGGTGGATCAAGAGGGTGGGATGAGAGCCATATGCTATTAGGTCTAATAAATAAAGTCTCCCCCTTAGATATAATGATATGTATATGAGTATGATCATAAAATTTTATATCATTTCCATCCTGTTGGCCTTTACAACAGTTATTTATCTTTCTAGTCTAGTCTAGTCAAGTCTATTTAAGCCATTTCATAATTCTTACTTAGCTTACTCAACTAATTCCGTTAGCCAATCTCCGGTACAATTTGTTGGCACTCACCCAAGCGAAATCATGTCATAGATCAATCGTTCAACCAGCCGTGCTTATTCGCGTTTTAGCATATAATTTCCACATTTACTTAATTACAGACATCTGTTCCAGGCACTGGCAGTATGCCATTTTCATTTCAATTTCCAGCCGAGTTCATTGTCTTAGCCAAGCTACTCTCACTTTGAATGTGAGTCTGAATCCGACTCCAAGTTGAAGTCGAAGTCGAACAGCTTTCGCCACACACTCAAACAAAATATCAATTGAATGAACCCAAAGTAGTTGGCAAATTAGCAACAGCCTCAATCACAATCAACAGAAAGTTTTATTTATACACAAATACCAAGCTCTGTGGGTCTCTACGCTCATTTGATCGTATGATCGTGTGAAATGATTTCGATCATTGGCCATCTATCACTGCTTTAGTGTTTCGATTCGTTTCATGCCATTTATAATGAAAGCCAACGGCAATGGTCAGCCAACGTTTAATTAAGTTGATAAATCGTTTGTAAATTTCTTAATTATTACGTAGCCGTCGTGTGGTCAGTCAGCCCCTAAGTACGTTAATAATTTACCTTGCCATTCACCTTACCCACTCGCATCCCACTCCCATCATTCTTATTCATATTCATTTATTTATTTATTAATTTTTGCACATGCAAACTGTGATTAATTTATTATGCGACGACAAACGAAATTGTTGCTGCTTTTCAAAACAATTCGAATTAGTCGCCAATGTCGCTAATTGTTTATGAGGTGCACAACAACAGGGCAATTATATGCATATGTTTTTAGCTCTGGCTATTGAGAAACTGTTAACAAGTTAATTAGATAATTGAGCGAAAATAAAGCACACGGAGCTGATTTGCGATGCTCGGGAACTGCTCACGTAATTGCCAATTGCAGTAATTAGTGTGATTAGCCTAGTCGGGCTGTAGACTTGTTCTAACTGCCTTAGTTCTGCTACAAGTTTCCCGTTAAGGCCTTGCGTTCAACCAGAATAAAAATCGATTTCGAACCCTTTTCAAAACTTGGCAACATTTCAAGTGGCAGCTACTTTAAGTTGGCCGTAAGTGCAGCTGGCACAAAGTTGGCAGACTCCGGGCTAAGGAGACAAAAAGCCAGTTACAGTAATTAATTAAAAGCAAGCTTCGGCAGAGAAGTTGGAGCTCTCCAGCTTCCGTGCTCCAAAGCCAAACTGCCTTACTAAGCGCCTTGTGATCCTTTCTTAATTGAAAAATGTCGTCACACAAAACGGAGAACCAACGGCAATGGAAAGCAGATCCCGAGCAGAGTATTCAGCATGGAAAATCCCTGTTAATCCGGCACTGAAATTGGAAAAACCTTGGCCAAGACTCTTGGATGGCAGATAGCAGATAGGAAAAAGGAAAATCGGTGCGGAGACAATGCCTGGCAGCGCCTCAAAACGTGCCTCGTAAAACTCTTGAGCCTCGACATAAAATTGGACAAATTATGTAATAAATGCAACATAAATTTTGGCTTTGCTCCGCTAATTGGAAAGCAATGCAACAACAATTGGCCAGATACAGCCTCGAATAGAACCATTTTGGCCGCTAAGCAGAGCTCAGTGCTGTATTACCATTTCCATTCTAATGAAAATTTCGGGGACAATGAAAAGTGTCACAATATTACACTTTCACAGACAAACGCCCAGCAGGCAAACAAATCGTTAGACGCTTGTGACTCATCGAACAAAACCCGGCCCAGACTCTGTGTCTATAAAGTATATCCACGCCCGGGTCTGGATTTCATTCATAAATCGCCCCCCAGCACACTATCGCTCCGAAATCGTATGGAGACAAAAGAGGTCGTCACACCTTTGGAAATCAATATCCGGGGACAATGCGACGCTGTTGATATTTCCCGGCTCCATAAAATTTCTTTTCAGCAGTTGGCCGCTTTGTCCGCCGTCTGACAGACTTTATGGCCGAAAAGTTTTCATGAAAAGCTGGAGACTGGCCACGACAAATGAGCCCGCCCGAGTCGGACCGCCGTCGTCGCTTTGTCTAAGCCAGATGCTGGTCATCTGTTCCTCCTGAGCTTCAATATAGGGGACTTGAGATGCCAGAAACTATGTTTAACCAAAATATAAAACCATAGCTAAGATACGTTTTAAAGCCAGATTTTGGGAAACCATGGCTAAACTCGTAGCACTGTGGGGAACCTGAAAGGGGCTTAGCATTTAAAGCATCCATATCATTTGCATGAAAATTTGTTGAAAACACATTTAAACGAATCGAATAACAAATGCCCAGTCGAGGCACTGGGGAAACGGTAATTTGTTGACCAGTTTAAATGTGTTATTAGCACCGTTTATATGCAAGTTACGCCCAAAAAATAGGGCCAAGCACTGATGGATATCTCGGCTGGATGTATCGGTTCTGGCCATAGTTGGAGTGCCCTAATTTATGTATCTAAATGTGGGCATTCAACGGCAGTGTTATGTCTATATCGGTGCCTGTTTAAACTGCAATAAGCCCGGGCTAAGACTGATCTATGAGCGGGCCATAGATGAAGATTTGGACCAATATTGATGGGATTTGGGTTTCGGATTTTGTCATCCGATGCTCCAGATAAGCGGGGGCTTTCTTTTTGTTGACCATTATAGTTGAGTCTTAAACCATCTTGATAGATCTAAAAACGGGTTTAGAAGATAAGCAATTATTATGGCCAAAAAGAGTACTCAATATATGAACTGGAATCCTAGCCTAGACTAAAATCAGTCTTCTCCATTCTAGACCCAGCCCATAAAACCCCATGATATACAAGGCAACCCACCGAGCTTGTCACGCATTTCAAATGGCTCAACCACCGGCGAAGAAAAAGCTACAAAAAGAGGAGGCCTCCTTCCAATTGTCAGCCAAACAAATGCGGCACTGCAGCCGGGGCATCTTTCACATGCAAATGGATGCAACCCCGGGCTAGATGAAACCGCATCCAGCCCAACCAAAACCAAAGCCAAACCCACTAGCCACATAGTGGAATCGAATCCAAAACCAAACCCAGAAACAGCCTCGGCCAAGCCTCGTAAATTTGCAGCTTATTGGCAATAACTGCAAGTGGCTTGTTAACAATTTAACACGTCTTAATCGTTAAATTTGTGGATGCGCAAAAAATACTACACAGTCCGTAGTGGCTGATACTCAGAGACTCTGAGAGGTTTTTTTTTTAGCCAACTCGGTCCAGCTCGCACGCTAAATGCCAAACGCATGACACTTTTGTAGGTGTGAATGCCAAACGGGCTGTGGGGACACTTCTGAGGCCCAGACGCTGGGCCTGATGATTTTAATGGCAAACCGGTTACATTCGATGCGACTTCGATCAGTTTAATAATGATATTTTCTGGCCCAGGCTCTCGCATTCAGAAATCCGAATTCAGACTCAGAGGCTCAGAGACTCAGAGCCTCCCTCCATTGAACCCGGGATCCGTCCCAGTCAGAGCCAAACAAAAGACTTAAGTCATAAACTTTATGACATTTTGCAAAAAATCTCGCCAAGAATGTCATCAATGAAACAAATCGATTTGTTTACATGCCAGCTTCTCCAACGTTGCACTGAGATTAAAAATCAAAAATATTATAATTAAATTATAATAATTTAAATATATTATTTAAATAAATAAAGTAGAAAGAAGCTTGTGCTTAAATACTTTCTTAAGACCTAAGAAAGGAATCTGGAACTGAAGTCAAATTAAAATTCCAGTGTCATGTTTTAGCCAGTGTCGTTGGCTGTCTGGCCTCCGTCTCTCATTGCCAATATCGATTTGACTCCTTTGGCTTGGCCCTGTCTGCCACCAAGTTGCAGCAGCAGCCACAACACCCCCATCCCTCATACCCGCTCCTTGCTCATTTATGTGGCTTTGCCTCTTGGCTTTGTCCACACAATTCTGAGAAGATTTTAATCTTACTCACTGCAGTCTACTCCCCAGCTCCCCACCATCTTGGCTGGTTTTTTGTTGTCCGCTTCATTTTTTGGTTGGGGGAGCTAATAAAGGAACAGGGGGCAGGATGGAGGGGCATTCGGTGTGGGGTTTATGGGTTTTCGTGTCTGATAATTTTCAGATTTTAATGTGCGAAATTAAACATCACATTTTTCAACACGAACGTTTAAGGCATGTGTGTGTATAACTCAGGGAGAAACAGGTCTTGGCGCGCAAGGATAGAAAATCAAACAAAGTCATTACAGAAAGGATATCTTTCCGATCCACCCCTGTTAGTAATGTTAACATGTGTAAAAAAGAACTTCATCTCTGTCACAATATGCTGGAAATTAATTCCGAGCGGCTAAAATAAATAAACAGTCACAAATTATGCCCAAATTAGCAAACAACCAGCCGGAGCGATCCACCAACCACTGAGGGCTAATGGTGCACCACCCCCCGAGTAGCTGAGAGTATCCATCAGATACACGTTACATGTGTAGCATAATGCCTGCACAAATACAACCGAAATTACAATTACGGGGGACAAGTGACGGCAAAACGGGCAATAAATACAAACCGCATAAAGCGGTGGCTTAAACCTCCGTCGAGTCGAGGTGGTGGGTGGCTGGATAAGGGCTTGCGTTTCGGTTGGGATGGGGTTAGAGTCACCCTCGGTTTATTTATACACCCCCGAAAATTCAGCAACAGCAGCAGCACCAATTACTCAACATGATTTCAATGAAATTACCACAAACAAAACAAAGCAGAGCTGGTTCGCAGGAAGGAAACTCTGAAGGTTGCTAGATGGAGTTGCCAAAAAGGACACCTAAAAAAATGCATGAGTTCTTCAATAAATTTATGGTTCGTTTTTGATTCCTCTAAGGACAACCTATTGCCTACAAATATGTAGATTGTAAAGGCTTTCTAAGGCATGTATAAAATTGTATTAAAACCTTTTTGAAGCATAGTTTTCTTTTCAGTGCATTAAACAAGAGCAATACCCATGGCACCCCAGCAACAACAACATCAATCTCAATAACAATTCATAATTCATGTTTAACATGCGCCCCCGTTGTTGAGCAATTTAGCAGGGAAAGCCACCACCCCAGCACCACCCCAGTACCACCCAAACAGCACACTGCACCACCCTCTCAAGTGGCCCACTCATCCTCTCCAGGCAGTCGCATAAATTGTTGATTGTTTGTCTATGCTGTGGGATGTATTTATGACACCCGGGGAGTAAAGTCAACTTTTTTTGTTGGCTCTCAGCTCAATAACAAATGACACTCCGACGGGGTGGACCGACGACAACTCAACTCCGCCATCCATCCACCTGCCACCCTCCTGTTTGCGTTTGCGTTTCCCGGCTTCCGATTATCATCCCTAATTGGTGTTGAATGGAGTTTGCCTTGTGGGCGCCTTTCGGGGCGAAAGGTGGTGGCCATAAAGGATGCTGTCTATCTTTTTTTTCTCCCCTGGCTTAAGGGTTGCGCTTTTGGCTCTGTCGTTTGGCAAATCTAGTGGAAGGGCGTGAAACTTATTAACATAATTGAGATCCTTGTTTACTTTTGTTTTGGGATAAGCAGTGAATTGTGGATTTTAAAGGGGATACAGAATATATTACTTTTTCTTCGCTTAATCCAGTCTGTAAAAAGAGAAAACTCCTTCAAAACACTCCCAAAAACACAGCGATTGTCTGATAATTTTATCATTTCCTTAAATTGTATTTTGCCAATTTAATTTTTCGCATTTAATGTGTCAGTTTTATGGGCACGAGTTTAATTTTATGAAATTTTTATGCATTTACATTGCGAATAAAGGGCGTCTTTAAAAATTGCGAGAATGCGACGACAAACTCAGCAGGGAAGCTGTCCAGTTTTTTGTGGCCAGAAAGCGGAGAAATTAGCATGCGCTTAAGTTATAATTTAATTATAATTTATTGATTTTAAACGGACATTTTATTTATGCACCAGATCGAATGTTTTGCGGTCGCGTTGAAGTTCGATATCTGAGCTGTTTTACGATCTGTAAAAATGTGGACTTTATGGGCCACTTCATTTGGCCAAATAAGGCTGAAAAAATTAAACGAATAATTTATCGCCGATGGGTGAGTAGGCCGGACGGCTCGCTCCCCGGCTACGTAATTAGATGGGGGTAACTGGCTGTCGTCGAAAAAATGCTCCACTCCTTATTCGGGAGGAAGTCATTCGTCTGGCCCTGACCAGTGTGACCATGTGTGACCGAAACGGAAATGAAGGCGCTGCCAACTGGCGGCGAAATATATAAAGTGCCAACCGCTGCCACCCAATTACCAAATGACATGACAAAACCGCTTTAAGGCGTCGTCGTCCATGTCTCCATACAAAATTGCAAATTAGGAGACCCACTGCCAAGTGGAAAAAATTCCGAAAAATAACAAAGCAAACAGCCATAAAACTTAAATGCCAAAGACAGAAGGAGGATTACGAGCTCTGGGTGGAGCTGGATGGCTTGGGGCGGCGGAAGCGGAAACGGCAACAGTAGCCGAGTGGGGGAAATGGAGAAATAACTGCCAACATGGCGGTCGCAGAAAATCGAAAAAGGGAAGCCAAAAAATAGAAACAAATAACATAAAATGCAGGCAATAAAAAGCAGCCAAGCAGCGAGCGGCGCGGAAAAGCATGAAAATCTAACAGACACAACGGTAAAAAGAGATAGAAGGTCGTAAAAAAATTATTCAGAATATTGAGTTCGAAACTGAGATGCCCTAAATAGATGGCTTCAAAAATTCGTACATTTTAATATATGGAGATTAAAAAAAATGATATTAAATGTTGATTCCTAACTCTTTAGTTATAATTTATGTTTTTCATTTAAAAAGGCCACCTAGTTTGAGCATTATTTTTCGTGCTTATAACTCATATACCCTTCTGAGCATACAGAGAGAGTGAAATATAAAAAAAACCTGCGTCCTGCTTGGGTTTTTTCGCTTATCTTTAACTGCCATCAACAAGATGGCAACTTCCGTTCGCGCGCCATAATGTTTTCTCTACTCAGCAAGGAGCCTTTCCATACACACACACACCGCACACACACTTCCAAGTCACGCACACTGGAGCAGTGAAAGCGAATGCGAGCGGGGGCGGAGGCAGAGGGGAAATGGTCACCAGGGCGTGTAATTGAGTGCTACAGGACCCTTTTAACATTTTTATTTGCACATTAGCGAGGGTGGAAATGGCGAAATTTGCGCCCAAAGTGACAGAGCGTTGAGTGTGGGCGGCAAGGATATCCGATATGGCGAGGGGGCGGGGCAGTGGCAAGGAAGGCAGTTAAGATTGTGGGGTTAGCTAACCATTTCTGTATTGACTTCCCGTTAGGACGACTGTCAATATGCTTTTGGGCGGCGGCTGATGGTGCGTTCATCTCCAAAGTCGTAGACAAATTTGTTTGTGGTTCGGAATGCGACAGTTGGAGAAAAGCGATAGGGGGTGGCCAGGAAGGGGAGTGGCAGATTGGCCGAACATATGCCAAGATGCCACTGAGATAGACAGAAATCAGGAAGAGGACATCAAAATTCAGTGGTGAATTTCGGAAAAGTTCATTTAATGGGCTTTAAGGGAAATAAATTATCATAATTATGACTATAATTATTGAAAATAACTTTAAAGCATTCCTTTAAATTAGAAAAACCGAACTTATAAATCAGAAAAAACCTTTTCACACAACATTTCCAACTACTTTCGGACTCCATGGCGAAAAGCAAGGCCATCCTTTTCAAGATAAAACCGCAATACGCCAAAACCGAAATGGGGCAGACAGAGCGGACCCTTTTGGCCCATAATTCAAACGCAATAGGCCAAATGGCAGCCATTTTGAAACCCTTTTCATACGCGGCGTATGAGTAACATTGCGAGCAGCATGAATAATTCCAGTACCGCATTCGGAGTAGCAGTCGCAGTCGCAGCTGATGATAAAACACGAAAATGGGCAAACATAAATCTAGCACGCACACAAGATATGCCATAAACAGCAGCCAACAGCCTTAAATATTTTGCTCTCTATTAAAGTGGGCCCAATCCCCCGCTCTTACCCTTCTATATATACTGTACATATACATTCCGCCCACACTTTCCCATCCCAAGCCAGGGCAGGAGACAACATTTACATCAACATCAGCTTCCACTCAGCTCGTTTCGCTTCCCGTGGTCGTTTGGGCAAAGTCAACTTTCGTTTAGCTTGTAAATAGCTCGTTTTCGCAGACTTCGTAACTCGACGCCATGTTAATATATAACAATTAATCTTAACTAAAAGTATCTGGCGCCCACTGGCACTGTTCCTTCGAGTCTTTGGGTTTATGCGGAGAGGCATATCAAGATGACAGATGAAGACCAAATAAAAGAGGCCTTTGCCTAATTAAAGAACTTATTTCCATTGACCTTCTTAACTTTTCATTATTTTTATTTCAAAATTTAAATAAGAATGAAAAAGAAGCTATGGTAGCCATAATTTATTTATTCTTTTTAAGTCCCTGTTCAGGATCCCGCTCCGCATAAACCTTGTCTGCATGACAATGAGCTCCTCTCGGACCACAACTACAACTACACCAGCTCTGAGGCAACAACGACGCCATGTTGTTTTCGCCCCACCATCCACTACCCACCACCCACTCCCACCAAACCCTGACATACACACAGACTGTGGAACACTTTTTGCACATTACAGTGTTAATGTGCCTCACTGCCGCATGTAAAAACCCAAGTAATTTAAGCAAGTCTCGCACAGGCTGCAAACCGAGAAGGCGACCCACCCACACACTGCCCCCCACAAGAGAGACAAGGATGGCGAGTAAAGGCCACCCACTCCCTCCCACCCACTTTTTCCCGTTGATGGGGTTCTCAGTGTGCGAGTGTGTGTTTGTGTGCGTGTTAATGATTTTTTGCACACAGCTTCACAACTTGACGCTTCGGGCTTCTCTGCATCGCCTTGCCCAAAAATTCACTGAAGGACAATATGGCCCCCAGCGATAGCTATATCTTAGCCAATTTCCATCAGATTCTTGAGCGGAATACCTTAAACGATTTGTATACTGATTCCCCATTATTCTGCATCAAAATCTAGGAACAAAATATTTTTCAGATTTTTTGTTAAATTTTCTGGGGGATCCCCTTCGAACTTATGAAAACTGCATGGAAGGACAATATGGCCCCCAGCGATGGCTATATCTTGGTCAATTTTCATCCGATTCTTTAGCGGAATACCTTAAACGTTTTGTATACTGATTCCCCATCATTCTGCATCAAAATCTATGAGAAAAATATTTTACAAGCAAAATAAATTTATGGCAGTATTTAAGGCATGTTGTAACATATAGTTCGTCTAAGCCCTTAAATTATTTCGCTAGAGTCCATCGCCGCAAAGTAAATAAATGCTATTAGAATAAAGTAAGTACCCGACTAACTTTCTAAATAATTAACCATGTTACCTCTTAAAAGCCGAAAACCCTGTTAGCGGTATTTTTGTGAAACCTTTGGCTGCCATCTGATCAGATCGTACGGGCCAACCTAGTTAGCCAACAAAGCCTGAAAACATTCAAAGGCCTGAAAACACTATCAACACTTTTTCATCTGGCGAACGCAAAAATGGAAAGAAAACGCGAACCCAGTCACGATGTCAAGACAACGGCAACAGTGTTCTGGTAACTGTACAAGCCATAATGTCAAGTGCCAATCAAAAGCTCAGCGGGGGATGGGCATTAACCTTTACCCCCTCACTCCACTGACATCCTTCACTGAGGGGTTTTCTTTACAGCTTGCACAAGAAAAACTGTTTATCATTTTTGGCCTAATAGAGGCGTTACGTTTCCCCCCTATTGTCCGTAATAGCATTATTAATTACTCTATTTTCCAACCCCCACTCTCCCGGAGTGGGAAAAGAAACGGAAAGAAAACGGTTCGGTCAAGTGCCGCCCAGTGACTTTGAGAGCTGACCCCTCCGCTTATTACATTTTAATTGTTTTACAATTTTTTTGGGTGGCGCCTATTAGCATTTGGGAACCACCGAACCACGTGGTGCAATTCCCAAAAGCAACAAAAGGCCAGAAACGGTTGCGTCCGATTTTAACCATAAATTATGCAGATAAGCATAAGTGTCGGTTTCTATGCATGTCTGCCTTATAGCTCATACCTCATACCTGTCTATCTCAATTTTTTGGCTTTAATTGTTTTTGTTGGTCATGGTGGTTGGGTGGCCCAGACGAGGGTGGTGGCTTGGTGGCCAAGTGGTGGCCCACCATTTTGTAAAGTGTAATAAACAGTTGTGCTGGGAGGCTTGGGAAAGGCCAAGTAATTGCTATTTGTGAGGTGGGCCTTTATTAAAAATGAGGTAACCTTTTGGGTTATTCAATTACCCAACTTTGTTAACAATTTTTACTATATTAGTATATAGTTTATACAATTAATATTTCATGTAGTCATCAGAGTGCTTTGTAAGCGATCCTGAAACACTTTGGTTAGAACCGAAAGCCGACAAAACTTCATCCTGATTATGTAAGCAACTCAGCGCTGGCAGCAGAAACCAATTTAAAATTCACAACACATTTTCCGCTGCTCTGGAACAATATTGACGAAAAAAGCCAAGAGCCCGAGAAGAACTCCACCCACCGGCCAGAGGAGAAGGACAAGCTGGGGAAGCGACTGCTTAAAATTCCGTGAGCATCGTTTCACAACTTTCCAACTTGCCAAAAAATCGAAGCCGGGCCAAGAAGAAAAAAGAGGAGAAAAATGCAGGAGCATAAATTCTCCAAGGCGCAATCGAGTGGGTGTGGCTGGGACAAGGACAGTGACTGGGACAGGACGAAGGAGTAGGACAGAGTAGGAAACCAAAGCGAAGCTGGAAAAATGTGAGGAAAATAAATGAAAATGCTCAGAGCTCGTTCACAAGAGTGCTTACGGCATCCGCAAGGAGCTGTTGAAGTGGCAAATTTGCGCAGAGCGTCGCAGGACATCCACTGCCTCCCACTGTCCTGCCTTGCCCCACTTCCGCTCCCTCTCTCTGTGCCATCGTTACTTACAACAACTACATGCCAGTGTCAACACATACTTGGCCATTCAAGTGGGCAACCCCAAGGAAGCTGCCGACGCCATATTTGTTTCCGCATAGCCCCCGTCTCTCTTTCGGCCAGCATCAAGCCGTCTCTCTCTAGTTGCCGAAAACATTTTTATGGCTCTGACATAAAAGCCAAAAAGTACGGAATGTCCTTTGTGCCATCCTCCTCCCCCCTTTTGCGTTGTGTAATTAACCCGTTTCTGCTTTTGTTTTTCTTTTCATTTCAGCTGGCTTGTACTGTGAGACAATAAACTTTTGTGACAAAAGGCTTTTAATGGGTTGGCGACAAAGTTTCGCAATTTTTTCGCAATTTGCCGCCACAACAATTTGCGTTTAATTAACCAAAAGTTTTCCCCCAAAAACCGTTTAGACATGAACCTAATGAGTGCGCAGGTGGGGGTGGTGTTTTTGGCCAAATTGCTGTCGAAAGTTTTTCGGCTGGCAATAAAATTAATTTTGATGAGCTTACGGTTCGAGTCAGTCTTGCACACACACAAGGGTTAATGATGGCAAGAGTTGTGGGAAGTCTCTGCCACAAATTAAATCCGCTGCATAGAGCCCTAAAATCAAATTAAACCGTAAAAGTTCTTTAAAAAAAATCTATATGCTTTGGCCATAAAACTAACAACCCTCTGAGCAGTTCAGAGATCAACGGTAATCGGAAAAGCGGCGTGTAAATGATGCCATCATAATATTTTGAGAAGAGCAGACCCGAACATCAGTTAAGGGGTTAATAAACCGAAAAGTGGGCGGGGCTGGCCGGATATCTCCCCTAATCACATTCGACTTGGCGGTGCGGCATAAGGTGCACATTATTCATAATGCGAGTGTGTGAGATTGAGGGAATTTGTTTTATTATCCTTCCACATAAGCCGCCTCTAAAAAGTGGGAAGCGCCAACTGGCGCACAGAACTCATCCCCTAAACTCACTCCTCTAGTGGAAGTGGATGTATCTCTACATCCCCCACCCTGATAAATTGAAGACACTGAAAAAAATAATGTCAATTTTCAGGAATTTATACTCTAAAACAGTCTCTATACTCTCTGTTTTTTTTTCTCAGTGCTCCAAACACTGCCACCAATCAGCCTAATCGCTTTGGTTGCGCCGCAGAGCTTAACTTTTGTTGATGTTGCTGCTGTGGCAGTGCTGCTTGTGTTGCTGCTGTTGTCGTGACTTGTTGTCGCCAAAGTTGAAATTGGCCTGGCCAACTCGCCCATACCTTTCCTACACATACAAGTATATGCCATATATCGGGCGTGTTTCCTGGGCCCAGACAAATGATAAGCATGCCCCATCACCGTCATCATCATCATCTTGGAGCGCCCCCCCACTTGCAACACGTGTGTTTCCGCTGCCATATTTGCTTTTATTGCCCTTGTTCCGTTTGTTTATTGTGTGATTTTCCCATATGGCCAAAAATGTGTGCTATGGCTATGTGCGTGCGCTTTCGAGTTAATCGCACACAAATTTTTATGTTAATTTTCATAAATTTTATTGTCGCCCCAGAAAAGGTATTTTTAATTAGTTTTCCTGTATGTGTGGGATAAACGATTATGTGAGGGCGAGTTGGGTTATTTTTTGTCGTGAAGCTGCTGTGGTTTTTTAAGAGTTGTAAGTCATAAATTTGAGACTAACAAAACATACACTCCCCTCGTCCCCAAGTCGGGCAGTCAAGTGTCAAATTATCCGAAGGCGCTTGGGGAGTTGTAAACGTTTAGTCAACGAATAGGCCAGTCGACAATAAAAAAGCGAAACAACTAAAAAGGGGGGAGGTAGAGACCGGGGAGTGCCCAGGAAAGGGGCTAAGTTATTACATTTAGCGGGCTGTAAAATGTTGTACCAGCTCCGTCTCCAGAAGGCTGTCCTACAAATGGGAAAAGCTGTAAAAATTAGGAGTGTTGTGTTGATCACGCTCGTAAAGATTACAAGATATATTTGATATATACAATCTGGAGAGAGAACTATCAAATAAACTAATACTTTATTAAACACTCCCAGCCTGAAAGAAATTGCCTGAAGAAAAATCTAAACTGTCAGAGTGGCATACGCGAATGTGTGATCCATCATCGGCAGTTCTGCGTGTGGCATGTGCGGCCTGATCATCCCTCCTATGAACCAGATCGATCACTGCGTGATTGACAAACCAACAAACAAGCCAGCCAACAAGGACTCACAATATTTGAATAAGGCCCAATTGAAAAACAGTTCCGCATTGTTCGAAAAAGTGTCACAATTGAAGCACCGCAGCTGTGTGGCAGACTGATCGAATTTTTGGTGGTCCTCGCACCCATCGCAGTCCATCCGACCCTCAGTCCTTTGTAGGCATCGAAGGCTCCATTATCCCTATGATAGATGGTCGGGGCAATTTGAGTGAGTGCGTGGCGGTTAATTTATCGAAAGCCAGCGACTAATGTAATTACCAAGGAGAGCTAGAGCGGCGCATCAGCTTAATCATTTCAGCTAATTGCCCCCGGGCCGGAGGAGACTTTCCCGATGAAATAAAAAAGCGCTTAAAAAAACGTCCGAAGTGGGCCCGGGGGAAACAGGACAGGCCAATTATGTTGATGGTAAACAAATTGCGCACGTTCCACGTTCCATGGCATCAAAATTAGTGCCACAAAAACGGAAAAAAAAGTAACAGAATGGAGAGGAAAGGAAAGCCAGGAGTTGCAGACATTACAGGAGGACACGCCAAGGCTCAAAGTTGAGCTGAAAGATCTAATTACGCTAATGACAATGGACAGAGGTCCCGTGTCCTGGTTGATGCAATTAAACGTTTCAATCGAGCTGCGTGCAATGACGACATAAGGTCAAAGTCATCCTCCTCTTCCTCGCCAATCCAGGGAGTCAGCTGGCAAATGAATCGAACGAATGTGAATTCATTAAATATCGAAAACGAAGCTAAATGCAGTGAAGCCATTTAGTCTCCGGCTTCTGTCGATAGTTGCACGCAAGCTTAAAAAATAATACGAGACACTGAACCGAAATTGGACATAAAAAATGACATATAATATATGGGTTCAAGCTTAACAGAGTCTTCCATATTTTACTTCCTTGAGTTCTTATTACTTTTATTCGTAATTATTTCTTTATTAAAAATTTAATTATTAACTTCTCAGTGTCAAATGGAAGGAAAGAGGCTTCTTCCGTCAAAATATAAGCGGATTTAGCGCCCTGTTGACGCCTCTCGAGTTTCAAGGGACCACACACATAACGCTTCATTAGTAACACCCACCGAAACCAAAAGGAAGCCTACACATCCTTTTTGCCATTGCATCATCAAAGGGTACTGCTGGAGGAGTGGAAGGACCAGAAACCCTAGACGTGCACACACCAAAAACATTTCTGGGCGTTGCAACTTGCAACAGACCTCACATGCGGCCAGGAGATTAAGGAATTGACTCATTTAAATGGACTCGGACGTGCAACCGGTGTGCCGAGTGTGAAAAATGAGTGTTAAAATGGGAAAGGGTGTCAGACAATACGATGTATCCAAGGGATTGCTGATAATAATTTAAAGAAGTATAAATGTATCTTATAACGGACGTACGGTTTTGTCGAACTATTAAGTACAGTAAACTGTCCCTAACACTGCACGAATGGTCTCTGCCGCGCCTCCTCTGTCTACTTGGGGACGGCTGGGCTCAGTCGAAAGGGGCGTGGGTGATGGCACGGCAATCTAGACCAAGTACGTTACGGATTTTCTCGTAGACAGAGATGGGGAAGTTGGAAAGGAACGAAGGAAGTAGGCTGGTCCTGGGTGGTTGATTCTACTGACCCTGATACCTGAAAGACTAGGTGTTGTGGTCTTTCTTCTATACCCTCCCTACCATGTAGACGTTTCACCAAACAGTGGGGGTCTACCCATGTTCAACTGCAATGTTCGGATCCGAAGTGCTCCAAGTGAAAGATATTAGTTCATGTTCATTTCGTATAATTAAATATTCGCAAAATTAGCGGTACTAAACTACAATTACAACTAATCTTCATAGTTTGGGATAGAAAGGCAGAACATAACAGGGATTTCCCATTGTACTTATCTATATGAATTTACTGTTACTCTTCGTTTTCTTTACTCACTCAGCTTTACAGATTCTGCATCCATCGTTGGGCCCAAGATGTCGTAGGTGATCTTTGCTGTGGACTTAATGCTATTAGAGAATGGTACAATGGGGAAAAGACCTGGCTGATCTCTCTTTCGAGGCTGGGTGGGTTCGCTTAGAGACTAAATTTAAGGATAAGGTCCTACACTAATTAATTCATACTCGTGAATGACTGCATCTATGCAAAACTTTATGAAATTCCATTTATAGTACTACAATAATGGGAATTGTTATTATGGTTGGGAGTCGATACTTTTGTGGCGCAGCTATCGAGGTTCGCCGTGAAGATTACTATTATTGTTGGGAGTCAATACTTTTGTGGCGCAGCTATCGAGGTTCGCCGTGAAAATTATTCGCGTCCATCCGCGTTAAATACAATATTGACACACATACATGCTCGCAGGCATGATCATCGTGCTTAAAGCTAAATACTTGGACATGTGGGTCCTATGCCGCTCACAAAATCATGACGGCAGCTTGCTTCACCAAAGAGAAAACCTAATCGGGGGGCGGCGGCATCCGTTGGTTGCTACTGCAGCTGCTGAACGACACCTTATCGCCAACCGGTGAGAAGATAAGAATCGGGGTACGGTGCACTGATGGTACGATGCGGCTACCAACCCATGTGCGTCCCACTGATTCGGCGGGGGGGTGGCTTTGGTGGTGCTACGGCCTCCTGACTGATCCGACGTCCGATCCGAGGCCACTTGCCACACGGAGAGCCTATCAGGCTGATCCTGGTCAAATGGGATACCTGACAAGGGATTGGTCAGGTTTTTAAACTTGCACTAATTCAATTATTTGGGGTCTCACCTTAAGAATTTTGAACCCACACACAAACACAAGTAGTTTTTATTATTATAATGTCTTAAATTTGCTGCCTGAATGGCCTGCACTGCTTTCACTGTATAGTTTCTTTTTCTCTCTACACGTGTCCGCGGGATCTTCTTATTATTTCACAATATGTACTCGAGGCTCTTCACTCGGCAAAAGATCAGAATGAAATGATTTCTGCGAGCTTGGGGGAGTACAGCCATTCCCTGCTGCACTACAGCTTCCCAACCTAACTGTAAGATCGAATGATTTTCTACCTACTTTTGGTCAGTGGATGCGTGGGTAACAGGGCTTTGCGTATGTCTCTTTCAACTTGGTTTCTCCCTTCTCTCTCCACACACTAAGGGTAAGAAATATTGGCCTGCCTAGGAAGTCAAGTATTTTGTATTTTTATATAGGGTGCTCGCTACAATCTTAAAACTTGAATAAATGATCTCTTCAATACATAAATAATTATATGAATATGTAACTCATATTGTCTTTAAAAAGGTAATTGTCAGAATTATGAGAGGTCCTGGCAGCCATCCCTTTAAATCGATCCCAGATCTGTCACAATTCAAAGAACGGAAACCATCTTGGGCACAACCTAAAAACATTATCAAAAAAAACCAAACACAAGCCATCTAATTATGATTGATGTGCCAGACCGTATATACGGTTTTGAGCGAAATCTATAGAGTCCCCATTAAAACCGCATCAAAACTCGAACAATGGAAGGATAACTGAAAGGATAGTGTCTACCTCTCCGCTCAAATGCAAATCAAATATGAAATTTTTTAATATTTTGTTGGCACAACACAACAAATTTCAATATAATGAAAAGGGACGCACACGCAGAGCGTGGAAAATGATCTATTGCCGTGGCAAGATGCAGGAATAACAAGGACCTACGAACAAGGACGAAGGACGAGTCTGATCTTTCGCTGGGCAGATGCTACAGCATCTTCGAGTCTGCCCCTTTCTGCCTGCTTCAATTTGAATTCGATTTAGAGCAAAGGGAGCGGTTCAGCCTGACTTGACTTGTGCCTTTTGGACGGCCAGAAGAACAAGGACTCGAGGGGCGACATTTGGTTTGTTTGTTTTTTTGTTTGCCTTCTCCTCGGGAAAATTTATGACAAAAGGACATGTGCAACATTTGCAGGCTGGGCTGGGCCGTTTCGTGTTCTTATTTTACGATCCTATAGACCACCATTTTCGAATGGGCTATGGGATATGGGACCTACTCCCCTCATGGTACTACAATAGTTTTCATTAATCAACTGCTGCACGTGTTCCAGGCGCTAAGAAGTCAATCTATATAAATGCCAGTATTCACGCCCCCAGCTCGGAGAAGCCAAACCTGCAATTAGACGCCCTCAATTATGTTGTGCAATGAATGAAAGTGAGATTGCGGCAAGTGCAAAGGAAATGGCTACAAATACATTTCCTACTTTCGCACTTTTTCTCCAGGATTATGCCCATGCCCCGACACCTGTGACGCAGTTGGTGGCCTCTGGCCAAAGGATAATTGCAGCCCCTGGGCGTGGCACACCCCTCACTGAGTGGGTGTTGCGCCTTTAGCGGCTTAAGTCTCCTTCGGCAAACAACTCGGCGGCTGAGTTCAAATGCAAAAAGGACTCCCTGGTTTGGACTCCAGGGCTGTCGTAATTGACACCTTAGAGCTGAGGCCTCCTATCAACCGCACGGGGGAAGATCTGTCAAGGATCGATGTGTTTGATCCTGCCCCAGGAAGTGGCAGATATTCGCAGAAATAGCCTCTTCAAAGAGCCGAAAAGAATTCTATATTTTAGGGATTATCAGTGTTAAATTTTGTCAATTTCAATGCTTAAATGTTTCAACCAAAAAACAAAAATTATTAAATAAACTTTAACCTTCAGATGGCTTGTAGTATTTTTGATAAATTATGAAATTTTTATTATTACCTTGCGGTTTTCTCAGCCCACCGGATTGAGTAATAATTACAGGCAAATTGCTGGCTCAAAGTGAACTCATTTCGCCGCCTGCAATTACCGGCTCTTGGGTAATCTCGGACATCTTGGGCCCCCAATCCCCAGCATCTCCAGTCGCTGTGGAGCTTGCAGCTGCTGGGCAGGCCAACTCCAAGATTCGCAATGTGAAATCGGCGTCTGTAATTGGGCCATAAAACCAGAAGGACTCCGAAAGCAGATCCGGCCGAACAGCTGGCCGCTGGTGGATATGTAAATTTAGTGTTAAGGTGCACAAAATGGGCGTGGCACCTGGCGGTTAGTGAGGATTAAGCGCAAGCTCCGGCTCCAATTGCAGTGGGGAAAATATCCGAAGAAGACGAGAAATAATAATGAGAACGAGAACAGGCGTTGCCCGACAATGACATAAATTTTTTTGTTCAAGCCGAGTTACAAAATGAGAAAACAAATAAATAAAACAAAGATCGGGCCATTTCGGAGGGGGTCTGAAGTTATTTAACGAAATTACGCATCGTTTAAGTTGTGATTTATGTGGCATAGACGGCCCGAAAACCCTTCACACAACGCGCACATCTGAGATTGAGGTTCTCGGACTCGGATTCGGATTGTTAATGAGTCAAATTACACACACGGAAACCGGGTGGGTTAAGGACGAGGATCGTTGGTTGAGGGGGGGCTGCTGAGTGGCCGCCGAAAGGTGTGACAATTGTTACTGCCACACAAACACACATTCAGTCAGACACACAGATACTCGAGCATGACTGCGGCAAGTTGGCAAAGATTTATGGTGAATGCGAAAAAAAAGGAATTCCCAGAAAATATTCAACAAATCCTTGCGGTCGACAACACTCTGCCCTCCACGTTCTCCAACTCTCTAAGGTTTCTGCATAAACAAATTACGGAAAACAGCAACCAGCCCTCTGACTTTTAGCGGAATTGCTACCGGGCTGGAAAGAAAAACTGTAAAAAAAAACCAAAAATCAGACCCGGTAGCAAATTTTCTGGCCGGGAAGCGGAGCCGGGCATTTATCAAAGCGTCGGCTCCGTTTTGAAGATGCACCCAGAAGCGAGTCCCCAGGGCAAAGCCCAAAAAGCAGGCCCAACCCAATGGGTTTCATTAATAAATTCCCGAACAAAACACCCAAAAAATGTGTGTTGCCGGCTGGTTCTCCTCCTCTGGCCAGGAATATTTGATTTTTTGTGGGCGTTCTCTCTCGGTGCAGGCAACTGAAAAGAATGGAAAATATTTTGTAAATATTTGCAGGCAGGACGGGCCAACAAAAAGACACAGGACACGAGGGAAATGCTTGAAAGATGATTGGCAAATGTCCTGGTCAGACAACGAGGCACCCGATGTATGGGAAGGGGAATACTATACCTTTAGAGATGATAAATGAAGCTAAAATTATTAAAAAGAATATTACACATCCGTGTCTCATGGTCGTAACACATGTTGCTTTGATTTCGCTTTATAAATAGATACTTTTGAGTGCTCCGGTTGCTTCCGCTTTTAGTGCTTATCGAGCAGATTTGAAATTGAAGCAAGTGCCAAGCGGAAACTCCCCGCTTCACTGTCAGAAATAAAGAAAAATATAATAATACAAATAATAAGAACACGTGCCGCCCACTTCAGGGGAATTCAAGTGGCTGAAAGAAACCCTCTTGATAACCCCTTCAAAACCGAAGCCTGCTAGAGAGTGTTATATGAACTCAAGAAGCGGAAATGCCGCAGACAAAATAAGGGAAACTCGAGTGAGGAAAGTGAAAAATGAAAATTAGAAATACAAAACATATTCTCCCGAAATCCCGAACCAAATCCAGCTCAAAACATTAGTTATCTATGGGCATTCAATCATCAATCAAAGTGACCGCCATGGAAGATTTTCTACTTAAGAACTAGAGCAGAAAATACTTGGAGGTCCTTTGGAGAAAATTACCAAAGTTCTGGCGGCCAAATTCAAAGTGAAAGTGTTCGATTACCCAAAGTGATCGTTAAAATCGCAGAAACCCAAAAAAAGAAAGAAGGGAAAAATATTGATTGCCGACAAAGCCAAGGGCCAAGCACTTGAGAGGACATAACAAGGAGAAAGTCAAACGAGATGGACGAGGACAGTTAGCTGCACTAATTAACAAGCAAAACTGTTTATTTTTACAAGTGCCAAGTGGCCACTTTCGGGGCGGCTGTCCTTTGTTTTCCCAACTTGTGTTTTTGTTGGCTTTTGACATTTTGGTGACATTCCCGACTGCCACCGACATACGAAATGCAAAGAAAATAAAAATAAAAAAGAAAATAAACGCGTACATGGAACACACACGATGTCCCTCCCGTCCCACTCCACTTTCTCTATTTCTCTCACAGGGTGAAAGTATCTGCCCAAAAAAAAAGTCTCAAATTACAGAAATCACACAACGCTAAGATTCCGGCTCACACAGGATAAGCGGGATTAGTCAGCTTGTTAGTAGCAGGATATCAGGATCTTCCGATGCCGACTGCCTCCTCGTGACTCTTCCCAGACGCTTACCGTAATTGGCGACCCTCGTGACACGTAATGAATTTGACGAACTGTCACTTGGTGCGATTTTCCTCTCCTCGAAGCCTCAGAGCAATTCCTTTACATTTTTTAGCCACTTTGTGGGGTAATTGGCATGACAAAGGTCCTGACTCGGGCCTGGGAAAATTAAAAGTTTGTTGACATTCTAAAACGGTTCCAGGGAGAGTTCTCCAGTTCTCAGTTCACCTTACATTTCATGCAAAATTAGAGAAATTAAACGGTTTTCAATTTGAAGTATGGAAGATAGTGATGGGGCGTTACAATTCCGGAAAAAGCTTGTAATTATTTTTTCAATGATGGTGGTAGATGGCCATAACTGGCATTTAAAATAAACATTGTTTTCTACAAAGTGGTTGATTAAAATAAATAACCCTTTATGATAGAGGGTAGAATATAAAAGATACATAATATACACATATCCAAGCTTCCTAAAAAAATTATTTTGAACCAAAAATATACTTTTTTTTAGCAAAGAGAACATTTTTAAGAAATGACAAAATTTCTGTAGTTTGATGGGAAATAATATACATTTATTAAAATAAAATATTAAATGAATAACGTCCAAAATGCCTAAATAGAGAATGAGATCCTGACTCATTGCATTAACCTTGACTCAAGGTCCATGTCCTTGCGTTATGAAAATCGAAATCAGCAGAAAGTGTGAGGATGCAACTGCAGCTCACTGACAGTCGTATCTGAAAAAGTATCTGAAAGAATAAGTCGAAAAAAAAACTCACTCAAAGGCATTGAGTGAGGACGGAACATGTTGGAAACGCAATGGAACACGCTCAAAAATGGATGGCAAAGGAAACATCAGCTGCGGAGACAGAGAGGAGATAACAGGAAACGGAATGCGACGACAACGGCGAAAAGTTGTCTAAAAAAACGGGCAGAAGAAATGAAAACCGCAAGCGAAACGTTGGCACTTCATAAATGCGTCAGACAGAGAGGGAATGTCAGAGAAAGGGAGAAAGGTGGGGGCCTGGTGGTGGAGCAAGCGAGAGAGCTGGCAACGCGCCGACATTTTTAATTGTAAATGAGTTATGACGCGAGAGAGGAGCAGAGAAAGAGAGAGAGAGTGGAATGGGGCAAAGTTGCTGACAGCGCGGCATGCCTCTCGCTCTGACTTTCACTCCGCCGCTCGCCCCCTCTCTCTCGCACACTCACTCCCCCGCCGCTTTTCCAATTGGAAATCGAGTGAGTCTTTCCACGAGCCAACTAGTGCTGCCTGCATCGCACTCAAGTGGTGGAAATGGCCGGCCCTCCCCGGCCAGAGGGTTGTCCCGCTCGCACCAATGGCCAAAACGGGTCGGAAAACTGGTTTCCCGACGCTACGGCGCGCCGCTGCGTCCCGTGTTTTTGGCTTAGTAGCCGCACCACGTTCCTGACACAATTCATTCCGTCGTCGCCTGCCTTTCGCTCTGCACACGTTCAGTCCGCGATCGCGTGCGCCTCAGATACAAAGATACAAGATACAAATACACAAAGATACAGATACAAGTGCCGTGCTCCTTTACTCACTGAAAATGCATCTAGATTCTTAAGTGCCAAGTGTTGACAAGTGACAAGATACAATATCTACTGATATAACCAAAAAGAAACCTACGGGAATCCAACGAATCCAATCGATAGTTAGCAAAATGCTGGTCGGTTCGCATCCCTATCTGTGCAACGGCGTCCTGCCACCTGCCGTTAACGCTGGCCCCGCCAACACAGCCGCCGCCACAGTGGCAGCGAGCGCCACAACAACAACGCCGGCGAGCAAAAGTGCCGCCGGCTCGGCAACAGACTTCTCCATTGCGGCGATCATGGCCCGGGAGGATGCTTCCAGTCGGGAGTCCTCCATTCGCAGTGCAAGTAAGTTGAGATACAATTTTGAAGATACAGATACCAGGAGAGAAGTGTAGGACATAGGATAGAGGCCATCTTAGTGGCTTAGAACTCAAAGGTATCTTGAAGATACACCTATTTTCATCAGTAACTTGAGTAGTTATGCATATCCGTAAGATACTTCCAAAACAAATTGCGTTTAACGCCCATTACTATCTGCTTGCTCTTGAACAGATTAAGATACTTAATGCCAATCGCTAATTGATTGCACAACAAATCTATTAAATCCATTAAGTAACAGTTGGCAGAACCCTGGCCAGGTCAGATAAACTTGTTCTGCGGCAAAGTGGCAACAATTTGCTCGCCGACGGCATCCGCAATTAAGCCAAGTTAAGATTGAAGCCAATAGATATAAAGATATTAAACACTTGCATTCGCGGATCGCATTTATCGCGACTTGTATGCAAATTGCGCTCATATTTTTGCTATCCACTGCCAGCAGACAAAAGCCGCTAATTATGTTAATTAATTTTCAACAATGTGCTTCATTTTATTAATTTTACGAGGCGCAGAAAATTAGCGACGGCCGAAATCAAAACAAAGCCAAAAGCAACGATGAGATACTCCGCCTGGCTTTTTGTTGGTGTAACTTTTTTTTTCATATTTTACGCTCTTTTATCAAATATGCAGCTTTTTAATTTTATTTGTTTTTATTTTCGTGGTTTTCGTTTTTTTTGTCGTTTTTCGTTTGCTTAGTTTGCATTTTAACACCTACCGTCTGGGCGGTAGCGAGTGGCGACAGAGCTTGTTAACTTGGCCAGAAGCTTGGGCCATCGAGTGGTTGGTAGGGTGCGCGACAATTCGGGCAAGAGTGACCCAAAATTATTCATCGACTTGCGCACACCTTGACGGTAGCCCTGTACATACACCGAGTTTATGCAATCGCAGCTAGAGTTTCGGGCTGTTTAATTGCCGATTTGTGTTCAGGTTGCCAATTAAGCGAGCGGCCGTCTCAGTGTCTCATTGTAACGCGAAGCGAAGCGGAAACTTCAAGAATATGAGACGACTCCACGCTGTCTGCCGTGCCGGGAGCTCCACAATACTTCAATGTTGTCACCATTTCGGCTTTAAAGTCTTATCTTCTAAAGTTTTCTACCAACTAACCGATTATTTAACCAAAAACCCAGTAATTCACATTTAATTTTCAATTTTCGAACTTGTTTCTTTACCGTTTAAGGTCCAATTTCCGTGGAGGATGAGGTTGACGTTGATGTGGTCGACTGCAGCGATGCTGAGGAGCCGCCAACCAAGGCTCGTCGCCTAAACCACCATCAGCACCACCACCACAACAACAATAATAACAACAATGTGACTCACAAAAGCCGAAACAGCGCCGGCGCCGTGACTCCAGTGGCAGCCGCTCCATCCGAGTCGCAGCTCAACACCAGCTCCACCAGCAGCCAAGGACGCTGCTCCACACCGCCCCAGTCCCCGGGAACGGAGGACAGCGAGGAGCGGCTGACGCCAGAGCCCGTCCAGAAGGCACCCAAAATTGTTGGCTCCTGCAATTGCGACGACCTGAAGCCGGTGCAGTGCCATCTGGAGACGAAAGAGCTGTGGGATCGCTTTCACGAATTGGGCACCGAGATGATCATCACCAAAACGGGCAGGTAAGCATCCATCAGTTAGTCAGTCGGAAGTGCAAATAGTTACTGGTTTAAGCGGGTGGGCATAGAGGAGAGGAAAGTGCTGCTAAGTGATTGTTTGTGAAAGTCAAAATAAATTGCTAGACAGGCCATAGTATCCACATAATGGATCTCCATCCTTTTATTTCCTTTCAAGATCTAGCTCATCACTTTTCTGGAAATTCTTTTGAATCTCTACTGTCTGTCTGATGTTTTTTTTTCATTAAAAATATCCATTGGTTTCGCCATAAATTGGCTCGCCAAATGGCTTGCAATGTCAACAAAAATTTCATGCCATCTTTCGAGGGCTGTGTGGGGTCTTTTGGAAAAAGGAAAATTGATTTTCCTTACCTGCCGACCGACTTTTCCGCAACAGAAATCTTGGGCAGGGCGTTGCTGTTGTCAGCGGGAGAATGAGAACAAGTTCAATCCAAATGACCACGGGTTGTCCACACCTTTGCTCCCACACACCTCACCACACGCACTCTCACACACAGAGGCAGAGTCAGATACATAGATACTGAGCTACAGAGATACATAGATACACCCGCACCCTAATGATATTGTAAAAATCACACCTCGGACGAGACAGACAGTTGGGCAGCAATCAGGGCGGTCCTCGCCCTTTTTTAGCCCGGGGTTATGTCACCTTACGGCTTAGGAGGGACATTAAACCGCAGGATACAGGATAGGAGGCAGAGTCACTGTTTTGTTCCACATCTCCAGCACTAGGTTGGAAGAAGGAAGAGTTCCCGGCCTTTGTGCCCATTGTCTGCACTTGTCACAGCAAAGGAAATGCGACGGGAAAATAGTTAAAAATATTAAAAGTAGGGGGCTATAAATTCTGGACTTAACTGGCTGCGTGTGGCTGCTGCTCCCCCGAAAGAAATCCGTGACAAAAGATGGAATCTAATCGTATGTTTTTTTGTCTTTTTTTTCATGTGACCCTTCCAGACGCATGTTCCCCACTGTGCGAGTGAGCTTCTCCGGTCCGCTGAGGCAGATCCAGCCCGCCGATCGCTACGCCGTGCTGCTGGACATTATTCCCATGGACTCGAAGCGATATCGGTACGCCTACCACCGATCCGCTTGGCTGGTGGCCGGCAAGGCGGACCCCGCCCCACCCGCACGCCTCTACGCCCATCCCGACAGCCCCTTCAGCTGCGAGGCTCTCCGCAAACAAGTTATCTCCTTCGAGAAGGTGAAGCTGACTAATAACGAAATGGATAAGAACGGACAGGTGAGTTGCGTATATCCAGATAGTTGGATGGTTGGATACTGAGATACTCAGATACTGAGATGCTGATGCTGAGGTAGCGATTAGTCGCGAGTGCTAAATGATTGATAATTTCGAGCCTGGAAAAAAAATGTGCAAGGTTGCGAGGCTCAGGTTTTCTTGATTAATGTGGCTTGGCGCGAAAATGGAAAATTGCTAATTTAATTTGTGAACTCTTTGACCTCTTGAATATTTGGTTGGAGGTTAATCATACACTTGGCACTCGACTAGATCCTACTACCCAGATTTTTGGACGACCATCTATAATGAAACCTTTCCCCCTACTTGCCTCATTCCAGATCGTTCTGAACTCCATGCACCGCTACCAGCCCCGAATCCACTTGGTCCGTCTCAGCCATGGCCAGAGCATTCCGGCCAACCCCAAGGAACTGCAGGACCTGGACCACAAGACCTACGTCTTCCCGGAGACTGTCTTTACGGCTGTGACCGCGTACCAGAACCAGCTGATCACCAAGCTGAAGATCGACTCGAATCCGTTCGCCAAGGGCTTTCGCGACTCGTCCCGCCTCACCGACTTCGACCGCGATCCCATGGAGGCGCTGCTCCTGGAGCAGCAGCTGCGCTCCCCGCTCCGCCTGTTCCCCGATCCCCTGATGCAGCAGTTCGCCGCCCAGCAGGGTGATCCCGCCTCGATGGCCCTTTTCGAGAAGGCGCGCCAGCACCTTCAGATGTTCGGCGGCAACTCCCCGTACGCCCAGCTGATGATGCCGCAGATGTACCAGGCGGCGGCAGCGGCGGCCGGACCCCCGCCACCACCCCCCGGGCTGGGGGCCTTCCACATGTTCCAGCAGCAGTGGCCGCAGCTTACCGCCGGCTTCTTGGCGAGCGCCAATCAGCAGGCCGCCGCCGCTCAAGCAGCCGCCCAAGCGCAGGCGCAGGCCCAGGCCGCAGCAGCAGCAGCGGCGATGGCCGCCAACCGCACGCCCCCGCCTCCACCGACGGCGTCCACGCCCTCATCCACATCCTCCGGATCGCCGTCACCCGATATGCGACCCCGCCAGTTCCAGCGGTTCAGTCCCTACCAACTGCCCGGTGGTCAGGGGCCGCCGCCCTCGGCTGCCGGTTCTCCGCCGGCAATGCCGCTTTCGCGCAGCCCCGCCCACTAGGTCAGTCGACCCGCCGCCCTCAAGTTCTTGCCACGAGCAGTATTAAAAACAAACCACACTGAGGCAGAAATCTAGCTAAAGTCAAGAGTAAAAAATCTTGTAAACTATTCTTGAAAGTAAGCTGTTTTTTTCCCAGCACATACTACTAAAAAAGAGATAATTCGTTTAAATGTTGTAAATTATTTGTTGTTGGAATGAAAACAAAGAAAAACATTTCTCAATATTTATATATTTGTTGTAAAAAATTGATTTATTTTTAAGCTGTACAGTTCTTCTCACTTTCCCCTAGAGAATTCATGTAATTTAGTTTAATTTATTGTACAAACTTTTCAAATGTTGTTCAAAATCTCATCTCAGTGTAAAGTTAGAACAAAATTCACAGAAATCTAAAAAAGAAAATATAAAAATACAAAAATATTGCACGATTGTAAACTATATATAGCTATATAGTGTAATCATAATCGTTAGTTATGCTATTACATCTAATGACATATTCATAGTATTAACAATAAATTCATAGACGCTTCAGTTAGTTCTATTTATCAGGCAAGAGCAAAAGATTTATTTAGCGTAAATTAAAAATTTAAAGGAGATTAAGTCCTAAAGTGTATTTAATGTGAAAGCTAAACAAAAGTGAAAACGGCGAAAATATTTCAACAAAAATTATTCACAAAAAAATCACAAAACAAAACAGAAAATGAATCAAAAATAAATAAAAATATGTGAACCAAAATTAAAAAAGTATTTATTATTTTATTAAAGTATGATATCAGAGAATTTTGAACGTTTTCCTTCAACATCTCATATTTCTTGGAGCATCGTATTTCCCAGCACTTTCCCAAGTAGCGGCTAATAAAAAAAGAAATTCCCATAAATTATCCATTATTACAATCCCTGACAAACACTCCAAAACTATGCAAAGTAGCCAGAAATCCTGTTTCGATTCCTCACATACAATATCCTGCTCGCCAGCTCAACTTTCTGATCCACATAGCCGTAATTCCTTGGGTGCAAGTGTCGCCTTGCCGGCAGAACAAATTGAAATACAGACTGGAATCCTAAGGGGCTGGCAATCCAGATCCAGATACAGATACACAGCCTACACGCACAGATACACTCGAGAAATTGTTTAACGAATGCATTTTCATGGTCGCCAAAAGAGAAATTTTTCATTGGGATTTTCGGTTGGGCTCTGGTTTGAAAGAAAATGCGATTGACACGCCAGAGTTTGGGATTTAAGTGGCGTTTTGATGGATGATTGGCCCTGGATCGGGGCTCGAGTCTCTGGTGTGGATAAGCGTATGAAAATCGTATTGAAAGTTTGTTTGATGTGCGTTTTGAAATTTTCATTTTTCCCCAATTTTGATTGAGGGGCCGAACTAATCATAAATGATTGGGTACCCAAGGCCCGAATATATGATAACTATATAGATTCCCGGCCCTCGAAGAGCTCTTTGGCTAATTATAAAGAAATTAACTTGAGGACAAAGATCGTCAAGAGGGAAAGGGAAACGAAACTGGTAATAACACTTCCTCTAATTATATGGTGAACTCATTGAAAAAGGTGCTATCGGCATTTGTCTATCTGGCACCTTGCTTGCCAAATTCGTATTTACTTTCCCCGCGGAGCATTATGCATATATCTCTGGGGAACGATCTGGGTGTGATGTGGGACTCGAGTTAATTACAAACTAATCACAAAAACAAACAAAACATTAGGCTATCGCCAGTCACCGATCTTTACAGGAGCCCAACCACTATGTAGTGCCACAACACACACACACTGTGGCTCAGATACACATGTCAAATGTCGGGGTAATTTATAGGCCAAGACCGCCAAAGATCCATGTAGTCCAAGTGTCAAAACAAACAGAGCGCCGCCCCACACGAAAATGGTAACAAACTCATCATTTGCCATCCAACGAACAAGTTGAACCGACTCCCGGGACGGGGTCTGGGTCTGGGTCTGGGTGTGCTCTGCTCTGCTCCCTTGGCATAAATTTCCTTTTGGCGTTTTCCTCTTCGTTTTCGTTTTAATTTGAATGTAAATGATGCTGACGCAGCTGTGGATCTCTCCAGCTTCTGGCTTGTGGCTTCTTGTGCCTCTTGCCTCTCGCCTCACGCCTCTGGTTGGCCCCACTGGTGGTGGTTGCAAGCGACCCCAGAAATGGGTAAGTCGTCGGGAGTCTGACGAGGACCAGACTTGTGGGCTAAGGTTAAATGTCGGGTGTCCAACAAACAGTGACAAAATATTTAAATTTTCCGCCGCGACCGTGCTGGGGCGTTTGTAAATATTTGAGCCACTTAATTGGAGGGGCGTGGGTGGGCTGGCCCCGGAATTGATTTATGCCGGAGAAGGGAAATCGATTTGAAAATGGCTCCATTAAAATGAAACATATTTTCGAGTGATATATAGGGGTCTCTTTTTCACTTGCTCACTGTGATATCAGACATTTTATTCACAAAATAAAAGGATTAAATGCTCATGTTCCTGCCCACAGAGGATGACTTTGAAAATATGTGGCATTTAGAGCCACGCGCTTGAGACGTTGCAAGCTGAACCAGCAATCAACGCGGCCCCTGCCACGCCCCACTCATTAACCCAAACATGATCGGGCAAAATGTCTAACGGTAGATGGGCGGAATGGGCTGAATGGGCCGAATGGGCGGGGCACGTGCGGCAAAGTGGCGCGGCACGTGTGTCAGAGTGTGGCTCCGACTTTGGCCGACAGCCATGACACGGGAGGTGCAACCAAATCCCTTGTCACCTTGGCGCCACGGTGAAAATTTGTAGAAATTAACATTTTTTGTTCGCCACGGTTTTGTCATTAAATGAAATTGCATAAAAATCAATAAGTTATTACAGTCCAACATCTGTTAAGGGAAACTATCATATGGCATAATTTTTGTTTCAAGATTTAAGAAAATTATTAAACAAAATATTGAATTGATTTCCTAACAATTTTAGAGTAAATTATACAGTAGTTCTTGTTCCTACTATAATTCTATAAATTCAAGTTTGCATATATTTTCTTAAATTTAATTTCTATTAAAAACCTAGTCAAGTCTTCTAATGACACCTGTAGAAAAATGCGTCGACTGTCGCTGGTGTCGATGACGATGATGATGGGCAGGTCCGCCGGGCGGAGTAGAACTCGCAGGCCCTCTAAACTCCGTCCGTCATTCCAGCTGGACGGATAGTAATGACTTTATAAACACAGTCCAAGGGATAAGAGGGGTGAGGGCCTACAAAACTGTCCAACTGTCAGGCTGCTGACTAAGTAACATGCTAGACTGGACACCACAACGAAATCAATTAGATGGCCAGAAGCCGAGATGGGAAATCGGAGAACGAAACTCATATATCATTAACAATTTTCATGTCATATGCCGTTTACCTGATATCTTGGAGGGAACCTTTGTCTATCAGCTTGTCACTGTCCCGAACGTATCAAACTTGTCAAAGTCATCAAATATTCAAATACATTTTACACATGCAATCACAGAAAAGAAAAACAAATTTCGAATCGTAGATGGAATTGAGGTGGGTGGGAGGTCAAATTGTTTGTGACGCCCACCACAAAACTGTAATTACCAAGGAAAATTGATTTTTATGTATTATATGCATGGAAAGTCCAGGCCAGGACTGCTTAAAGTTGAGCATTCTATGCCGCAAAAGGGTCTCATTAAAATCCATAGAGGGAAACCGAAAACCGAAAACTAAACCCTGTCTGTCCACCCATTGAGAACTTAATGCTGCTCGGAATGAATGTTTTTCTGGCAAAATCCCCTTTCGGGAATAAACTATTTACGAACACTTTTGTGTGCGTGTGCTGTCTGGGGGTTTTTGTGTATTTTTGGCAATTGATTAAAAGGCTTAACATTTCAGACAATTGGCCCTTTCGGACTGGCCCTGTCTTGTGGTCAGTGTTCCCTTCGGAGTCTGGTATTAGTTGCAAATTAGTCCAAAATGAGAGAATTCTGTTAAATCTCCTGTACTTAATGTGTGACTTTACGGTCAAGATGGAAAGCCAAACACGTGTGCGATTGTGGTGCCATAGTTAAGGGGGGGGATATGGTTATTTCGAGTAAAAAAAAACTCTTTTTTGTGACATTTTCAATATGAAATTATTTAAATCTATTTATTGGAAAAAATTGTATGTCGAAGTATGATATTTGAAGAATATTGTGTAACATTTTTATGAAAATATATAAAGAAAATCTTTATAAATTAGGTACTTATTATATATTGAAAAAAAAATAAGAAAAACAAATATTTTAATCGACCTACTTCCCTAACCCGTAGGTTATCATCTTGTGGCGGCGAAGCTGTAGAGAGAGATGTTTTTAGGCTGAACGAACAGTCATTTTCTGAAAACTATGGGAGCCAGAACGTGTATTTACTTCCTGCTGCTGCTTGGAACCTTGAACTTGGCAGCCAGCTCAGATCTCAACGAAAGGATTCTGAAGAGTATCACTGCCTACGTCAATGCCACCGCCGATCCCTGCGATGACTTCTACCAGTATATCGGTGGAGACAATCGAAAGAGCCATAAGACACCTTACACAAATCAAATAGGTTAGAATTATTACTTATTATGTAATGTGGCTCTAATCCAACTATTTTCTTAGGTGAAATCAGTGAAAGGTATATCCAGAGATTAGTTCCGATTTTTGAGGATCTGCGTCAAAGAAAATTCATCGATCCGCTAGGCGTAGAGGAAAAGTTGTGGCGTTTCTATAAGAGTTGCGTAAGATCCATTAATGCCACGGGATCGGAACGCGCGTATCTGAACCTGGTCCCTCCGGCAAAGAAACTCCAGTGGCCCCAGTTCTACCCCAGTAGCCGCGAGTGGCCGAGTGATGACTTCAACTTCATGACCACCTTGGCTAATTTACGAAATTTCGCCTTGAACGATGTATTTTTCAACGTACACGTTATGGGAAATTATTATCATAATAACCGCGAAGTGGTGACTATTAATGCGCCAGAAATGAATGAACTTTTTCCACTTCCCAGTGAGACTTCGCTGAAGGAACTTCTTATCCGACTAGACTTTTCTCTCCTAAGAGCTACCTACCTTGCCAAATCCATCTGCCGCCTGGATGGGGAACTACGCCAGTTGCCCCACTTAATAGACTATTTCCCGACGATTCTAACTGTCGCCGAAATGGAAGATGAAGAAAATGGCGGTCTAGAGTGGAGAAAATTTCTGAAGGTCTATCTAAACACACATATTCACCGAGATCTTGAACTGCAAGTGTTTAACATTGAGTACTTCAAGAGCTTAGGTCCTCTTTTGGAAAAATACGATAGCGAAGTTATAGCCTCCTACATCATGGTTCGCTTTGTTCAGTTCATGAAAAATATCGGTTATTATCCCACCGGGGACAACTCCTACGATTGCATAAACGTCGTGAGATACCAAATGCAATATGCTATCAAGCTATTATACGAGGACCGATACTTAGGAGACGGCGAACTAGAAAAATACCAGTCAGAAATTAAAAAAATTGTTGAGGCTATTGGAACCAAGCTCTTAAAAAAACTAGAGGAGAACCCCTTTCAGTTGAACGAAACGCAAATTTCCGCCCTGCAACAAAAGATCTTGTCTATAGAAATCAACCTGGACAGTATGCCAACTACTGTGAGTCACCGCAGCTTCGTCAACGATTTATACGATCATCTCCATCTTACTGATGACGAAGACTATCCCATGGCTCAGTTAAAAGTCCTAAGATCTTTTACGCTTAATGAAACGGGATCCACCCCTATAGGATCTTCTAGATTTTCAATCAACCCGATCGAAAGATACTACACCCAATCAATGTTTACAGATTTTAACAATGTTTTACACATCGAGTCATCACTCCTGCAAGACCCATACTTTGTGCTCAATAGCCATGATATCTTCAAAATGAGTTTTTTGGGCGTTAATATAGCATGGCATTTCATTTTTGAAATTTTTCCACCAGGAATACATTTTAACGAGAAGGGCAACATCTACGATTTGTTTGACAATTTTGTAGATTCTGTGCATTATAATGATGGCTTAGAGTGCGTTAATAAATCCCAGCCGGAATATCTACATTGGACCATAAATCATATCATAGCTGTACAACTCGCATATGACACCTATTTTGACTCCGATTCTATATTCAACCAGACGCAGCCTGAATATACTTCGATTCCCCTGAAGCAGCTTTTCTTCCAAAACAGCGCTAAATGGTTTGACGCAGCTCTTGAACCGACTCCCGATGAAGTACCAGAAGCTAAGACTCTGAAGCTCATTTTTGGAAATACGAAAGCCTTTTCGGACGCCTTCAAGTGTCCCCAAACGGAAGATGGTATGAATCCGAAATGTAAATTTCTTTAATCTTAAGAATAAATATGTATCAAATTATATATATTATGATTAAAATATTCAAATAAATACTGGGTATACCTAACTCTTGATTTTTATTTAGTTTCAACCATTTAATCTTTGAGCACAAATAAAAACTCATGGCATTGAAATAGTTTGAAAAATTGTTTGTGGAGAGTGACCCCGAGGTTATCGTCTTGATATGTGGAACAAGCCTTTCAGATGGCTTTTGGGGGCTTGTCGAAAAAGAAATCTATTTCCTAGAAAATAGAACAGAAATATTTTTTAGAATATTATAGATTGATGCTAAATCTTGTGAAGTAAAGTAAAGTAGGGAACATGATTTTTGTCTTAAACTTTCTAGCGATAAAAAAGGATTTATATTTTAAAATATTATAGTGAAACCAATTTTAATAAGGCTTGTTAAAGTAGTGTCCTGTAGAAGCCATAACTCGCTTATATAGCTTATATTTCTGCTTATTTTATTTTAAATGTTTGTGTTATAATATATGGCTTAAAACCATACAGACAGCACTATGCAAATACCGCCACAATAAATTGATAAACATTTTTTGTTATTTTTCGCCTGTGCATTGCCAAGTTGAAATTTATTGATTTCTATGATATACGCTGACATTTTGATGAAACGTTGCCATTGAGTGCAGATAAGCATAAGATATGTGCGGTATACTACGTTATGTGATACCTTCAAAGCGAAAAAAAAATCAACGAAACGAATTTGTAAAATCAGAAAACGTGTTCTGGCCATGTAGCATGCAAATGAAAACATGAACAAAATAAGAAAAAAATCAAATTAACTTCTGGTTGGATTGTCTCGGCAATAATTTGAGCCCTCGCCCCTCGAAATGGCATAAAACTAAGCGACCTGAGACTCACTTCATTAGCAGCTATCATATGCTTGTCCGGATATCTTCCCGGGGAAAGGTACAAACCCACAAAATTTAAAACATAAACACAAATAGTAAAAATCCAATAAGCTAAGGAGAAGTTGTAAAAAAATCTGCGGGCTCGACACGAATCTTTTTAATTGTTTTCTCTTTCTTTTTGATTAGTATAAATTATGCAGAAATCGTAAAAAGACGCTACAACAAACGACTTGAATGATTTATGTGTATGCAAAAATCGAAGAAGATTAAGTCCGCACCAGTCGCATTAATATCTGTGCTAAAAATGTAGCAATAGATTAATAAATAAAGCAAGAGGCAAGGAAGGGCAGGGCCAACTTCAAAGTGCAGTCTTGAACTTGCCATGTCTGTGGTCAGCTCTTTCTTTCTTTCGGCCATCCAAGGTTCCCCAAGACAACTCCCCCAAAGTCGCGAATCGCTAAGTAGGCATTGATTTGCTTGAGCGTGTACCCGTAGTAGTTGAATAAAATAAAGAAATGACACGAATTGGAAAGACCGGTGACCTGCAACCCAGACCCAAGAAAAAGATAGAAAAGTAACCAACCCCTGGAAAAAGGCAAGCGAAATTTCTGTCACTTGCCAATTTTTCCCCGCAATTTGGTCGACGGGGAAAAAGTTGGTGTTCAACCACCAACCAAGGCATTGAGGGAAAACCATTTTTGATGGGAATATACACTTTTTTTCTGGGTTGCTGGTACCGGGGACCATTGAAATTATTGACACCAAATGACATTTTGCAAGTATGTTGCACTTGTCTCATTATTACTGCCACATGTGTGTACGTGCCACACGACTCCCGAGGCTTTGATGTTCCTCAGAGTTCGGCACTTGTCATTTTTATGGCCAAACATATTTCCCAATATGTATACATATATAGACTCTGCATCCCAGACGTGTGCGTGGGAATACTCCTCGGGCACTTTTTGTGGGTGCCGATATGTAATTGCTAATTTTGTTATGCGATATGTTTGAGAAATGGGAAAAGGAAAGGAGTTTCAGAGTTTCCCAGTTTGAGAGTTTCAAGTGCAGGATATGGCCAATAGAGTTGGGTTAGAGACATCTTTAACATTTTCCCTGGCTGTTGCCAAGCAGTCTGCACGTCTCGAGACTTTGAAGTTCACAATTGCAACCGCACAAATGTGCCACATGTGGCTGTGTTTACTCACTACTAAAATAATGGAAACATGTTGTAAAAAAGTATAAATTTACTATGTAAACAACAACGAAATTGGCTCCCACTGAATTATGAATGGAGCGAAGCGCACGCACCCAGATACGCAGATACAGATACAAACGTATCTGTATCTTCATGTATATTTTGGTCGGTAGGAAATCATTAAGTAGATGTTTATGTTGCTGGTTGCTTTCATGTGGTCGCCGTCACATTTTTTGTTCAGCCTTTGAGAGAAACTGTCGCTTCTGATGTGGTTCTGCAAATTGCACAGAACAAACACTCGCACAGTAGAACACATGCAAGCCGAACGCAATTATGGCCAAGTTATGGTGGCCAAAAGGTAATAAAAATATGAAATTGGGGTGGTCTATATACCAGGCCGCATATACAGCATTTGTACATATATCTGTGTATGTATTTCCGCTCCTGCAATTTCGCCATTATGCGACTATAATCAAGTTGTTAACAATTTGTTAGACCCAACTCCGGGGCAGGTTTCACGGATCCGTGGATTGCGTGGCCGCTCCGCCCACGCATAACGAGAAAGTCCAATAAAATATGTACAAATAATTTGCTATGCGTAATTTGTGCAAATAATACGCGTAATTGTCCCTCATGAGAGGGGCGGACTGGACCGGCCGGAGGCATAGGGCTGTTCGGTTTGGCGCAACATCAAAGCTAATGGCCACATGATGTACACTTTTTAAATGAATCGAAACCGAAAACAAACATCTGAAACGAGAAATTGTTGCTGCCTTTTTTTTTATGCCACAAACAATAGTAAAATGAAATTTAAGGCGGCAGGCGACAAAGTAAACACCATAATAAATACGGAGTTTTTTTTCTTGGGGGGATTTACGAAAACGAATGGGGAGTACTCTATAGAGTAGTAGGATCTTAGGATAGCATAGTTTTGATTAATTTATATGCAAACTTAGTTAAGAAAACACAAGATCTTACCTCATACAAGTAAAATACACAATAGAAAAGGACCCAATTCTAAGGCACTTTTCAAAATGTATGTTAAATATTTGTATTATACATTTATTTTAATTTAAATCCTATTTATTTTGATGTCAATCCCTTTGGTAGTCTTGTTTCTTAATAAACCATTTTCTACTGATCTTGCCTTAAATACTCTACTCTACTCTTAAACCAAAAAAAAAGAACACCCCAAAGCCACATCAAAGGGCGCTTAGCTGGCTCATTTGATTGATGTACACATGATGAAATTGGGAGGTAATAACATTTTTTTGGGAAAGGGAAGTGGTAGAGGAACTAGAACGGAAGTATTTAGACCAAATGAAAGTAAGTAATTCAACTAATTAGGATATCCTTGATTTTGTTTCGACTGTTGACGGCGATGTGTGACCTTGACTGGTTGTCAAGGTTGCCGAAATGCAGAACCATTAACTGCGTGTGGCACTTCATTATGGACATTTAGAGCTCAACAAAGAAGGTATTGATAGGGCCTAAATGGCTTTATGGCCTCCGCCAGAGCGTCCTTGGAATGCAAACGAGTAATGGGAATGAGTCACCTTGATTTTTAGTGTTTGACATTTGACACGCGCATTTACGAAATTAATAATGGTATCTTTAGCAGCGTACGCGTGTACCCGGCCGGTTCACGGAAATCCTTCAACATCCGCGGGAGTCGGCAGTGCTTGTAAAATTTTATTGATTCCGTTTTGTCTGTCAGTGTATCGAATATGGCCTAGTAGAGTCGGGGCTTTGTTCTCCTCGGAGTCGGAAGACTGTTTAAGTAGTCTTCGTGCTGCTTCAGTTGAGGGACACGCGACAGGAGCTGGTGACAAGTTTTTGTTTTCGCTGGGAAAGTTTACGGACTGCCATCCGTCCCTGAATAGAGCATCTCAAGGACTCACGGCCGGACGTGCGACGAACTAGTCCTTGGAACACACCCATCTAGCTGTGGGAGATGCCAGGGACAAATATCCATTGGGGCGAGCTCTAAATGAGATCTCTGAGGAAATATTGTCAAGGATATTTTGTAGGTCGTTTTTTATACATTTATAAAGTAGATTGATCTAGACTGAAGGTAATTTATTCGCCTAAGAACCCTTCCTAGAACATCTCCCACAACTTTTATCAAGAAATCATTTTACACGTGTTTTGGGCAGGCATCATTCATACATCATTCAATCAAAAGGATCACAAAAGGGCCAAATCCAATCAAGTGCTACCTGATATCAGTCTCGCAACGCCCTAAACCCGAACTCTCGACACTCTCCGAGATCAGTCCCTAGTCCGGATCGCACTTGTAAAAGGCTGTGATTAATGGTCACCAGAAATCCAAAAGTCGAGGTCCACTTTTTTGAACGCCACAACAATGCCTGGCACTCCCATTAACACCAGGGTGAAACATCCAGCCTACCAAAAAGATACAACAAGAGCCATAAAGGGGGAATAGGATTGTAGAAACCTAGTGGCGGAAACAGGCTTCCACGAAGCAGACACAATTGCCGAACATCGTTATTAATTACATGCATTAATTTCGAGCACATTTCGAGAGACAAGTGATGCAAGTCGGCACTGAGAAAAAGTATTTTGAAGAATGAGCCATTAACCGAAGACCTATCTCAACGTAGTCCCACACTTTTCTCCAGTAGTCCCACACTTTTCTCCAAGTGCACCCGAATTCAGGCCCAGAGGCAAAAGCCAGACTCAGACCTAGGCGCCACTGTTGATGGATTTGTGGCTGGTTGCATGCCCCGTTGATGAACAGCCGTCTAAATTATGGAACGCTTGTCACCCGCTGCGAATAAAATGGGTGTGAGTGTTCGAGTGTGGGTTGAGTGTGAGTCTGAGTATGAGTGTGGCAAGGCGACCCCACAGGCCGTTCGAAAATTCCATGTGAACGGATGGCAAGTAAAGGCGGTTCACACCACACTTTGACGGACTAGACGGTATCCTGGTATTTATTAAATACAAAGTATCTTTTTGGCCATAAAGTTTACATTTTATGCCAAATAAAAAAATGCCACTTTAATAATATTAACACACTTTATTGATATAGAAGTCTGTTGCAGTATAAAATACATAGTTATTCCATAAATAATTAAAAGTTAAATATATACATTTATTTATATAAAAAAGCTATAATATCTTTTGAGAAAATGCCCATTAAACACCTTAGAGAAATGAGTACTGGTGTACTACTGCCCACCCATCCAACAACCCGAACTATAGACGTGCTCACATATATCAAAAAGCCGCCATGTCGTTAATTTAATTTGTACAATTTTCAGCCAAATATTTTCCACACTACCGTAACTGCCAATAAAGCCCACGCACCTTTCCAGCCAACCAGTCTTGGTTGGTCGCCTAGAAAAGCCGAAACAACTGCTACTACTCCTACTTTTGGCCACATACTCTATGGGTATAAACGTATTTTGCCATCTCTTTCTGGGCAAGAGTTGCAACAAGTTTTTCCAGTTTTGCGAGCAAATAATAATTTTTCATAATATTTTGTACCGAGTTTTTTGTTGTTATGTGTTTTTTATTTTTAGCTTATTTTTTACCTTTTTTTTGTGCTGTAGTCTAAAGTGAGACTCTCTTCCGCTGCGAAGAATTGCAGTCGCTGCAGTTTGGTCGAAAGCAACGGGCGCTGCACGCTCCATCCGTCATACGATCGGGGGGACATAACCGATACAGATACATATACTTTCAGCTCTTCGTATTCGAATTTCGATTCATAACCATTATTGTTGATATAGCGTGGCAAGCGTGATATAAGAGAGTGGTGTGTGAAAAAGTTTGACTCAATTCCTGGAACTGCCCCCATGCAAAACGGAAGCGCAGCTAATATTTTTTGGCCGAGTCAGTAAGTCTGGGCCGAGTTTTTGGTTTTTTTTTTTGGATACACTCGCATACCGCCTGACCCATATAGTGGGTTATCTCTACCTATGTATGGAAACCCGTAAAAATATACAGTATGTATAAAGCCCCAACCGATTGGAGATCAAATGCAGGAGATCAACTTTGACGCGTGCCCGGCCTCGAGGCATGACTCTCAAAAATAATGTCCATAAACGATTTCTATACGCCGATGCATTTGTGTCGCGTCATTGTTGCAACATCAGCGCAAACAAGCAAGAACACACTTCAAAAACCCAACAATGTCGAGTGCTAATAAAACCCACAGAGAGGGCCTGACTGACTGACAATCTCGACAACAGTCGTGAGTTATTTGAGGCGGCTAATCCCGTCGAACGCACTGAGAGAAATATATTTCTTAAAAATATAAAGCCTGCTTTTTAGACCCTTAGACTCTTTGAACTATGTGTAGCTATGTGTTTAATAGAATTATTTTTTAATAAAATTTCTTCAAGTGCCAACTTGAGCATTAGATGGCTGGGGAGTATCCGTATATAGCTGGTGTGTGTGGGGAGCTCAACAAACAAGCTATTTAACACCGCCAGAAGTGCTGAGCCAGCCCCGATGACTGGCCGAAATAGTGGATGCCGGGGATACTATGGATACTGGTCACAAAAGTGTCGAAGATCGAAATCAGCAGCGCAGAGTCGCGGAATTGATCGCGTCGATTAATTTGTCTTGGGTCCGAGACCGAGTCGGAGAGTCCCAGTCCCTATACCTCCACTTTTTTTTTGTTACTCTTTCTCCCGCCACCGTGAGTCTGCAACATGTTGCATCTCAAATGGAATGCACTTAATCACGATTAGTTGTAATCGATAAGAGAGCCAGCGCAGCCAGCCGGGCTAATAATGCACTCACCCCGGAGCTTAGAAGACTTTTCCAATGGACCATAGATGGGCCAGTACTTCGGGTGGTCTGTCGACCCATTTACATATGAAAACGTTCCTCCACTCAAATGGCTAACCAATGATTTCAACATAATATTGTTTGGCTTTGTTTGGCCTGCTGCTTGGCCATGATAAATGGCACAATTTATTTAAATCAAGCGACCCGGGGAGACCTCCAAAACAAACACCGAATTCGGTTAATAATTTGTTCATTTATCAACATTTGTTAGCAGCGATTATGAATGACGTGTGTGGCTCTGGCTCTGTGACCCAGGTAGCCAAAGAGTCTCGTCCGATCGGTTCGGAACGTATCGAATCGGTTTTGGATCGTCCCCAAAATAAATTTAAGTTCATTCATAAAAATCTCTCGCATCATTTGTACCATTTTCGTCACAGCAGGTTACCTTGTTTTGGTTGGAATAACAAGACACAAAAAAACTGAATTTCTGCCAAGAATTTCGACTTACCTTCTCAACATTGTAAGCTCCTCAAACCCTTAATACTAATTGTAGGTGGTTACTGGACACACACCCCATTCTTGCACCAAAATATTTTTAAAAATTACCTCGAAAGCGTGGCCATGCAAATGTTGACCAACCCAGTTGACATTTTTTATAATTCTATATCACCTTCCCCCACAATCAAACCCATAGCGGCCAGCACGCTAATAAAAGCCACGCCAAGAGGCTTTCGTATAAAAACCATACAAACCCATTCAAAAACTATTTTTATAACGTACTAATAACTGCAAAACTTTCACTGCTCGTTTTTTGCCACCCAGTTTTTATTTCATGTTTGTGCGATGTAGCTCAGTGTTTTTTTTTTTGTTTTTTGTTATTAATTAAATTACACGCCAGGCATTTTACAACATTTACAGCAAATTACAAATGCCAGGCATAAGCACGCAGGAAACAGGGGGAAGGGTGTGGGCAGCAGTAAAAAATATTATATCACCCAACTGATATAGCAGAGGGCCTTAAGGACACGACCACTTGATATCCTGTAATAGAAGCTATACTAAAGATGGTGTAGGCTAGTATATGGCTTTTATTATTTCCATATTCCTAGTTCTATTGACCAACTTTTTCCCAAAACTTTTCTACCCATAGACGTATTCTATATACCCCTCGAAAACCCACATCATTCCTCATATAGCAACAGACCCATAGAACGTAGCCTGTCCCTGGTCTTGGGTCTTGGACTTGGTTTTCCTTTTGGTTTCGGTGGCACTGTATTCCGGAATATATACGAGAAGTCCCCGGTTGGCAGTTACCGGTTGCCGGTTGTGGGTCCGAGGCATATCCATGAGTGTTAACACTCATAACAACTGCTAAAGCCCATTTTCGCATGTTGGCAGCTTATAAAAATGCAGCACTCGGCCGTGGAGCCATACATCCCATATAGCAACATATATAGAACCCACTCCCACTGCCACCTCTCATATCCCTTCGTATCCCTCCCGTAGGTGTGTGCAAGTTTCCAAAAGAGATTTTGTGCGAGCGATAAACACGCGCCCAGGCACAAAAGTGTAAATTAAGCCGCAGACGCTGAGGAGAAGTGGCAGTCGGTCGTGTGTGGGCCGCCCAACTTGCCACATTGCCAACTTGCCAGGCCGGGCGGGAAAAGAAAAATTATGAGTTATGCCAGGCAAGGACACGGCCTGCTCAAGCTTCATTTGCTAAGCCATGGAGTCGTAGTCGTAGTCGTCGCCGTCTCAGTCATAGTCATAGTTATTGCACTGTGAATTATATTTTATTTTTTAAAATAAAAGAAATATTAATTTCCCATAAAACTCTCAAATGGTTGTTGCATTATAGTCTTAAAGCCTAGTGTCTATTTTTCCCTATCGACTATCAAAACTAGACAACATCTTTTCTAGAAGTGTTCTTCGAGTATGAATATCCTGGCCTGGCCAGAAACACTCTGGCCCAACTTGGTGGCTCCCCAGCATTTGTTGAACTGGCACAGTTAGCGTGTCGCTCATTAGCATGAACATTTGCAACGGAATTTATGGTGTCCATGCCACATGCGAAATGTGGGTTAGCAATGTGCAGTGCAAGGCATTCTGCCGTGGCAATTTTATGCTCATCAACGAGGCATTTCTCAGCATTCAGCCCGCCGAATGACGGACTCATAAATTAATTAATTTTTGGTGTGGCTTTCAGCGCGTTATCACCGCCTCGAGATCGCCGCTGCAATTGTACGAATGAGGCCCAAGGGCAGCTGCGATCAATAAAGGAAAAAAAAGTGGTCAAGTCTCATTATCAGTAGGCAGTGCGGACCCCAGGGGGATAAAGGATAATCAGGCGATATGCGAGGATAGCGAAAAATGAGTCCAGCTGGCAACATGTTGCAGCAACACGCGGCATCGGGCCCTGTCACTCGATTCTTATGCAAACAAGACTCGGAGGTTGTCCGACATCGTGTTAAAAAACTTGTTCGCAATTAAATGATGTCCTGCCGGCAGGCTGACTGAATGTCTGCCAAGGTTTGCCTTTGCCAGGGTCTTTGCTCGTCTTTTTCAACCATGTGGCACTGAACAAAAATGTGTTCCATAAAGAATAATATTTCTTTCACCTTTTGGTGTAATAAGTGTGTAATTTTCTTCCAGTGACTGCCACGCATGCGCCTTCGATTCTTCCACCTGGCACCTTTTCTCGTTTTCCTCCTTCGGGGAATTTGTTTTGGGGCTCAGCAACCAGACAAAGGTTGCACGTAAATGACCCAAGTTATCATAAATATGTCAAAAGTTGAAAATTAAATGTACAACATGCTGAGTCCTGATCCTCGCTCAGCCTCCACTGCACTCCTCCACCCGCCACTTTTTTTATTGATATTTTTGCACTTGTTTACATTTTTTGATTTAGGGCCATTGGCAGGGGCTGGCTAAAAGGACCACACGTGGCGCCATCTTGTTTATGGTAAGTGAAATCCTGTTTGCGAGCCGAGATTCCAATTGGCAAGACCCCGGGATGATTGAATGCGTGTTGTGGTTTTTGAGTCACAGGGCAGTAAAAATCTGGCCAAGAAGGAGGGCCAACTAACTCACCAGGTGAGAGCTTTCTAATTTCATTTTTTAAAAACCCATTTAAAAGATCCTCCAATAACCCAAAACCTCAACACGCACTCCTTTCAAATCCCTTTCAATCCTTTGCATGTTCGTTGCGCTCGGAATGCGCTCCTTTGAGGTCCGTGCAGAAAATAACTTTGCGATAATATTAAATTGCTGTCAACAAGAAAATATGTTGGATGAATTTTCCAACTACTGGCTGCAATTGATTTTCTGTCAGCGCGCTGCAGTGGAAATGGGCAACAACAGAAAGTAATAGAGCCAGAGCCAGGGCCCAAAAGGGGGCAAAACACTTTTCCAAGTGTTGATTTGTGTTATATGGTAGTTTCTTATCAACAATGCAGTCTATTAGGCATTACCTTGGATTGACTGACATGCAATTCGCAGGCGCAGGCAGGGAGGCAAACAAATAAACGGCCAACATCAAAGGTGGCAACAATTTCTAGCCTTTGTGTCGTAAAATACAAGGAATAACATGAAGGTATTCCCTGCAACACTGGCAACAACAATGGGGAATAGTTTTGGGTGCCAGGGCGCCAAACTATTAACCGAAAAGGAGTAAATTTGTTAATGCCTTTGTCTAAGCCATGTGCGTTGGCAGGTGGCAATCGGACGAACTAAGAACAGGAGCAGCTGAACCCCAAAAGGGGTTAAAATGTGTTTATTTGTTTATGGCCCCCCGTCGAAAGGGTTAGGCCATGGCAGTATATATACGACCAGCTATATATAGACCAAAGGCTGATGGGCCAGTGCGTTTGACTAATGTCTCATTTGCATGCCAAAAGCAGTTAACAAGTTTTGCTCGCCGCCAGTTCACCAGTTCGCAGTAAGAAAGAAATTATGGCTTGTCTTGCTTTTAAAAACAACTTAGTGGATAATACACCCCTAGTGTTAAGCCGCGCAGTCAGGCATCCATTCCATCCATACATAGGTGCCCTCGACCCGAGGAAGAAAGGGTAGAGATCGGAACGGAGCCACAACAACGACACATTCATTTCCTTCTCGGCGCGCCTCAAGTGTTGTCACCTGTCATAATAAGTGCGGAAGCAGCAAACGGCAAACAAAGAGACAGCCAGAAAGAGAGAAAAAGTGCGCAAAATGTAATAACAATTTTGTAATAAAATTACTCTACACACCGATGGTGAATACTCTGCCGAAAATCAGTCAAGGGTGAGAGTCAAAGATAGGTTTTCAGAAAATGGCTTCTCATGGGGCCTATAATTTTAGACATTTTAAATATGATATAAGTGTTTAATAATTATGTTAATATAAGCTTGAAATTTTAAGATTTAAATAAATAATATTTGTGTTATTTAATTGCAAACTTTTATATTATTCACTCCACAAACTAAAATATGCTTTGCAACATATACGATTTTTGTTTGAAAATATCTATGAAATTCCATCAATAGATTTCCAACTCTAGAAACTGTTTTAATTAAATATTTCAGTTTTCAAAAATTCAACTTCAATTTAAGTATTTTTTACTAAAAAGTGTATTTAGCCATAAATGTTATATCATTACACTTTCAATTTATAAGTTGGCCGGCCAGCAACCGACACTGATGTTGCAGGCTTTTTGCAACCTCTCTGCTCTGGCTGTTGCTGCCTCAAGTCTCCAATTCATTTTCATAATTGCAGCAAATGTAAATTGCAATATTTTTTCCCATTTTTCTCTCTTGGCCTTTTCTTCGGATGCATATGCGTGCTGCACTTGAATTTGTTGGACTGTCGCACTTGAGTCGAACTTGCAGCCTGAACCTGTTCCCGAGATGGATTGTTGTTTGTTGCTTTTCTTTTCTTATTGTTGTGTTGGGGCAGCGGCCGCGCTGAAACGGAACCGCAAATTATTTTAATTTGCGTTAAATAATGCAACGAGGTGAGAAAAAATTAAGAGCCTTTCTCAGAGTCTTCAGTCAGAGAGGTGAGCAAAAATATAGACCTCTTTGGAAAGGAATATAGCTTAATTTTTATTAAAAATATTATTCCCGTCTTTACAGGTAACTTTGTAAAAGATGTGCCCCATTTTAGCTTACAACTCCTGTCAGTCATTTTTATAAACGCAGCTATAAACCAAAAAAATTCAGCTAACTTGCCTCATTAGCAACCCTTTCCCTCCTTGCTTTTATTGTGGCAGTTGCAGTTGCAGTTTCAGTTGCAGTGTATCCTGCCACAAAGTTAAAAGCGCCGACCTGTAATTTGCCAGCAATAAGGCGGCGGCGCAATAAACTCAATTTGTGCTGCTCGATAAAAGCCGAGTGCCATGTCAGGAGATACACTTACCATAGCTTCATGTCTGTATAAAACTGTATATATATATATTTATGCATCTGCGTGTAACGTGTTCATTGCTTTGGGTGCTAAAAGCCGCACAATTTAAACCAAACCCCCAGTCAAAGTCGGGTTGTGGCTCGGTTTGGCTTTTGACAAGTTGAAGTCCCACTGAGGCCAAGGTGTTGCCCATGTCCGGACTCCGGACATTGTTATCTGCATAAACATATCTACGGATCTACGGATCATGGAGGTATAGCCGGCCCGGCCCAATCAGTAGCCCAAAGTGGCCATGTTTCGGCCTATTTGCTCACAATTTATGCACGATTCTTCGATCATAACTCTTAATTAGCAGCTCGAAAACCTTGTCAACTGTGTTGATTGACAAGTCTTTTAAGATTTCGGCAATCAACAAACAAAATCTATACTCGAGGTATTTTATGCGTAGGCCAGTGACAAGTGAAAGGTGTGTCCCACATTAAAAAAACAAAACAAGCCTCAAAAATTTGAATTAGACAAAGGCTACAGAATTAATGCTAAGCCAGAAAGGGAAACTTTGAGAGTGAGTTGGAACTTTAAATACTCTGAAAAAGAACTTCGCTTACTTGACTGATTTTCTAATATTTTTTTAAAGAAAAACTTACCTTTTTAACTCAAACTTTGATATGATTATATATGTTTTTCTTCAAGATAGATTTCTCTTCAACATCCCTATAGCTAGCCTCTAAAAATAGACCGTCTGATAGCCATAAAAACTTGATACTTTTGGCCAAAGGCGAACCCACACGCAGACACAATGGCCACAGTGAGGCCAAAAAGCAAGCCACCCACATGTGGGACACCAATCGAGTGTCGGCCTGACAAACGCTGATCGATCGGACCTCAAAAAATCATAAATCTATGCGAACCATAAACTTGGGGCAATTATATTATGATAACTACAGTAAAGTGGTATAACATTCGAGCTATAAAAAGAATCAAAGACGGATAGAAATGAAAAGCATATGAAAGGACGACAAGTTGTTAGGGCTCTGGCTTTATTGTGGGGATTCAATTGTTGGGGCATTCAATCGTTCAGTCATCAATCATAATTTTCAACGATCAACAGTTTTGTAGCGAAACGTTTTCATGTAAAGTCTTAAATATTTTCACACCTTATAAACAATGTGCAGTCACGATCCGGGCGATACACGTCTGTGGGAGTCTAATGCGGCTATTGTCTGGCCTTCTCTTGGCCACACAATTCCAGCCAAGCGACAGTCGAACATGACTCCGAGTTGGATTTTATATTATTCTCCTACTTTTCTAGCGAATTATGACGTGCACTGGCCGGATGATCGATGAATGCCTCGATTATGAAATTCTTTATGGCGACTGTGGGCCTGAATCGAGTCATCGATGCGTCAGACTGTTTGGGACTTTGGACGTGAAGGATTTTCCTATTCTTCTCCATTTGGATCTCCAAGGTATCGAACCTAGAAAGCTGAGACGCTTCTTGATCGCTGCCTTTCACCTGGGCAGCTAAGAATATTATTAGCTGACTGGGCAGGTGAATGACAGCTTCATTAATACTTTTCAAAATGTAAGTTATGCACGGCAATAGAATTAGAAATAGAAGTCGAAGGTGACAAGTGTGTTTGCTTATGGCTATTGACAGGTAACAAGATATGGGATATAACATTTACAACAACTACTTTATAGTACATCGTTTCGAATTCTAGGGACTTTGTATTACAGAATTTAAATCAAACTTTGTCTCATGCTAATCAAGGCCGCCTTCAAACAGTCACTGCCTTGCAATCCATTAAAGCCAGATATGACAGGAGACTGCAGTAGCGAACCACTTGCCCCTCGGCGGCTGGTAGTTCAATGACATATAAGACCCCCAAAGATGAGGCAGACGAGACACCTACACCACCGCTCAAAATTTAATCAGCTTCCAGACTTGTCAGCGCAAAATAAGACAAATGTTCCAACCGACTACTCATCGGACTCCCAAAAAAGTATTTAAAACAGGGATGAAAGCGGATTTTTTTCCCAAGAAATTTATTCATGGCTTGGCTTCATAAGCTTAAAGCATATTTTTAAAATAAACTAAAATTAGTTGGGTTAAGTGATATGGCAATCAAAATTCTTGCCTGTATCCCTGGTAAAGGGAAATATTTTTTTTTTAAAGACTACCAAAAAAAAGAGAATAATGATACATTTTACCTCTGTCTTTGGGGCAACGTTGTGTGGTCCAATTAAAGAAGCCGGCGGGTCTGGGCCTTGCAAGTTGCAAGTCTTCTGTTCCTGTCTTGTGTCTGCCAAAGTCTGCCACCAAATGTGCGAATGATGCGTGAATTTTTTGAAGCCGAGCGCTACGACAGGGCAATATAAAATATAAAGTCGGAGGAGCGTTGACTGATGGGGCCGAGCCGCAGCCTGCAGGGCATTAATTGGAGTTTGGGCCTCGCCATACCACTGGGGCATATTTTATCTCTATTGAAGCGTTTGGCGTTAATTAAGACAAAATCAGGCGAAATTTTTGTCACATCCCCCGTGCCGCACATCCCCCCTAACCGACCCTCTCTGGCCGTGATTAATTGTGCCTTGTGCTGCCTGCCAACTGCACACAAGTCTTCCATATAAATTTATATCAGCTATAAGGCTTTTCAATTGGTTTTTTTTCCTTTCGTTTTCCCCCTCTTTTTTTTTTTTGCAAGTTTTCCTCCGCTAGTTGTAGTCGCATTTGCGGGCAAGAAAATGAAAAATTAGACGAGAAAATCTGGCGAAATAAAATGTCGTCGGCGACATTTTGCAAAGAGATTTTGCCGCAGCTTTTTGTGTGGGTGCGTGTGTGTGTATTTGTGTATGTGGGTGACTCTGCTACGGAATTTCTACTGCACATTGGCTTTATACTATATATTATGGCCATATATTTGGCTCAGCTTCTAATCGTCGCGCATTAGTCAGTGCGTTTTGTGGGCTCCTCCGAGGGGGAGATGATTTTTGGCTCAGTCTGGTCGACTTACAAAGAGTGCTATCCTAAACAAATCTAATAAATACTCTGATTAACCTTATATTATGTTTTCTATAAGAAGGCTGTTTATAATGTAGAAAACCCTTCAAATATCCATCAATGATAGCGCATAGATTCTGTCGTCATGGCAGAAATTTCCTACCCTAGCTGCATTCTGACATTTTAGAATATTTTTGCCTCAATATTTCCCACTGAATTGCACCATCCACATATAAAAAGATCAAAGGAGGTGGCAGTTTGTTGTTGCTGCTTTGGTTGACACATCAACGCTTCTCTATCGACACCAAATGCGAAACTACAAAGGCACTGCAACAGCAAGGAAACACACAAAACTACACAACTTGGCAACGGTTGGCCACTAATTAATGTGTTTTTAATTAAGGGCAGTAAAAAAACAAAAACATAATATGACTAGCAACCGCAAAAGCTTAGCGAAGGTACGAAGAGTGCATTCTTGTCAACCGCAAAATGAGTGACAGATCCGACAGTCTCCCCCAAAAAAAAAGGGTTCGACTGCTGCTGCTCCTTCGGGACACGTCAGTTGCAATAACAATAACTGCTCAAGACAGCCCAAAAGTAACACATCCACAGGAGGACACACTCGGTAATGGACAGGGACAGGAACTGAGACAGGACCAAAAACAGGGCCAGGGACATCAAGCGAGAGGCAGGGGCCAGGAGGCAGGAGGTAGGCTGGCTTGTTAGCGCTGTGGTCAGCAAATGAGCCGGCTGCTGACCAGAAGGGGATAGGACTTACACAGGAAGAAATAGTTACAAATAACTCTTTCCCAAAAAGGAGAAGAAGGAATAGGTTATCGTAATTATACCCTTTTGTAAGATTACTTTGTTAAATAATCAAATAAAGCTTGAAAAAGATGCTACTCATTTTATTTTTCAAGTGTAGAACTTACGTTGACCCCCAGCGTCTCACAGTTCAGGTAATTGTCGTGTCAATTTTGGGAAAACTGTTTCATCTCTGACTTGGATTCGGACTTCTGCCGTACTTGTCGGTGTCAAATTTTAAACATTGATTATCTGGAGACATATTCAGCAATTAGCAAATCAACTCGGCTGTGGCTACTAAGGCTTTTCCTTTGGCCCCGAACGGCTCTTGTTGTGTGTGGTCCGTAAATGACAATTACCAAATGTGTCAAAAGCATTTGCTTTGGCCAAGTGTTTGTTAAGTTTTAATATGACAGCAGATGGACATGGCAAATATTTTATCAGCCGAGCTGAAAGTCTCGCAGCAATTTGCATATATCATCAGGAAGCTGCTCGAGAGGCTGCCGAGGCTCTAAGAAAAACTGAAATGACTGAACCCCTCTGTTTGTATTTTGTGCTCAAGTATATAACATGTTCCCAACGGACATGTTTAACGGTTCAATTTTACACCTCATTTAATCGCAAACAAGTTAGCTTGCCTTGTTTTGTCACTCAATTTAAATTTATATAAGCTACATAGTACTGGCGGATTGATTTATGACCCAGACCGTTCCATCAGTCCATGAACCTTTCACTTGACAAGATTCCAGCTCAGTGATTACGCACGGGGAAATTACAAAGTGTTAACACGTAAAGAGCATCGAGACAATGCCAGCATATGTCCATATAAATAGAGGATAATGTTCAAAATTTAAATTAAGTCCTATTTTGTAACAGGGTTGAATTCTGCTTTGCATATGCCAGGGATTCTAGTGGAGTTGGATTTCTTTAGTTTTCTTGCCATTTTCAGAGTTTTCACCTTTAAATACGAATAACAAGTTGTACATCTGGTACACCCTTTTAAAAGGATCCCCTTCAAATATTGGCCTGCACGGAATGAATGTTTCAAAATGCATGGAGGGACCATTTGCCCCAAGCAATGGCTATATCTTGGCCAATTTTCATCCGATTCTTTAGCGGAATACCTTAAACGGTGTGTAGATCAATTCCCCATCATTCTGCATCAAAAGCTAAGAATAAAATGTTTTTTCAATTTTTTGTCAAATTTTCAGGAGGTCCACTTCAAAATGAATGGAGGGGCCATTTGGCCCCAAGCGATGACTATATGTTGGCCAATTTTCATCCGATTCTTTAGCGGAATACCTTAAACGATTTGTCGATGACTTCCCCATCATTCTTCATCAAAACCTAAGAACAAAATATTTTTAAAATTTTTTGTCAAATTTTCAAGGGGGTCCCCTTCAAAATGCATGGAGGCACCATTAGGCTCCAAGCGATGGCTATAACTTGGCCAATTTTCATCCGATTCTTTAGCGGAATACCTTAAACGATTTGTCGATGACTTCCCCATCATTCTTCATCAAAACCTAAGAACAAAATATTTTTTAAATTTTTTGTCAAATTTTCAAGGGGGTCTCCTTCAAAATGCATGGAGGCACCATTTGGCTCTAAGCGATGGCTATATCTTGGCCAATTTTCATCCGATTCTTTAGCGGAATACCTTAAACGGTTTGTAGATCAATTCCCCATCATTCTGCATCAAAAGCTAAGAATAAAATATTTTTTCAATTTTTTGCCAAATTTTCAAGGGGGGCCCCTTCAAAATGCATGGAGGCACCATTTGGCCCCATGCGATGGCTATATCTTGGACAATTTTCATCTGAATCTTTAGCGGAATACCTTAAACGGTTAGTAGATCAATTCCCCATCATTCTGCATCAAAAGCTAAGAATAAAATATTTTCATCAAAGCCTAAGAACAAAATATTTTTTCAATTTTTTGTCAAATTTTCAAGGGGGTCTCCTTCAAAATGCATGGAGGGGCCATTAGGCTCCAAGCGATGGCTATATCTTGGCCAATTTTCATCAGATCCTTTAGCGGAATACCTTTAACGAATTGTAGATCGATTCTCCATTTTTCTGCATCAAAACCTAAGAACAAAATATTTTTTCAATTTTTTGTCAAATTTTCAAGGGGGTCCCCTTCAAAATGCATGGAGGGGCCATTAGGCCCCAAGCGATGGCTATATCTTGGCCAATTTTCATCCGATTCTTTAGCGGAATACCTTAAACGATTTGTAGATCAATTTTCTATCATTCTGCATCAAAACCTAAGAACAAAATATTTATTAAATTTTTTGTCAAATTTCAAGGGGTCCCCTTCAAAATTAATGGAGGGACTATTTGGCCCCATGCGATGGCTGTATCTTGGACAATTTTCATCCGATTTTTGAGCGGAATGACTTAAACGATTCAACGGCTTATTAACTTTGGCTCATCGTCGCTCGGAGTTAGCTTTCCTTTCTTTTTTTATAACTACTGCATTTTTATTTAACTTTCTCATGGAAAAGCCGCCGACCGAATCGCATGTCACAGACTAGTAAAAAACCCTTAAGAACATCGTGGCCAACCAAATCAGCCAGTATGGCCAAGTGATGAAAGCCGCCGCCAGTTCGCACACAATCCAAAGACAAGAGGATACAAGACTCTGGTGTGCCGGCAACAAACTGCAACAATATAGTGGTGGCACACATGCATTGGGTTATGGAGCGGGCTCCTAGGGCTTTCGGGGATTGCATTGACAACTGAAGCGTTATCGAGGTGCATGCAATTTACTCATCATCAGAGATGGAGAGGTGATAGCGGACATGTTACTCTTTTAATTGATGCGAAGATGGCCCGGAATGAGTTATGACTGCAACTAATATGAGCCGCTGCTTGTGCGGCAATTATTATTACCAACGAACTCGTCCAGGATGGCCAGGTCGAGTGGCTGTCTATGTTGAAAGACAATAATGCTTAATAATGAGCTGTAAAGTTTATTAATTGCCACACGACGTTAGGGGGTACTCCACTCCCCACCCTGCCCGATCCATGCGACTAATGAGCCATTTGCGTGTCGTCGATTTATTGCATTATTTGCACACACTCGTCCACACAGTTGGAAAATACATAAGACACATTAAAACTAAATTATTAACATTTTCGCAAAACTGCAAAACTGGACATATGGCCAAAGATGACCAAGTTTATTGGACCCTTTAAAAGGGAAGTACTCGCACAACATATGACATGAATTCTACAAAAATAAGGAAGAGGTCACAATTCTAAAAATAGATTCTCAAAAAATGTCAAACTTTTCTGTGCCATTACAAACTTTAAAGTTCTAAAGATTTCAAAAATGTTTTGAATTTAATTCCTGGCATGTTTCTAGTTCTTTAGGTCGTCCTACTGAAACTGATTTCAGACTTGACTGATTTTAACAGCATTTCGGCTAAAACAACAAAGTCAAAAATCATTGAAGCATGTATGGCGATTTACCCCGTTAATGAGACCATAGATAACAACGAAAATAAACTGTCAACTTGGCCCAATGGAAACGACAACAATGGCAATTCTGGCCCAAAACTCCAAAAAGGAAACTCCGCTGATTAAGTCGACCAATATACATGGAAAAGTTCACCGCCCCTTTGATGCTACTTTTTATCTTTTTCCTTTTTTTAAAGGAGAACCCTCCTCAAATCAAGTCAACTACCCAAAGAGAATTTAAACCGTGACACAAGGGGGTAAAATGTGCGAAATATCACAACTTGGCACTCGTGGCAGGCAGCCAGTAGCAACAACAACTTGAAAGTTCCGCTGGATTAGCAACCCTTACTGGGCCCTCGGCACAAATATACGAGTATATAGGCCGTATCGTATCCCTTTCCTTAATCCCAACCCCTTGCGCCGAGTGCAATGAGAGCAATTTATAAAATTGTTACGCCAAATAAATTAAAATTTCACTTTTAAAGTATTGGGCGTGAAATTGAGATTAACCTAGGAGGGAGGGGCGACTCAAGGAGCTTCAAAAGGGTAAAAAGGACTACCACGTGCTAAGGAATTTAAAAATAAGGGAAGGCATGGGAAGGACACTCATATATCAAGTAGTTTAAAGTGTTTGGTAATCTATATCTCCGAAAGTTCAAACTTGTTTTTATTAATTGGTAAGAATAATAAAATTATACAATGTTTATAATAACAAAAACAATATAGCCAATATCTTATACCCTAAATTTTGTTCAAACTCCACCCGTTCATAAATTAAAGTCCCCAAAAACCAAATCCAAAAAATGTTCGACAGCTAATTGATCCTAATGCCAAAACTTAATTGGCTATAAGAGTTATCTGGCCATCATTAAGAGTTAGTCTGCTGTAGGTACTGAAGAAAAAGATCCTTTAACCGAAAGTCAATCGCAAAAATGTACCTTATCTTGTTCGACCCAAAATTCTAATCAAACATTTTCTCACCTTACCGGTGGATGTTGCCCATGTATTTCGTGTTGCTGTTGGCCAAGTTAGTATGTGTTGTTGTTGCTGCTGTTGCGGCTTGATGTGCTGCTACCCTTTACCTTTTCGGTTGTGGGCGTGTTCGCTGTTGAACGTTCTGTCGGCATAAAAGAGGCGGCAGCCACAGCGGCAACATTTCTGTGTTCTTCACTTTGTTTTTTGTTTTTATTTTAACATTTTTCTCCTTTCGGCTGCAGCCGCATTTAGTTCGATGGTTGTTGTTGCGCCTCCGTCTGACATGTGAGAATTTGCCGTAAATCAACCTGTTGCCGTTGCTGTTGGTGTTGCTGTTGCCGCTGCCAATGTTGCTGCCGCACACGTTTCTGTGTTTTTTTTTTTTCGGCGGCCACTTGGCTTATGAAGTGCCACAGAGAAACAGGTTAATCGATTTTAAATCGGTTTCGATGCTTGCTTTTGATCGCAGCCTGTTCTAGTTTTCTACTATTTTTTTTTCTTACTACCTTTTTTTGTTGCTTCTCTTTGACGTTTGAACTTGATTACCGGTGATTTTAATAATGATGTGCCTGCTGCTGCCGTTGCTGCTGCTGGTTCTGTTGCTGTTGCTGTTGCATGCATACGAAATGATCGTTAAAGACAGTTCATTAAGTCTCGCCTGGCAAGTTGATGGAGCGAAACGGGTATTTTATACACACATTCTCGGATCATTGTGATATCCTAGTCCTTCTAGGCCACTTGGCTAATTAGCTGTTAAACGCATTGGCCATTCATTCGGCTCTAGTTTAAGTAGCAGGTTGCCATTGTCGGTAAGATAAGTACATATTATGGAGACTACAAACGAATATATGGTGACTGGTCATGGTCTGAGTTTACGGATCTTGAATTTCAAGTTTTTGGCAAGCTTTTCTACTAATTTGAACTATATTATTAATAAATCAGTTCTAAGATCATTTAAAGACCCGTTAATGTTGCAAGTACCTCTCCCAGCAATTTCTGCATATAAAGCCGTCATTCACAAGTGCCAGCCCACCGATCAGCAACCAAACAGCAATCCCTTGCAGCAGAACATACTGCTCCACAAGTACAACATAATTTTCCGCCACATTGCCGACAACACGAAGCTCCAAAAAGACAAATAAATAAAAAGAAAAACAAAAGGGGGGAAATGCAAAGACCGAATAAGAGCGGTGGAAAAGTGGCCGTAAAAGTAGAACA